>NC_050467.1:11348768-11948768 GCF_013373865.1 Monomorium pharaonis
TTTATCTTGTTTACATATTGAGATGCATGAGGATACATTAAATAGATATCATGATAAAAGATCGATTTGAGAAAGAGAAAGAGATGATAATGAATGTTAAAAGAGCGACCGCAAAAATAGCCCATTTTTCACCCTTGAATTTAGACTTCTACCTGATACTAAATGATTTTTTATGATGAGGCATTATTCCTCAGAAAGTTTCAAATGGAGCCGACTTTTTATTCTCGAGATATGGAGGGTCAAAGTTGCTAATTTTACCAACTTGCATTTACGTTTTAAGACATTGGAATGAAAATGTATATGGTTATATTGTATACATACACATATATATACAATATAATCATATATTGTATACATATAAATAACCATATATTTTATTTTATATATATATATATATATATATATATATATATATATATATATATATATATATATACATACATACAGTTCCAGATTAACCGGAGGAGCCAGCATGTACGTATTCCTCATGAAAAACTAAGTGAAAATGTCAACAGCAAAATTTTGAGGAGTCAATAGTTTTCAAATGGTGCGCACTTGAAATGTTCCAACCACAGGCCGTGTAGCTCGCGCTGTCAGGCGCGGCAACTAAGCGGTCGGCCGGGCGCTTTGACGAGTATCGCTAAACGGTATGGTGCCAAATGACTACAGCACCGTATAAATCTGTGAAATCTATTAACATCTATTGCTGTATTCTTAAATCGAGTTCAATTTAACTGACAAAAAGTAATATCAGTTGCAAATTCGATAAAGCATCATTTATATCAATAAAAAATGTGTTTCTGAAATACGTTTTATGTATAAATAAATTAATAAATAAAATCAATATTAATTAAGTTATTCAATCATATAATGTTAAAAACATTAGTCGACAAACATTTCCAAAACTTCTTTTCAAAAAGTTCTGTCACAAACAATATTAGAAAACATTTACATTTGAAATTCGCATTTGATGTAAATAAATATTTCATATTTAGGAAATGAAATGAACGAAATTCCGAATTATGATGTAAGAGGAAAAGGAAGTAATACTGTAAAGGAATCGACATAAGCAAATAATAAATATTATTACTACAAATTACATTTTGAAATAATATTTTAGAAACTCTTAGAATTAGACGTGCTCAACTTTGTATTGAAATGGGTGGCCATTTTGAACATCTACTCTAAGAGTTTCTAAAATATTATTCAAACCGTAATTTGTAGTAATAATACTTATTATTTACTGTACCAGTAATATATTAGTACATATACTATTTTCAAGAAGAAGCGACTTATCATTTCTAAACGTATTTCAGAAACACATATTTTTTATTGATATAAATAATGCTTTATCATATTTGCAACTGATATTACTTTTTGTCAATTAAATTGGACTAAATTTAAGAGTAGAGCAATAGATGTTAATAGAGATTTCATAGATTTATACGGTGCTGTAGTCATTCGACACCATACTGTTTAGCAATACTCGTCAAAGCGCCCGGCCGGCTGCTTAGTTGCGCCGCGCCTGACAGCACGAGCTTCACGGCCTGCAGTTGGAACATTTCAAGTGCGCACCATTTGAAAACTATTGACTCCTCAAAATTTTACTATTGACATTTTCACTCAGTTTTTCATGAGGAATACGTACATGCCGACTCTTCCGATTAATCTGGAACACCCTGCATATATATATATATAATACAATATATGGTTAATACAATAATATATATATATAATACAATATATGGTTATTTATATGTATACATCTTCGCCTCACAAGGCCTGAGCTCGCGCTCGAGAGAGCACCCAGGAGATGCAGGGAGCGTATCGCGATTTTCGGCGGGCCACATTAGCGATATACATTTGCGATTATTAATTATATTTTCTTTCTTGTATTTTACGTATCGGGCGCTTCACTCGTCGAAAAACACCAAGCAACGCCGCACAGGAATTCGGCCTTGGCGGAACGAAGGAAAATAGAGGACAGGGCTACGAGGAAGGTACTGTAGGGGTTTGATCTCTGACCTGAGCGGCACGGCAGAAAACTCGACGAGGCGTCACAGGAAAACCTGACAACGGAGGAGGACTTCCCAGCTGTAGCAAACCTCTCCTATCGGTCCCGCAGAGACCTGACGAACCAGAAGGTCGCCAGCAAGGGAGGAGGCTCAAGGGCCCCGTGATCGAAGGATGCTTCGTGAAATTGGAGCGCGTACGTCGTTGATAGCGAACTGTCGCGAAGCGCGTAACGCGCTTATTGGCTGCGCCCCGCGCACCAAAGTGGCGCCCCCTTGCGTGAGGAGTGCCATTGACTCGCGATCAAGCACCTCTCGTCTTGATCGCTTTCTTCCGCACCAGTCACGATCAGAATCGGTTGGCATCCCGGCCGTTCGTGTGTCCTTTTCGCAGTAAAGAGTAACGAACGTCCGGAGGCGAGCAAGGGCTTTGGCGAGGTGAGGGACGAGGAAACCGATGAGGTTGCCCGACGGTGCCCGTGCAGTGTTTGTGAGAATTATAAAGCCACTCGTGAGTCGGTGGATAGTGCCCGCGTTCTAGGGTCGAGCTCTTTGGTGTAGCGCAGTACGCGAGGACGTACTAATTAGTGTTGGAATGAGCGATCGACGCCCAAGCGCGGCGGGCCGCCGGGAGTTCGCGTGGGCTAAGAAATTCGCGTATCGCATCGCGGGGAACGCGGAAGGCGCCCGTTAAGAATCGTGGCCCCCATTTGGCGACGGGGAAGAGCGTTCGGTCGCGTGCGAAGGCTGGCAGCGCGTGCGCCGTTCTATTGCACGTCCGTAGCGCATGTCGTAGATCTGTAGTGCGTGTGCTGTATTGTTGTGACGTATCGCGTACGGTTGAGCCTGCAGGAAACGTGCGAGGTATCCTGCGAGTTTTGCGAAGTGAATTCCGACCTACGAAAGCTGGGGCGTGTTCGTCGCGCGTCTTGAGAGTGAGTCCGGGCAATCGGACTTTGTGCGTAGCAAGGTGGAGGCGCGAATCGCGTGAGGCTCTGGCGGCGCGACTTTAGCGGCGGGCCACGGCATGACGAAAGAGTGTGACCTTCGGAGCGTCTGCGAAGCGTACGGCGCGTTATTCTGCGTTCCGTCGACATTTCCCGTTTCGTACCATTTCCGGTAACCGCGTTTTCGCCGAAACTGTCAATCTCTCAATGTCTTATTATTATTGTTGTTGACGGAGCACCACCGGTTCGTCATTAAGCCCGTGTCTCGATATTACTCTGAATTCAGCTATCCGCTTCGCGTTCGTCTATTAGTTCTGTCAACTTTGCGCCTTGCTAATTCTCTTTATATTCGGCGTCCCACTGTCTATCGTATTTTGTGTCGTCCTGTCTCTAGCGTTGATCGCGTGTTATCTTCGTAATACTGTTTATCCCGGTTCTGTAACTCGCGCGTCAAGAGTCATCTCTTTACTTTCTTTTATTTATTATTTTGTTAATTTCATTACCTCGAATAAATGCGATAGTCTTTGTGTTCTTTAAGCGGAGTGTAAATTTCTTTCCTCGTCTCGCGTGAACGAGCTTCCGTCTGCGGCATACTGCCCCGTCCCTCTACCAAGATCGGAGCGGCCAGCTAATTACCCGGATCGAGCAAGAAGCGTGATCTTGAAAGTAGCTACTTTCGCGGGATCTCGCTTGATGATTCGATGCAACGGAAGTACGTGTCTGACTCTCAACATTTGGTGACAATTCCTGCGGCAATAATTTGAGGGATGTTCGAGAGAACGTCCCTCCTCCCTCCCCTATCATGTTTTGCTCCGCGTCGCGTCTACGGGCGAACGGCGGGTGAAACGCGTAACAAAAAGAAATATATATATATAAATATACATGGATAAGCCATTGTAATCGAGAGACCAGTAAATAGTTCTTAACTCAAAAATGATCTGAAAAAATGGTAATGATAAAGAAGTTCTTCAGAAGAATACTTACAAAGTTGACCTAGAAAAAGAAAAAAGTAATATTTATATTGTAGCCCTTAAGAAGAGCTGGTTGGAAAAAAATGTCCTGGAAAAGATAATTAAAAAAACGTCCTAAAAAATAAAATCCTAGAACTGTATCTATTTACCTGAAAAGAATCACATAACAGCGAACAAATAAGTTTATTTAACCTATTATTATGTAGTTTACATTCCACTGTCTTAAAACAGCAAATACAGAAGTTGATAAAATTAGCAACTTGACTCTCCATATCTCGGGAATAAAAAACCGGCTCCATTTGAAACTTTCTGAGGATTAATGCCTCATCATAAACAGTCATTTAGTACCAGGTAGAAGTCTAAATTCAAGGGCAAGAAAAAATGGGCTACTTTTGGGCTAATTTTGCGGTCGCTTTTTTCAGCAGAGCTTAAGGGGATCCTAAAGTCATCTGTTTTATCAATATTTTATTAAAAAACTAATCTTTTAATTGGCTTTATAGAATCGCAAAACTCTTACAAAATTAAATACGTCTTAAGATTTAGAGGAAAAAGGTCGAGTTCATATCAAAAGCGAATAAAAAAATTATTTTTGGTACGTAGAGCTGTCACTTGATGACAATATTTGCTTACAAGTATATATACATCTACGACATATGAGGAACGTCCCATTTGCCCACGTCAATATTGGCCCACGGTCCCGATTGCCCACGTCAATATTGGCCACGATCTCGATTGACCACGTCAATATGGCGCACTATTGGCGTCAATATTGGCCACGCGTCAATAAAAGACGGACACGGATCGAAACGGACACGCATTTCTGCCCAGGGCACTCCTACCGACGGAGTGCGTGCGGGAGGGGGGGGCGAAGACCCCTTTGCACCCCCCGTGTGTGTCCACGCAAAATGAGATCCTTACAAACACCAGTTTCTTAATCTCAATATGTGTCTGTTTAGCCAACATTGACGTGAACTATATTGACGCGTGGACAATATTGACATGGGCGATATTACGCGTGGCCATTATTGATGTGGGTAGAATAGAAGCTCTATTGTATTCCACACGGGAGTCACAATGGCGCTTTTTTCACGGAGTGTTCCCGAACCGTTCACATATGTTTTCATCTCTCCTCCGATCCGACCTGGCCCTTGGCGGCCACTACACATTCGTAACCCCCACCCCTTCTTGCACGCCCTATCCCTCCTTCCCCCTTTTATTTCCTTCCCTCTTTCCCTTTTCTTTCTGGTCAGCTCCTCCACCCTCTCTCTCTCTCCGGACCAATCTTTCCTCCTTCGTATTCTATCCTCCTCGGTGATCTCTTCTCCACTTCTTTGTCCCGTCTCTTTCCTTGAATTTCTCTTTTCTCCACTTCTCTTCATTATTACTCGACCTCTGTCTATTGCCCCTTTTTCCTCCTTACGCTTCCTCCTGGTCCAACCTTGTGTCTCCTTCCTACAATGAGACCATAATTATTTTCTCTTTCCACCTTTACCCTCCCCCTCTCCCTACGCGACCTGGCCATTGGACAGCCTCACAACTTACACCTCCCTTCCCTCCTCGCTCCGTCTACAACCCTTCATTCCTCTCTCCCCCGATCCACCTCCCCCCAACACCCCTCCCCTCCCTCAATTTCCCCTCATCAACCTCCCCTTTCCCCTCTCCCTTCTTTCTTACTCCCTTCCCTTTGTCTATCACTCACCTATATCTCGCTTTCTCCATTTCTCTCTCACCCCGTCCCATTCCCACTTCCTTCCCTCCACCCATATCTCTCTACTATTTCACACTACCCTTTTCCCTTTGCCCTCTCCCTTCTTGTTACTTCTAAAATTCTCCACCTCATTTTTCTCTTCTCTAACGACAAATCCTCATCTGCTCCTACGTTCCACTTTTCTCATATCTCCCCTCTCCTCGCTAATATCTCTTCCCTATCTTCCATCTCCTCCAACTCCATTAAGGTACCTCCATTGTCCTCTCTTCTCTTCTCTATCCCTTTTATTTCTACCTTCCTACCTAATTCTGTTCTCATAATAAACCTTATGCAGTCCCTTCTTAATTCCCTACTCTCCCCTTCCACTCCTCTCCACACTACGCTCCTTGCCCTCTTCTTCCTGTTAGCCTCCTCTCTTTCCTTGATCCATCTGCTGATTCTCTCCGCTTGCTCTGCCTCCTCTTCTTCCATCCTCCTCCTTCCTGTCTGTTCTTCTTTTTCTGCTCTCTTCGGCTCCTGTCTCTTCCATCTGCTTGCTAATTCTTCTCTTCCCGATTCGCTGTTCTCTCTCTGCTTTCCAACATCTTCTCTCCTTGTGGTTTTTCTCATTCCGCTTCTCTGTACTTCCTCTTTCCACTCAGGCGCTCGAGCAGTCCTCTTTCTCCCTTTTTCTAACTATCCATTTTCTCCACTTTCCCTTCTCACTTATTGCTGTCTTACTTGTTGCCATTGCCGGCGGACCACGTGCTCGTATACAATGCGTTCGCGAAACACGCCACCACCGTCCTTTTTCCAGTACTGCCAACTCAACTTTCGACTCTCGAACGATTCTCCTCTTCTCTTCCTATTGGTCCTCTCCCGATATTTCGATATCCCGTATCTCACCAACTTCGCTCCATCGTCTTCCCTCTCTTCTTCTTATCCCCTTTTCTTGATCTTGACTTCCATCATACATTTCTCTGCCTTTCGTGCGCTCGTGTCGTCTCCACCTTCGCCACCAGCTCCATCTATCTTCTCCTCTTGAGCACTTTCTTCGTACACCAGCGCGCTCTCCATCTCCTCTTCTTCATCGCACTCTCCCTGTCATCCATTTTCGCTTTGTCACCTCTATTTCATTCCGAATTTCTTCCCGTTGTACTTCCCTTCTTGAAGTTTTTCCGTCTTCCTTTTATTTCCTCAGCAGCCTCTTCACCTCCTCGATCCGAATCACTGTGTCACTCGTTCCCACAAAAGATGAATTTCATGAACATTTTACAATTGCAAATCCAGGTCCCAAATACAGATTAATAAAAGAAATTTGAAAAAATTTTTAATTTTTGGTACAAAATCCAATTCATAAGTCGATATTAATATCGATGTGCTTTAATTCTGGAAAAGGATTTCCAAATCTATAAAAGAAATACATACGAAATCTTGTTAATGATATGCACGAATGACTCTACATTATCGACCCCGATTGTGTTATTCTAGGAAGCAGTTGTCAAAAAGTATGGAAGCTTCTTTTTATACTGCATTCATTGCTAAGTTTAGTATTTGATATATTTTAAATAATTCACAAAAACAGTGCATATAATAATTCCGAGATACAATTAATAATAACTGAATAAAGCATAATAGTAAGTTATGTGACTTGTTGCCTTAGTTCTTATCCCTACCACTATAGCTCTACTATCAACACGGAGTTGATAGTACTTCTCGACTAACAAGGGGATTTTACGGGTCATGGGTCATCGATTCTTTTCATACTTATAGGATTTAAAGATCAGTACCCGGACTTCAATTTCCTCAAGCAGTACGATGCGCTTCTCAAAAATACTCGAGAAAATCGATTTTGAAGATTTCCGATATCTTTAAGTACAGAAAATTTTGACCTATCGTCAGAGCCTCGTAGCCGAGCGCACAGAGCTCTAGTTTCGTAAGCGCGGAGTTGCTAGTTCGATTCTCGCTCGGTCCCCAATTTTTTTAAAATAAGTTAATGGAGTTTTTTTTAAATCCTATATCTTAACATTTATCAAATTAAAATGTTAATTAATTATTAAATATTTATTCGTTATTTTTTAAATAAAAATTAACATCTTTTTATTTTTAATTACCACTTGCTTGAAAATGCGAATATTTATAATAAATTAAAATTTGGTACAAAAATAGAAAAGGTCTTATTGTTAAATGCAAAAATAATATATATAAATAATATTCAGTTATTTTATCGCTTACATTTTACGCTGTATCTTTAACACGTTAGTCGGAGTTTACAAGTCGAGTTTATTGTAAGTCAATCCTGGTCGATCCCCATTCTCTCGCATCTAGTCGTGAACAAAGAACAGCCTTGCAAAAAGTGGGAGAAGTAAGGGTTCCGAGAGAGCAGATGCTGTGCTATTCGTATTTTACCGTTAAATAAAAATAAAGAGATGTTAATTTTCACTTAAAAAATAACGAATAAATATTTAATAATTAATTAGCATTTCAATTTGATAAATGTTAAGATATAGGATTAAAAAAAACTCCATTGACTTATTTAAAAAAAATTGGGGCCAGAGCGAGAATCGAACCAGCGACTCCGCGCTTACGAAACTAGAGCTCTGTGCGCTCGGCTACGAGCGGCTCTGACGATAGGTCAAAATTTTCTGTACTTAAAGATATCGGAAATCTTCAAAATCGATTTTTTCGAGTATTTTCGAGAAGCGCATCGTACTGCTTTAGGAAATTAAAGTCCGGGTACTGATCTTCAAATCCTATAAGTATGAAAAAAATCGATGACCCACGACCCGTAAGGTCCCCTTGTAAGAGGCCAGGAGCCTTAAGAAGGCTCGATACCTACATCCCTAATCAATAAAGAGAGTATTACATTAAATGTTCTTAATTCCATATGAATTTGAACAAAAATAAAAAAATTAATTTAACTTTTATTTTAACGATAAGAATGTTGAATATTTTTATTTATTTACCGATTACAAATGCAATGTAAATACATCAAAATGATCACCCGAGTAGATCACTTTAGACGCTGCGTTATACGCATGTGTGTTGATTTTTCAAAATATGATCAGACGAAAAATTCTTTGGGTGGCACCAGATTGCTCACGTCCATCAATTGGATAATTTAAAATGTTTTAATTGGTGGATACAAGAGAAAAACTATAGCAGCAATTACTTGTGAATGGCTGTGGTTAATCCGAACCATCATTCTGGACGCTCTCAATTTTCTGTCAAAATGTCCCACCATAACATCAGATAGATTTGAGAGAAAAAGAAAGATCAGTTCACCAGAGCAAAGGTGATTGTTCAGATGGAATATTGCTTGAAACCAAGAGCAAAAAGAAGAAAAATTAACAAGTTATATGTAAGATTTAAATTACGCCTGCGCGATTCCACATCAAACATAACCCACCTACTTGACATTTTAATAATAAATTTTAAAAAAACGGTCGGCTATTAACATTATTCTTGTCACGAATGAAAAGATTATAATTCCATTTTTCTATTCTCTAAATTTTGTTACTCTCGTAGGTGCTTTTAGCGAGGAAATACATTATTTCCGGTGAGAAATCTTACGATTCTCACAAGAGCAATATTAATTAGCTCTACAATTGCACCTTTCTCCAATATTTAATCGGCAATGTCTGAAATTTTGTGTGCATACATATTTTAGCACTGACAACAATGTATGCAAGTATTAGGACCATCTAAGTGATTTTGTAAAGGTATCAAGCCTTCTTAAGTATATAAATGGTCTTTAAAAATTTTTGAAAAGTTTTACAAATCGTGTGTGTGTATGTGTGTGTGTGTTTCATAAGATTTTTTAATAAATAGGATTTTAAAATATTAAAAAGTATTGAATGTATTTCAAAGAAAAGATAAATTGAATAACATAAAAATAGGAAATTTTAATTCTATTTTATTATTTTATTACAGCACAAAAACGAAGCTACTGTACATGAAAATGAGAAAGGAAAACGAGAAGAAAAACTTCTTACAGTTACTCATGCACATTCACTACCTGGACATACAGGTTTTATTACGATTGCTGTTCTTCCTCCTAATTATGAGCGCAAATAAAAAAAAATTTTTACAATATATTCAGGCCAATAAATGAAGAAACAACTGAAAAAAATGCAAAACTAAGGCGCAATGCACGTTGAGTATAAATTAATTAAATAAAACTAGTTTCTAACTATCTCAAATAATTTATGAATTTCTGTTGCTTATGTCAATAGATGTTTTTGCGAGATTAAATATTGATATGGCGCATTATAAAGTGTTTTGTATCATAAATATATGTAAGGTGTTAAAATATGAAAAAATAAAAATGTTATAAAAGATTTAATGGTTGGAATGTTACAAAAGATTTGCATATTTATTAGTAATTTCATATGTCCGTTTTATTTGGATTCCAACTGAGATAATCAACTCGAGTCGCAGCCTGGTACTCCTTCACTAAATATTCGACAACTTCCCGTGAGTTATCCAATTCATCGAGATTGTCTTCAAACATTTTCTCTTTGCGGAATTGTTCCAAAAACGCTTCACGTTTGCGCAATTTGTCATACTGTTGCAAGGCTCTATCAAACAGCTAAAACATATTTATCAAATATCAATATTTAAATTTAAATTACGTAAAATATATATTATATTGTAATATATGATAATAAATTTTGATAATTCAATAATCAATACTTACGGATGATATATTAGTATGATTAGCTAACATCAAACCGGAAACGCGATGCGTACTTTGTATGTAAGGAGATTTTCTTGAGAGAGCTACTTGTATACTAGCAGGACCCCATGGAATAAATTGCGTGAGTTTTCGTTCTCTAATCCTTTGTAAAGATTTATGCACTTGTGTCGGATCTATTTCACCCTATTAAAAATACATTATTAATGTATTTTATGCAATATGTTTTTTAACTTAATTAACCCTTATTTTTATTTCTAAATCATTAAATGTAATTCTCTGTATAGCAAAAACATTACCTGAATTATATTTAAAATAGATATGTAACAATGAGATGCATTTCGATCCAATGCTGTAGAAACCATCATATTTTTTGGTTGTAATAATCGTCGCATCACATCCAAGACAGATGTTTTTCTCACGGATGCACCCTGTTTTCCAATAATTTCCATATGAATACATATATTATACACAATCATATTAACCCTTTCATTGCCAGTGCAAAGTACTTCCCACTTTTTTCCCTTTTATTTTTATATTATAAAAATGTTTTGTTTCAAAATACTAATGATATTTGTCTTTTCTGGTACGGATATACTTAGTTTACATGTTTCCAAAATTTTTTGCATCCAATTGTCCTTTAGCGATTGTTTATAACAATTTAAATATGAAGTGATTTTTTTTCGAAAAAAAATCGATTTTCCCTTAAATTTTATATTGAATTTGACAATTTTCGGATATAAAAGGTTTTTGGAATCGCTGATTACTAATCTGAGATCACAACTGAAAAATTAAAAATGGACTTAACATGATGGATGAAAATATTAAAAAGCTGAAAAATTTAAGCTTAGAAAAATATAGCGGTATTTTACACAAATTTATAATATAAATGATCTATAATATTTCGCTTATTGCTAGATGTATTATTTTTGAGATAGAAATTCACAAGTAATGCTAAGAGGGAGTGCGCGATATTTGTCAGGCAGTCATATTGTATCTGCCATTTTAAATTTTGATATTATTTTTATCATTCAATCTTAGATCTGTAACAGAACGTCAAAAAATGGATTTACTGCAAAAATATTCAGATTTTCACTAATTTAGTAGCTAATGGTGGCCATATTAGATCCGTCATATTGAATTTGCAACATCTAAATTCAGATTAGGAATCAGCAATCAAAAAACATAGGTGTGCAAAGTTTCAAGAAAATATCTGCTGAAAAAACCTAATTCAGCAATCAAAGGGTTAAGTATAAGCATCAAACGCATATATATTTTCACAATTGAGTCAAAATTAAAAAACGACAAAATGATCCAATTTTTGCTCTTAAAATGACAAATAAAGACATGCTTGTTTTATAGTTTTTGAGCTGATAAATTTGATTTTATCTTTTCAAAAATGTTTGGAAATCCAAATTTAAATAAGATCGTACATATCAGATGTTAAACAATGCTGTTACAGATACAGACATTAAAGCTGTGTAGAAACAGTATAAGAATATGTCCAGTAGAGAACAGTTTTCATGGTAAATTCGAAAGGGCACCGAAATTGCGGTGATTCACATACAGCGATTAATAGAAAATGTAAAGTGTTTCAACTTTAAAGAGAAGTATTACAACACACAGTAGAAAGAATACGGATACAAGTGGCTAGAAAAAAAGTAGAAAGAGAGAAGACTATAAAAATAGGATTATAAGGAAAGATTCATCAGAAAATAGAAGTTACAGCAAGAGGATTTACCAAACACAGTCTAGGAAGTAAAATATTCAGAAATAAAAGAGATAAAATACAACCAAAGAAAAAGATCAGATAATATAATAATCAGATTAATAAAACTATAAAAAACGAAAGGATAATAAAAAGAATAAAAAGAAAAGAGGAAATAAATGATTGAAAAAAAGCAATAGATAAGAGATAGAAAACAAAAGAATGTAAAAGAAAAATAGAAGAAAAAAAATACAGAATAACACGAAGATAACGTTATTAAAATTATTAAAAACACGAAGCACAAGCAACGACGCGCTTCTTTCCTCCGCCGCCGGCAGCCAATGCTTGAGACAGTGAGCCGTGCTATGGCTCGAGCGCCTCGAGCCCTCCCCTCGGCGCACTCTCATTCACATAATTTGA
The DNA here is from genome assembly GCF_013373865.1 of Monomorium pharaonis. NCBI lineage: Eukaryota > Metazoa > Arthropoda > Insecta > Hymenoptera > Formicidae > Monomorium > Monomorium pharaonis. The sequence continues at coordinate 11,361,210 of NC_050467.1, forward strand.
AAAATTAATATCTCGATTATTGGTGGACCTAACCCAAGACAGTATTTGACTTTTATGTTTATCTCGATCCCTTTTATGTCTTTATGTCAGAGACACTGCATATTCATCATTTTTATTAATAAGCAGAAATAAAGAAGGCGTAAGACCTATATCGTTGTCATCATGTTTCGATAAACTATGGCTGCATTCCGAAGTTCACTGCCAGTACCAAAAATCTATAGTTTACGTATATATTATTAGATTTTGAATATTGGCAGATAATTTTGGAACAGCTTACATGAAATGATCATAAACGAGAGACTCAACTGGTGGACAGAAAACAAAAAGAACAAGAATCAATTTGGATTTAGAAAAGGAAGATCTTGCCTGGACAACTTAATTAGGATTGCCGTAAACATTAAAACCTGACTTACAAAAAGATAAAATAAGTCGGCAGTATTTATTGAAGTATCATTATGATGTTTTATATAATGTATTAATTAACTAATTGACTAATTTACAGAACTAAGATGTCTTAGTAGAATAGCTAATATAATAAATGTATGGATGTACAAAAAAAATGTAAATTTCATTACAGGTTAAGGAAAGATAATAAAAAACCATTTATAAAAGACCAAATCAGAGATCGGAAATATGCTGTATAATATCTACATAAACAATATTAGGAAAAATATACCCAAAAAGAGAATAAGTAGATTCAATTCACAGATAATATTGCAATTTTTTACAAACAAACTAAATGTAAGGAAAAACTTAATCTAAAGCGCCTTAAACATTTAATGCGGAGTCTACAATGGCAGCAGGAGTAATGGAGTAGGAGTAAGAAGTAAGAAATATGAAATGAGATTTGCCCATTTCGTTTACTTCCGGTTTTTAATTGGTCAATTGTTACTCTTACTTCTTATTCCATTATTCCTGCTGCCATTGTAGACCCCGCATAAGGGGAACTGAATGCACTAGGACTAATCTAATAAATAAATCTAATCAAAAGACACCAGTAGACTTTAACAAAAATGATATTTATAACAAAAGAGCAACGATTAAGTGTCAACAAAGTAACATTCATCTCAGCCATAAAGTAAAATTTTTAGAAATATGGTTTGATCAGACTGTCATTTGAAAAACAATGTTTGATTACGAGGGAAAAAAACAATTGAGGCAAATGAATATTAAAGTACGCCAAATTTAAGGAGGAATGGAAGTCAATACAGCGTTAATAAAGCTGTATAAAAGTCTAGTAGGATCAGTAATTGATTACGAACTACTTGTATATATTATTATATTCCATCCAATAATACAACAGCTGCTCTAAGCTTGGAAAAAGCATAATACACTACGCGACAATGATTCATTCCTAGCCATCCTTCGCAGGATAAGAAGGAAAGTAACAGGAACATAAAAAGTAACCATGGCGCCATCAGCCGCTGCCGGCAATGAAAACAACGATATAGTAACATTTCAATTATGTAGTTTTTAATATTATACAATATTATGAACAAACTTTGGCTTAATTTGGAGGTTTCAGTAAAGTTCAAATAACATTTGCAATGTTATTGTAAATAATATTGCATTTATATTTTTCCAATACTGCGAAATTGTTAAAATATTAAAAAAATATTAAATTTACATTGTTTCTCGACAAGCACGGTTACCCAGGCCATAGTCGTATCTAGCATTGCTTAACATCTGCAATCAGTAAAACGGTCCCCATCTAATTACACAACCACACAAAAAAGTAGTCTGTCCTACGAAGTAGACACTATATCCTTATGCATTTTGACGTGCTGAACACGAATCTGGTGTCAGAATTGCCCCATCACCCACCATTTTCTGCGTGCAGCGAAATTATTACGATTTTCAAGGTTTTTTAGATCATTTTTTCGATTTTAAAAAAAGGTGGGTGATGCAGCAATTCTGACACCAGATTCGTGTTCAGCACGTCAAAATACATAAGAATATAATGGTCTAGTCCGTAAAACAGACCACTTTTTTTGTGTTATCAACCGCCGTCGACGCTGCTTGACTTTCAAGATCGTACGCAACCTAACACTTCGTGATGATCGATGAGTACTTGTGCTCATGAATACATATTTGTTATAGATCAGTTCAATAGATATCAGAAAGATGAAATGCGTAGTTGAATAGAATTTTTATAAATGAATATAAATTTACAGTTTTTTACATATACGAAATAACATGTGGAATAACTTAAAAATATCTGTTTTTATTCTGTTCTGATAAAATTAAAACTATATAATTATAAAATATTAATAGAAAATAGTAACGTGGTTATTTTTTGAAAATTTCTACAAAAAAATATAAAACAAAAAATCCTACAAATTTTTAATTTCAGTAAATATTTTTCTTACCTATTCAACAGAAATTTTTTTCACCAGAGTGTTATTCGTAACATTAATAACAAACTTAGTGCGACATTAACCCTTTGCATACACTTAGCGCTGCGTTAGAAAGCGTTACCCGAGCATTGCTCTTGGAGCTATCATTCTATTCTTGTTCCACTTTCAATAGACAATAAGGATAGAATGATACTCGGCAGAAGATTTGGCGAGGCGCCGCAGCGGAAAGCCGACAAGTCAGGCAACTGTGGAGGACCTTTCAGCTCTAAAACCTCCCATATCAGTTTTGGAGAGACCTGACGAACCGAGAGACCGCCAGCAAGGGAGAAGGATCGAGGGCCCCGCGATCGAAGGATGCCTCGCGAAATTGGAGCGCGTACGTCGTTGATAGCGATAAATATGAAATTTCTTATATTTTAATACTAAAAGTATGTAAATACTTTTTATAAACATTAAAGTTAATCCATGAATATTTTCAGAATTTTAGCATAAATATTTTAAAAGATATAGCTGTTAAACAATTGCTATGTGTGGCAATCACCCAGTGTGTATGCGAAGGTTAAAAAAATAAGTGTGTATGCGAAGGGTTAATTATATAAATGTTGCAACACAAAATACATAATTAGTAGGCGGTATTCAACAGACAAAATAGATTTCTAGACAGAAGACGAAGAACTAATCATTTTTAACTCTTTGAGCCACGAATTGTTCTTGTTTACCAATTTTGAATAAAACTCTGTATCCGGGAGTTTTTAAGTCGCTGATTACAAATCTAATGTCAGATTTTCAAAATTTAAAATGGCGGACGTAAAATTAAATATTAAACCAAATTCTATAAAACTTAGTATCTAGCGTTTTTCTAGGTGCTGATTACAAATCCGTTGTCAGATTTTAAAATTCAAAATGGCGGATCCAATATTACAAAACTCCTAGATACTATATAAGTGTCATGGAAATTAATTGAATTTTTAATTTTATGCCCGCCAGATTGGACCTAGAGAACCTCTGAGGGAGAGAGTGGCAAACTGATCACGTGAACGCCCCCATCGAATCAGAAGAGACACGGTCTCTCTGTCTTTAGTGAGCCTCTGAGAGAGAGAGAGAGAGAGGAGAGCGAGACGAGATCGATAGAGAGAGAGATAGAGAGAGAGAGAGATAGAGAGAGAGAGAGAGAGAGAGAGAGGAGAGAGAGAAGCAGAGAGATCAGAGAAGACGAGAGAAGAGAGAGATAGCGAGAGTCTAGCGTCGCGAGATATCGAGATCGATCGAAGAGCGTAACGCTCCTCATAGAGATCAACTATCTGCTAGATGCTCTCTAGATGACTCTATCTGTCTTCAATCTCATCTCTATCTTCGCTACTCTATCGCAAGTTCAATAAGGCCCAAGCAGCAGGTGTGTTTTCAAGGCGAGGCCCAAGAAAGAGAGGAGAGAAGAGGGTGCTCAGAAGACACCCAAGAAGACAACGCGGCCTCACAAAGCAGTACAGACTCATGAGGGGCAGAGGAAGAACAGAAGCCTAGATGTAAAAAAGTTAAGAGACAGCCGTAAGCACTAAGATTGACGCACCCCAGTACGAGAGAAGAAGGCTATGGCCAGGCATATAGAGGTAGACCGGGCATCCACGCAGATCGACTTGAAAGATGCACGATACGCAGTCTCAGCGGGTGAGCTGAGGATTTAAGATCGGCCGCCTGCAGGCAGGAGGCAGACGGAAGACGAGAGGTCGCAGGAAGCGGGTCAAGTGAGGTAAGAGCGGGCTATTTGTGTGTACAACCACGCTACCCTCATGCTTTAGTCACTGGGCGGTGGTCCCACTTGGGCAAGGATTGATTAGACAGAAGATCTGATCTAGACGAGCAGTGGTTCAGTATGGGAGAGAGATGCGAAAGAACCCCGAGGCTGACTCGGAGCAAGAAGTATTAAGGAGTTTAGAATGGACAGTTGAGTTAGGAAGATTTGCCGGGAGTGACCATTGCACCACTCTCTGTCTTTCGTAGGTAAGAACGAGAGTGTGGAGAAGACGAAGGACCCCGTAGAGCCGGTCAGTGGGGCTGGCTAGCAGCGGATGAAGACGCACACATCCTGACATAGCGATGTTAATGCGCTCATAGCCGTAAGACTGCTGATCTAGCTAGTACTAGTAAGCAGACCGGAGGATCTGAGATGCAAGAACTCCTGTCATGCTATCGTCTCCCCATCCACTCATGCGTATATTGGGGTGCGGTTTACCTATTTCGGAGCAGTCTCTAGCCATACATGAGGCCCACACCCCCTCTTAGCATTGTTCAACTATAACTACTAGCTTCCCAATGCAGAACCAGCACATCACTTCCATTGATACAGTTGGGCTATGGAGTGAGTCGAAAGACGGCTCCCGCAGCACTCGAAGATAGTGGCAGACTTAGAAGAGGAGACAGAGCTTCTTTCTTTTTCTTCCCTTATCTCTGATATTTTGGAAGAGACTCCGCCCTGAGCAAGAACTTAGGGCTGAGAGGGCTCAACCGCCTCTTGACTTCCTCCTTGTCCCTAGACATACCGCTTTGTTTAAGACGTAGCTCCAAGATTAGGCCTTATAGAGCTAAACACTTTTTTAGGCGCTAAGCCCATGCGATAAGCCCCATGTGGCTTGACGAATACCAGAAGAATTGTAGAACCCTCCTTGACTCGCCCTTTTTTTTTTTATTCTGTCTGCGCTGATTCTTTCTTCTTTTGTTGCATCTTCCTACCCCCAAGGAGCAGAGACAAGTCTATAAGAAAAGTGCTCAACATGAGTCCTTTAGCTCAATAAGATCATCGGTGACGACTGGTGAGACCTGGATCCTGTATAGGGGGGGGCCCGATAGCATCCCCTCCGGAGCCGAGACCTCTCTTCTACTATAGTTCTCTTTTCTTTTTTCTAGTCACTCTTTTTTTCTTCTTTCGTTCTTCTCGCCTGTCGGATAGATTCTAGCGCCCATCGAGCACCACGACAAACGAGCAGCAGGAGAGCACGCACCTCAGGGAGTGAGAGCACCCATCACTGACGGTCTGGTTCCCACCGCCGCCGATGATACGAAGCGCGACCGAGAAGCAGCTCCTCGATTTAGTAAGGAGCCTCCTAATAGCTATAACCGATCCCGAGGATAAGGGTCACGATGCACGGATAGAGGACGGCGAGGGAGTTAGGATACCTTAGGAGACTCATATAGCTGTAATACGGAAAAGACCTCTGTAGTCAGCAAGTATTGGTTGGAGAGCAGATGATAGAGCGCCAGAGAACTGGTGCAGAGCCGCCTGTCCAAGCTCTACGTGAGGTCTACGCTGACAAGCCGCTTTGACCGTTCCGTGTCTTCGAACGAGCGCAAGTTATGCGCGGACCTAGAAATGTCTACAGTTGTCCCTAGCCCCCGGGTCGGAGCCGCCCACCGGATAACCTAATTAGCCCTTAAACACGAGGCTCTAAGGTCTTTCGGACCATTCGCCTCTGGTGACTAGCCTCGGGGGAGTGGAGGGAGGTAGACTAGGGGCCATTCAGAAGAACCCGACATCTCAGGGCCGGAATTCGATAATATCTGTGCACTGTCCATTGGACACCTCTCGTGGCCGGTCTTAGCGTGTACCTAAGGTCCATCGGGCCGTCGTTCACGGCGATCAATCGAGGGCTATGGGAGAGTTTTCAGTTCCAGTTCAGATAAGCCTCCCCCACGTCCATACTGATTCTTTCTCTCGGGGAGGCAAGCGGAGAGTGAGCAAGAGATGTCGAGACCCGGAGACCTGTTAGTTTCTATGTGTCCCTGCCTGAGAGGGGAGATGGAGCTTAACCTCCAGAGTTAGGGGAGAAGAAGAGAGTCCTCCTGAGAGCCTCATAGAGAGAGAGAGAGAGAGAGAGAGAGAGAGAGAGAGAGAGAGAGAGAGAGAGAGAGAGAGAGACAAACTGATCATGTGACCGCGCGCTTAACGCCCGCATCGAATCAGAAGAGACGCGGTTTGCCACTCTCTCCCTCAGAGGCTCTCTAATTGGACCCATTTTAAATTTTCAAATTTGGTAACGTATTCATAATCAGCACACCAAAAATCTCTAAATAGAAACTTTCATGGAAATTAGTTAAATTTTTAATAGTGTCTGCGATATTAGATCTGCCATTTTCGAAAATCTGACAACGGATTCGTAATTAGCGACCTCAAAAATCCCCAGATGTAGAATTTTGTAGAAATTGGCGGTCTTTGAGAGAAAATAAATTCCTTTCAAAAAAGCATCCAATTTTGAGTATTGGTTTATATATGCAAGTAAATAAATACAAATTTGTGGTCATATATATATATTTTTTTTAAACATACTGTTGTGAGTGCATCACACTCACATGTCGCAAGCAATAGAAGGTGTCGCATGACACCTCGCGCGCGGCCATCGCCCGGCCTACATACCGGGCGTCGCACCGGGAAACGAACCCGGTTGCCTAAGACTCAACACCCAAAATCATCTGATTTTGGGGTGGAATCCGCATGGCCAGCAATTGCTGGCTAAGCGAGTACCCTGTCCAAAGGCCTATGACCGCGGAAGTACCTTCCCCGGTCATACGCCCAAAACCGGTGTATATATACACCGAGTGACAGACAACGAGCGGGCTTAGCTACACCGTATACAGCGGCGCACGTATGTCGCTGACTCTGTAATACTCGTTACGGTTTATTATATATAAGTATTATCAAGTGTAACCAAGACGGGAAATATATATATTGTGATCATACACCTGGCTACTATCTCTCCAAGACCTGACCCGAGGAGCAGCGGCAGACGATCCCTATTACCTGTGACCCTTTATCTAAGAAGGGCCACACCAATACCAATGTATCCCGAATTATCAGAGAGCAGAAAAACCTACTTTAAAAGGTTAAAAAATCGTTAAAATAATTGTGGATCACTCAGTGATCCATCATAAAAAAAGCGTTGCGCGTGCAAAGACAATTATTTCGAACGATATACGCGTATATAACACAAATATAAATATGTACGAGCAAAATATAAAAATTTAATAATTTATATGATAACAATTCGTATTTTAAACACATGAAAAATATTTTAATTTATGTCTATAAAATTATTTAGAATTATTTAATTATAGTAGAGGAAAGGCACCAAATTTGGAACACCACTTCGTTTTTTAATTATATCGATTTTTATTTCTTTAATTAACCAAACGGATTATGTTTTTATCGGTAGTTGTACAGTGCAATGTTTAGTTTCTGAAAAATAGGGGGGTTTCAATTTAGGAAACTGTTTCAAATTCGGTGGCTTTCCTCTATATATGTGCATGTAGGCAATAATGCCCTGTGTGCAATCGTACTTTTGCACTTTAATTGTTTTCGTGTGTGCAAACGAAGTTGTAGGCAATTGGGATGCTGGTAATCGGGACCGCCGGCAATCGGAAATTTCTACGAAATTTGTGTGCAAACAAAGCTGTAGACAACCGGAACTACTCCGTTTTCTTCTAGCCTTCAGCTCGCGCGTCCACTCTCCGCTTTTGTGGGTAATAGCCGACTTTCTGCACTTGTTATACAATATACTATTTAACCTTAACTACGATACTCGAGAGCATTATTACTTATTATGCCTTTCAAAAACTTTTTCCCCAGAATATTTTATACTTTTTAAAATTTAAATAATAATAGTGTGTATCACGGCTCTTTGTATTAACTTAATACTAGTTAGTATATTGGAATGCTAGTAGAGCCAAAGCCAGTTGGTGTTTGCTATAAAGTATATTTCTTCTATAGAGCTTTTTCAGTACAGACGTTTTGACACATTTTCTTCGGCCATCCTCAGTGTGTGATAATCTTATACATACTAAAAATTCTTTCCTATGCTTATGATATATCTAGACATTTGTCGTTCCTTCTCATTTTTCACAATATTGCTGTTAAACAGTGAGATTAATTTCTATGTATCCGTGAAAGTCCTTGGTATTCTTTCTTTATTTATAGGTGTCATTGTTCGTCTTTATAGAATGTCAATATTCCTATTTTTAACGTGTTTGTGTCTTTGCGGATAACTGTAGACAAATTTGGCACGAAATTCCGCAGGACTTTATTAAGAGGTGTATAAACATGCAAGAACATTTACAAGCAGTAATTGATCAGAGAGGAGGTAATACACAATATTGAACACGCACGCACATAACACGCCCCCTGCCTTCACACACAGACACACACACACGCACACGCACGCACGATGTGCACAATTCGAACGGCATCTTCCACGTGGTGCACATTGGATAACGCTAATGCCGACGGTAAGCGTCATTTAAAAAGAAATGTAAGGTTGACTTTGTAGTAAAGTTGACTTTGACTTGGTCAAAAGGGTGTAGAAAAATTGTTGAAAAAAACGTTTTAAGCAATTTCAGCAATTTCAACAATGATAAACACGTGGAATACAAATGTTTCATTTCATGAACGTTAGTGTTTATCACTCGGGAGTAATCGTACTATAAAACTTTGCTTTAGCGATATAATTGGATCTTTCTTCACAACAGTATCTTGAACTAAATGAAAACCGTAAAATATGCGATTTTTAACGTAAACTTTGAACGCGATTTGTTGTTAGGAAAAGTAAATCTGCGAAAAAATTGATAATAGCATTCAAAAGTGCAAACTTTCAGCTTTCCAACGCTTTTTTTCTGAGCGCTGTACGTTGATTTGTTCACGAATAACAAGCGATGAAAGTCAAAATGACCATTTTTTATTAAAATCCCAATAACTCGGTCAAAAAAAATCGTACAGCAATGAACTACTCAAATTAAAGGGAAAAGTTCCCGCTCTAAGATGCAAATAACAAAAATGCTCTATGATTTTTTTCACGCGAGATGCAGCGCAGCAAAGTCGCATAAAAAATTTTCATTTTAACGGATCAAGCTTCATCATTGTGCCACGTTGGTAAAAAAAAAGATAACTAAAATCGCCAAAAAGCAATTGAAAGAAAAAGTTTCAAGCTTTAAAACGCTTTTTGGATTTTCTTTCTACGATGATTTTTCGCTGAGTTGCAGCAGTTTAAAAATAGCCTAAATTTTCGGTATACAAAAAGTGTTCCATATTTTTTTTGAGTAGTATATAATACAAAAAAATGTTAATGTATAAAATCACAAAAAATTGCCCTTTTAAATAAAAGAACACAAATTCATTTCTTCTACAAATGATTTGTGGTAAATGCGTCAACTATAAGAACGGATATTTATACAAATTTATTTAGTATTATCTTTTAATATTAAAATGTTATATTCAATAATCACAGTTAAGACGTAACAAGTTACTTGTAATGAAGTTACAGTTATAGTAACTTAACCATAACTTAACTTCGTTAATAGTTTATTGCCAATAAGAACCAGCATTATTTGTGCAAATCTTTATCCATAATAAAAAAGGCCGTGTAGGCGCGAGAAGTGTGCGTTTAATCGTGCCGTATTGTTGCCGCTTTTCCGCGATACTGATTAGTTCTCTCGCTTGACTTCGAGTTGCGAGAGTTGTAACTTGACAGTTTAATTTTAACAGTTTAATTAAAACATGCGCGCGCGAAGCGCGCGCTGCGTGCTAGTCCTCTTATAAAATAGCCATGTAACCCTAAAGTTGCCTGCTAATCGCGATTGCATTGTTGCCTCTTTATTCCGATCGCGATTGGCTGTCTCGCGCTTGACTCGCTTCGTTCGTGTGTGAAGTTTGACAGTTTATAGTTGACAGTTTTTGACAGTTTGACTGTTTAACGAGAGACGGAAAGACACAAAAAGAAGCAAGAAAAATACCGGGAAAAAATTACTTAGACTGGAAGATTATAAAATAGCAGAGAGTATTTGTTTTGAATTGCAGATACGTTTAACTGATGCTTAACAAAGTAAGTTGAAATTTAATACAATATATTATGACATATTTAATTTAATATAATAATATTATGATATAACCATTTTTGTATCACCATCGCTGTTAGAAGGGTAAGGAAGAGACGTTGGACGCCACGACAGAAACACGTATTTATCAAGTAATTCTCAATTATCTTAATTATTTTTTTTGCCAATACATTAAATATAATTATAATTTTTTTATTTGTATTGATTAAAAAATTGATATATTGTTATGTAAATGTATGTATATTAATTAAGTTCTTATTATAATAAGTTTAAATATATAGTTGACAATTACAGGCATTACTGCTAAAAATATTGTATGGCGAATTAAATAACCTCGCAGTTGAGAATATAAAATTAAGAAAAAAAAATTGTGTGGTACGAAAAAAAGAGAGAAAGAGAGAAAGAAACGGGAAACAAGATAAGGATCAGGATTAAAATAAGATAAGAAAAAAAAGGTATAAATATTATGTTATTGATATTGATAAGTATACAAGAATATAATTAATGCTACTCGAACATGTTAAGTTTTTGTTTCAATATTTATAATTGGTAAACATTTTCATTTCTTAAATAATTTTCGAATAAATTTTTATTCTTTGGAGGATTTTTCGAAGTTTTTTAAATATATTTGATTAATTTTATTGATCTTGTACTGATTTTTGAATGTGTATGTACTTGACGTTTCTTTTTTACTTTTATAAGGTAAAAATATATTTTGGTTATATTTTGGTAGAATTTATCTTCTTTTTGTAAAAATCAAGTGATAGTTTGTTCCTTACATAATTTTATTTAAATTGATTTATTTATTATACATTATTCATTTTTTAATTATAAACATATGTACGTAACATTATTAATATTTATATTGAATATACATGACTATACGGCAATCATATTTGTTAATGCACATATGTATAAATTTTAATAACAATATTAGTAAAACACAATATAAACACAACAAATAACATTAATATAATTAAAATTATATATGTATATGCATATATACAGGGTGACAGCTAACCGGCAGCCAATCTGTAATAGATAGATATATGTATATATATATATATATAGATATACTAATAGATAGATGTATACAAATATACTAATAGATATATTAATATACAAATAAACGTAAATATATATATATATATATTTATGTTTATTTCTATATTAGTATATCTATACATCTATTAGTATATCTATATATATCTATCTATTACAGATTGGCTGCCAGTTAGCTGTCACCCTGTATATATGTATATACATATATAATTTTATTTATATTAATGTTATTTGTTGTGTTTATATTGTGTTTTTACTAATATTGTTATTAGAATTTAAACATATGTGCATTAACAAATATGATTGCCGTATACATGTATATTCAATATAAATATTAATAATGTTATGTACATCTACATATGTTTATAATTAAAAAATGAATAATGTATAATAAATAAATCAATTTAAATAAAATTATGTAAGGAACACTATCACTTGATTTTTACAAAAAGAAGATAAATTCTATCAAAACCTTATAAAAGTAAAAAAAAAACGTTAAGTACATATACATTCACAAATCAGTCGAAAGATCAATAAAATCAATCAAATATATTTAAATACGTCATATATAATTATATCTAAATGATTTTTTCATAAGATAATATTAATGTGAGTTTTTAATTGCAATCAATCCAATTAAATCGGTACATTCAATTTTGAGATATCAAGATTTCTTTCTCGTAAAAGTTCAATAACATTATTTTCTTCAGATCAGATTCATATGTAATATACACACATGTAAATCCAGTTTGCCATTCAAGAGGCTTTACAATGTGCCTACATACAATTTCATTTTACTAAAACAAAATTATTATGCATAATGTAAATAATGAATTTACGAGAAAGAAATCTTGATATCTCAAAATTGAGTGTACCGATTTAATTGGATTGGTTGCAATTGAAAACTCACATTAATATTATTTCAGGAAAACATAATTTAGATATAATTATATATGACGTTATATATAATTATATGTAATTATATATGATTTATATATACCAGCATATATAATTATATATAAATTATTTATGGGCACTATATATAATTTATATATAATTTATATATATTTTTATATATGGACTCCATTGTTCTTGCCGGCTTATATCTGAAGAAATGCAAATGCTTTATATGATTATATATAATAATATCAGGTCATATCTGATTGTATCTATTGAAGTTGAGTAATCATATATAGATATATATATAATCCTATAAAGTCATATATAGTTTCATATATGAAAGAATAAGAACAACTGAGTCTATATATGAATCTTTCCGAGAAAAAATAATTATATATAATTATATCTAAATTATTTTTTCATGAGATAATATTAATGTGAGTTTTCAATTGCAACCAATCCAAATAAATTGGTACACTCAATTTTGAGATATCAAGATTTCTTTCTCGTAAAAGTTCAATAACATTATTTTCTTCAGATCTTCAAATGACATTATATACAATCATATAAAAAAATGGCATTATACAATCACATACGATTGTATGTAACCATATATAAACATATATAACCACATACCCATATATAATTATATACAACCATATATAATTATATATAATCATATATGATTATATATAATTAACATTATATACAATCAGATTGTATGTAACCATATACAGATATATAAATATTTATATATAAATAACCATATATAGATATTTCTAATGAGTAAATCATAAAAATAGTGGCAGTCCTCTTCCACATCAGACAGGAACAAGAAGCTAATTTTTGCTTGCCTTAACCACGCTACGAGTGATCTTTATGTAGCCGATCGACTGCACTTTGCTCCTGAGAGAGTACGCCGCCTATCGACGGCGCCGCGCTCTAACTAGCGGGCAAGTCTGCATATCTAATTGTATATGGCGCCATATATAATGCTATATATAATTATATATAGGATGCTCACATAGCATTATATCTGGCGTCACATACAATTATATAAAATTAGATATGGTGCTATATCTGATTATATATGGACCCAGATTAGCGACATTAATATATATGGCTATATATGACTATATAGTTGTATATAATGCTATATATAATTATATACAAAATGCACTACTAACACAGCATTATATATGGCGCCACATACAATTATATACAATTAGATATGGTATTCAGTTAAACGTATCTGCAATTAAAAATATACATTTTACATAACAATATATTAATTTTTTAATTAATACAAATAAAAAAAAGAATTATAATTATATTTAATGTATTGGCAAAAAAGATAATTAAGATAATTAAAAATTACTTGATAAATATGTGTTACTGTCGTGGGGTTCAACGTCTCTTCTCTATCCTTCTAACAGCGATGGAGTAACAATATAGTATTGGCACCCGTAATAGTTCTAGAGTTCCTGATAGATTTCAGCAATAGTTCTGTACATTAAATATATTTAAACAGTTTTTTAATTTGGCTGTTGGCATTGCACTACAAGAGTAAGGTACCACTTTTTGGCGAGTTTCAACTAACTTTATGGCATTTTCTAACAGTTCCGCAATAGTTTCAAAGCTTTTTATATGTTTCGTCGACAGTTCCGGTCTTTAAGCATTTTTAAACAATTTTTTTATTAGACGGCTGGCACCGCACTACAAGAGTAAACTACCATTTTATAGCGAGTTCCAGACGAGTACATAGCATTTTTCAATAATTCTGTAATAATTCCGAAGCTATTTGCAAGTTTCGTCGACATATCAGGTTTTTAAGCATTTTTAAGCAATTTTTTTATTAGACGGCTGGCACCGCACTACAAGAGTAAATTACCATTTTATAGCGAGTTCCATACGAATACATAAAATATTTAAAAAAATAAAATTTAAAAAAATGAGGTGCTAACTTCCAGTGGCACCTCATTAATGAAAATTGAACATTTTAACAGCAGTTCTACTTGCACCCGTAATAGTTCTAAAGTTCCTGATAGATTTTAGCAATAGTTCTGTACATTAAATATATTTAAACAGTTTTTTAATTTGGCTGTTGGCATTGCACCACAAGAGTAAAGTACCACTGTTTGGCGAGTTTCAGTCAACTTTATGACATTTTCTAAAAGTTCTGCAATAATGTCAAAGCTTTTGTAGATTTCGTCGACAGTTCCGGTCTTTAAGCATTTTTAAGCAATTTTTTTATTAGACGGCTGGCACCGCACTACAAGAGTAAACTACCATTTTATAGCGAGTGCCAGACGAGTACATAGCATTTCTCAATAGTTCTGCAATAGTTCCAAAGCTTTTTGCAGGTTTCGTCGACAGTTCCGGTCTTTAAGCATTTTTAGGTAATTTGTTTATTAGACGGCTGGCACCGCACTACAAGAGTAAACTACCATTTTATAGCGAATTTCAGAAGAGTACATAGCATGTTTTAATAGTTCTGCAATAGGTCCAAAGCTTTTTGCAGATTTCGTCGACAGTTCCGGTTTTTAAGCATTTTTAAACAATTTTTTTATTAGACGGCTAACACCGCACTACAAGAGTAAATTACCATTTTATAGCGAGATCCAGACGAATACATAACATATTTTAATAGTTCTGCAATAGTGACAAAGCTTTCTGTAGGTTTCGTCGACATATCAGGTTTTTAAGCATTTTTAAGCAATTTTTTTATTAGACGGCTGGCACCGCACTACAAGAGTAAATTACCATTTTATAGCGAGTTCCATACGAATACATAAAATATTTAAAAAAATACAATTTAAAAAAATGAGGTGCTAACTTCCAGTGGCACCTCATTAATGAAAATTGAACATTTTAACAGCAGTTCTACTTGCACCCGTAATAGTTCTAAAGTTCCTGATAGATTTTAGCAATAGTTCTGTACATTAAATATATTTAAACAGTTTTTTAATTTGGCTGTTGGCATTGCACCACAAGAGTAAAGTACCACTGTTTGGCGAGTTTCAGTCAACTTTATGACATTTTCTAAAAGTTCTGCAATAATGTCAAAGCTTTTGTAGATTTTGTCGACAGTTCCGGTCTTTAAGCATTTTTAAGCAATTTTTTTATTAGACGGCTGGCACCGCACTACAAGAGTAAACTACCATTTTATAGCGAGTGCCAGACGAGTACATAGCATATTTTAATAGTTCTGCAATAGTTTCAAAGCTTTTTGCAGGTTTTGTCGACACTTCCGGTCTTTAAGTATTTTAAAACAATTTTTTAGTAGACCGCTGGCACCGCACTACAAGAGTAAACTACCATTTTATAGCGAATTTCAGAAGAGTACATAGCATGTTTTAATAGTTCTGCAATAGGTCCAAAGCTTTTTGCAGATTTCGTCGACAGTTCCGGTTTTTAAGCATTTTTAAACAATTTTTTTATTAGACGGCTAACACCGCACTACAAGAGTAAATTACCATTTTATAGCGAGATCCAGACGAATACATAACATATTTTAATAGTTCTGCAATAGTGACAAAGCTTTCTGTAGGTTTCGTCGACAGTTCCGGTCTTTGAGCATTTTTAAGAATTTTTTAATTAGACGGCTGGCACCGCACTACAAGAATAAATTACAATTTTATAGCGAGTTCCAGACAAGTACATATTTTAATAGTTCTGCAATAGTGACAAAGTTTTTTGTAGGTTTCGTCGACAGTTTCGGTCTTTAAGCATTTTTAAAGAATTTTTTTATTAGACGGCTGGCACCGCACTACAAGAGTAAACTACAATTTTATAGCGAGTTCCAGACAAGTACATAGCATATTTTAATAGTTCTGCAATAGTTCCAAAGCTTTTTGCAGGTTTCGTCGACAGTTCCGGTCTTTAAGTATTTTTAAACAATTTTTTAGTAGATCGCTGGCACCGTACTACAAGAGTAAACTACCATTTTATAGCGAGTTCCAGACAAGTACATTTTTCAATAGTTCTGCAATAGTTTCAAAGCTTTTTGCAGGTTTCGTCGACAGTTCCAGTCTTTAAGCATTTTTAAAAAATTTTTTTATTAGACGGCTGGCACCGCACTACAAGAGTAACCTACAATTTTATAGCGAGTTTCAGACGAGTACATAGCATTTCTCAATAGTTCTGCAATAGTTCCAAAGCTTTTGGCAGGTTTCGTCGACAGTTCCGGTCTTTAAGTATTTTTAAACAATTTTTTAGTAGACCTCTGGCACCGCACTACAAAAGTAAACTACAATTTTATAGCGAGTTTCAGACGAGTACATAGCATTTCTCAATAGTTCTGCAATAGTTCCAAAGCTTTTTGCAGGTTTCGTCGACAGTTCCGGTCTTTAAGCATTTTTAGGTAATTTGTTCATTAGACGGCTGGCACCGCACTACAGGAGTAAACTACCATTTTATAGTGAGTTCCAGACGAGTACATAACATTTTTCAATAGTTCTGCAATAGTGACAAAGCTTTTTGTAGGTTTCGTCGACATTTTCGATCTTTAAGTATTTTTAAACAATTTTTTTTATTAGACTGCTGGCACTCCACTACAAGAGTAAACTACCATTTTATAGCAAGTTCCAGACGAGTACATAGCATTTTTTAATAGTTTTGCAATAGTTCCAAATCTTTATGCAGGTTTTGTCGACAGTTCCGGTTTTTAGCATTTTTAGGCGATTTGTTTATTAAACGGCTGGCACCGCACTACAAGAGTAAACTACAATTTTATAGCGAGTTCCAGACAACCACACAGCATTCTCCAATATATTTCTGCAATAGTTTCAAAGCTTTTTGTAGGTTTTATCGACAGTTCGTTTGACAAACAATGGTATTTATAAGTAACCTCTTTCTAAACCTCTAAGGATAAGTATTTATACATGTCATGAATTACTGGTTAACAATAGAGCGACATTGTAAGTTGATTTACAAATAAAATATTATATTAAAATTAAATATATTTGACAAATAATATTGTAATTATGTTGGTAATTTAACTTAAACAAATCATATGACTTTTTAATTTAATATAAAAAAGTTTCTCAAAATTAACTTTTACTTTAAATAGAAACAAATTAATCTTAACGTAAATTTAATAGAATTAGTATTTATTTACGTAACTTTTAACATAATAGAATTCATTTCATAATCAATTAAATTTCATTAACTTAGTTAAAAATTAGATTAACTAACCCAACTCTAAAATTTAAAAAATGTCAATTACATTACTAACACATACCTATCAGATACCATAAAATTGGCTGAAGTTTAAATACCATAGCGTAGTATTCATATCTGATAGTGCGAGACAGGATCAAATAAAAAATTGTTTAAAAATGTTTAAAGACCGGAACTGTCGACAAAATCTACAAAAAGCTTTAGAACTATTGCAGAACTATTGAAAAATGCTATGTACTCGTCTGGAATTTGCTATAAAATAGTAGTTTACTCTTGTAGTGCGGTGCCAACCGTCTAATAAAAAAATTGTTTAAACATGCTTAAAGACCGGAATTGTCGACGAAACCTGCAAAAAGCTTTGGAACTATTGCTGAACTATTGAAAAATGCTATGTAATCGTCTGGAACTCGCTATAAAATGGTAGTTTACTTTTTTAGTGCGGTGCCAGCCGTATAATTAAAAAATTGTTTAAATATATTTAATGTAGAATACAGAACTATTGTTAAAATCTATCAAAAACTCTAGAACTATTACGGGTGCAAGTATAACTGCTGTTAAAACGTTCAATTTTTATTAATGAGGTGCCAGGGGAAAATAGCACCTCATATTTTCAAATATCAATTTTTTTTAAATAAATCAACGGAACTATTTCTGAAACTTATCAGGAATTCTATGAAAAAACTTTATGTATATACATAACTTAGTTAGAAAAATAACCCATCAAATTGATATCAAATTAAGGGAGAATTGATATAAATTGCATTGATCAAATCAAATTGATGTCGATTTGATGGTTATTTCTCACTGGAAGGGTTAGAAAGATAAACAGAGACGAACAAAAACAAGGAAGATATGAAAAAATAATATGGGCAAAATATAATAGAGTGTACAAAGAAATAAAAATAGATGAGAAGCTTTTGTATATTTTAGTGGGGTAAAATAAGAGTAGGGAGTTAGTCTATGATAGCGAGATTTAAGTGCGGAAACGAGGCATTAGGGAATAGATATTGGAAAAAGGAAAAAGTATAGGCTATACAATTTAAAAGTAGAGACTTTAGAACCAATATTAGAAGAATTTACAGAATTGCGAAGACAAAATTTCTCTGTTAGGAAAATGTTATCAGAGGTAGATATAGGTACAAAATGGATGAAAAATGTATTAAAGACGAGAAATGACAAAGAAAAGCGTAAATAGTCATTAAGAGTCCTATGTTATTATGTAATTAAGCTATGTAACCTTTTTTCAAAGGCCGAAATGTTTAAGAAATAAACGAGTTGTATATATGTTATATGCAATAGTAATTTTATGCAGGGTGTAATAACAAATAAAAAAATAACAGTTGGCGCGCGCGAAGCGCGTGCATGTTCTAGTCCTCTTATAAAATAGCCATGTAACCCTAAAGTTGCCTGCTAATCGCGATTGCATTGTTGCCGCTTTATTCCGACCGCGATTGACTCGCTTCGTGTGCGAGAGTCGTGGTTTGACAGTTTAGTCGAGAGTAGCTGTCATTGCGATTGAATTTTGACAGCTGTCAAATTTGGTGAAAAGAGTCGATCAAGTAAGTTGTAATTTATATAATCCAATTATGATATTTAACTATTTCTTAACAATTTATATAACATATGTGTGTGTGTGTGTGTATGTGTGTAAATTCTAGGATTATATATTTGTAATCGAAAAATAGACAAGAAAAAGATGGAAATAGATTGATAAATAGAGAGCGAGAGAGAGAAGGAGAGAGGGACGGGAAAGGAAAGAAGAAAAGAAATATAAATCCAGGTGATGATATGAAGAAAATACATACTTATCTTTTAATATTATTTATATGAAAAACATAATTATTTATGACATAATATTTATTACACAATACTAAGTTTTTTCAGAGATAAATACAGAGAGAAATAAAGAGAGAGAAAGAAAAAGAAAGAAGAAAGAAAAACAAATACAAAATCAGGTAATGATATAAAAAAATGCATAGCTGTTTTTACAAAAAAGTCATTTATATAAAAAATATATTTATAATATAATACTTAATACACATCATGTTTTTTTGTAAAAACAGTTATGTGGTTTTTTTATAATATTAAAATAAAATGACGAAAAATAAATATTTTACGAAATACTTAAAAATAATTTATATAAAATGTTTTCTTTTTGCAAAAAATGAAACTATGAAATATTTTGTAAAATGTTCACTTTTTATGATTTTATTTTAATAATGTGCACAAAATAAGAGAAAGAATCAATTGGTATAAGAAAACCACGTAAGTGTTCTAACAAGAAAAAAACCATGATGTTTTGTGCATATAAATATTACATAATATTATGTTTTTTGTAAAAACAGTTATGTGGTTTTTTTATACCAATTGATCCTTTCTCTTATTTTGTGCATAATATTATTAAAATAAAATAATAAAAAATAAATATTTTACAAAACACTTTATAATTTGTATGAAATATTTCCTTTTATGTAAAAAAAAACTATGAAAAAACTATGAAATATTTTGTAAAATATTCATTTTATTTTAATAATATTATGCATAAAATAAGAAAAAAAATCAATTAATACAAAAAATCACAAAACTGTTTTTACAAAAAACATGATATTAATAATTATGTTTTTTATATAAATATGATTTTTTAAAAATAACTACGTATATTTTTGACATCATTACCTGGTTTTATATTTGTTTTTCTTCTTTTTCTCCCTTTCTCTCTCTCTCTCTCTCTCTCTCTCTTTCTTTTCTCCATTTATATATTTAAAAAAAAACAAAAACATCGTTTTCTGTATAATAGAGAAAATTTTATAAATAAATTATGAAAATTTTGTAAAATATTTATTTTTTATCATTTTATTTTAATAATATGCACAAAATAAGAAAAAGAATAAAAAACCATGACATTTTGTGCATATAAATATTTGTTAGAATATCATACTTTTTTATAAAAAACAGTTATGTGGTCTTTTTATAAAAATAGATTGTTTTTATTGTTTTATACATAATATTATTACAATAAAATAATAAAAAATGAATATTTTACAAAATATTTTATAGTTTAGTTTTTTGCATAACAAGAAATGTTTCATAAAAATTATAAAATATTTCGTAAAATATTCATTTTTTATCGTTTTATTGTAATGATATTATACATAAAATAATAAGAAGAATCTATTGGCATAAAAAGACCACATAACTGTTTTTACAAAAAAAAAACGTAATATTTTAACAAATATTTATATGCACAAAATATCATAGTTTTTTGTAAAAACAGCTATGTGGTTTTCTTATATCAATTGATTTCTTTCTTATTTTGTGCATAATATAAATTATTAAAATAAAATGATAAAAAATGAATATTTTAGAAAATATTTTGTAATTTGTATGTTCCAAAATATTTCTTATTATACAAAAAACTAAGCTATAAAATATTTTGTAAAATATTTACTTTTTGATTACTTTATCTCAATACTTTTTTGCACAAAATAATAAAGGAATTTATTTATTATGTAAGGAAAAGAAAAAGACAGTAAAGAAGATCAGCACAAAATAATAAAAAGGATCTATTGATATAAAAAGATCACATAACTGTTTTTTTTAAACAAAAAACATGATATTGTGTACTAAATATTTATATGCACAAAAAGATGAGGAAAATTATTTAATATAAAGAAAATAAAATTTAAAAGAACAGTAAAATGAAGGTGAACAAAAGTCATAAAATTATAGTTTTTGGATATCTCGAATGGATAAACGAAATGCGAATTTTTCAATTTGTACGAAAGAGAGCGCACTAAAAGAAGCGCTGAGCCGCTTTAGCTATAGCACGACCCACTGTGTCAGTCACTGTGAAGTTGGCACCGCAAGTTTTCATGACAGTTCTACTTGCACCCCAAATAGTTCTAGAGGTCCTGATAAGTTTCAGAAATAGTTCCGTTGATTTAGTTAAAAAAAATGAAATTAAAAAAATGAGGTGCTATTTTTCCTGGCACCTCATTAATAAAAATTGAACGTTTTAACAGCATCTGTAGTGTTCTACTTGCACCCGTAATAGTTCTAAAGTTCCCGATAAATTTTAGCAATAGTTCCGTACATTAAATATATTTAAACAATCTTTTAATTTGGCTGTTGGCACCGCACCACAAG
Organism: Monomorium pharaonis; assembly: GCF_013373865.1. Taxonomy (NCBI): domain Eukaryota; kingdom Metazoa; phylum Arthropoda; class Insecta; order Hymenoptera; family Formicidae; genus Monomorium; species Monomorium pharaonis. The sequence goes on from NC_050467.1 coordinate 11,382,728, forward strand.
AGTAAAGTACCCCTGTCTAGCGAATTTCGGCCAACTCTATGGCCTTTTCTAACAGTTCTGCAATAATTCCAAAGCTTTTGCAGATTTCGTCAACAGTTCCGGTCTTTAAGCGTTATTAAACAATTTTTTTATTAGACGGCTGGCACCGCACTACAAGAGTAAACTACCATTTTATAGCGAGTTCCAGACAACTACATAGCATTCTCCAATATATTTCTGCAATAGTTCCAATGCTTTTTGTAGGTTTTGTCGACAGTTCGTTTGACAAACAATTGTATTTATACGTAACCTCTTTCTAAACCTCTCACGATAAGTATTTATACATGTCATGAATTACTGGTTAACAATAGAGCGACATTGTAAGTTAATTTACAAATAAAATATTATATTAAAATTAAATATATTTGACGATCAATACTGTAATTATGTTGGTAATTTAACTTAAACAAATCATATTTTAATTTAATATAAAAAAGTTTCTCAAAATTAACTTTTATTTTAACTAGAAACAAATTAATCTTAACGTAAATTTAATAGAATTAGTATATATTTACGTAACTTTTAACATAATAGAATTAATTTCATAATCAATTAAATTTCATTAACTTACAAGGGAACCTCGCAAACCCGAAAATTTTGATTTTAATGAAACTTGGCATAAATGTAGAGGGGGTAAATACATGAATTTAGAAATTTTTAGTTGGTGCTTATAAACAGTTTAAAGGGGTGAAACCACCCTTCAAAGATGAGACATTTTTGCGTTTTCTCGATATATCTCGCAAACTAAACAAAATATAAAAAAGTTTTATATAAAAGTCTTACAGTATAAATATCTCTATTTAACTGTGCTATTTATTATTAAAAAAAAAATTTAAAAAAAAAAAACTTTTTCTTTAAAAAATAAATTTTTTCTGAAAAAATAAATAGCACAGTTAAATAGAAATATTTATACTGTAAGACTTTTGTATGAAACATTTTTTTATATTTTGTTTAGTTTGCGAGATATATGGAGAAAACGCAAAAACGTCTCGACTTTGAAAAGTGGTTTCACCCCTTCAAACCGTTTATAAGCACCAACTAAAAATTCCTAAATTCATGTATTTACCCTCTCTACATTTATGCCAAGTTTCATTAAAATCAGAATTTTCGAGTTCGCGAGGTTCCCTTGTTAGTTAAAAAAATAGATTAACTAACCCAACTCTAAAATTTAAAAAATGTCAATTACATTACTAACACATACATATTAGATACCATAAAATTGGCTGAAGTTTAAATACAATAACGTAGTATTCATATCTAATAGCGCGAGCCAGAATCAAATAAAAAATTGTTTAAAAATGCATAAAGGCCTGAACTGTGGACAAAACTTGCAAAAAGCTTTGGAACTATTGTAGAAATATATTGCTATGGAGAATGCTATGTACTCGTCTGGAACTCGCTATAAAAAGGTAGTTTACTCATTTAATACGGTGCTAGCCGTCTAATAAAAAAATTGTTTAAAAATGCTTAAAGACCGGAACTGTCGACGAAACCTACAAAAAGCTTTGGAACATTATTGCAGAATTGTTAGAAAATGCCATAAAGTTGGCTGGAACTCGCCAGACAGTGGTACTTTACTCTTGTGGTGCGATGCCAACAGCCAAATTAAAAAATTGCTTAAATATATTTAACGTACAGAACTATTGTTAAAATCTATCAGGAACTCTAGAACTATTGCGAGTGCAAGTAGAACTACTGTTAAAACGTTCAATTTTTATTAATAAGGTGCCACGGGAAATTAGCACCTCATTTTTTAAAATTTCATTTTTTTTAACTAAATCAACGGAACTATTTTTGAAATTTATCAGAAACTCTAGAACTACTTGGGGTGCAAGTAGAACTCTTATGAAAACTTGCGGTGCCAATTTCACAGTAACACGCATAACTCGGTGAAAAATAACTCATCGAATTGATATCAAATTAAGAGAGAATTGATATAAATTGCATTGATTAAATCAAATTGATGTCGATTTGATGGTTATTTCTCTGGAAAATCTATCTTAAAACGATGAATTTTACAACCGTATAAAAATTATTTACAGAAATGCTAACAAAATTTCTCTATTAGTAAAATGTTATCAGAGATTGATATAGATACAAAATGAATGAAAAATGTATTAGAGACGAGAAATGAGCGTAAATAGTTGTTAAAAATTCTATGTAAATATGTAATCATGCCATGTAACCCCCTTCCAAAGTTTGAGAAGTACAAGAAATAAACAAGTTGTGTATATATTATATGCGGTAGTAATTTTATTATGCAGAGTAATAACAAATAAAAAAATAACAGTTGGCGCGCGCGAAGCGCGTGCATGTTCTAGTCCTCTTATAAAATAGCCATGTAACCCTAAAGTTGCCTGCTAATCGCGATTGCATTGTTGCCTCTTTATTCCGATCGCGATTGGCTGTCTCGCGCTTGACTCGCTTCGTTCGTGTGTGAAGTTTGACAGTTTATAGTTGACAGTTTTTGACAGTTTGACTGTTTAACGAGAGACGGAAAGACACAAAAAGAAGCAAGAAAAATACCGGGAAAAAATTACTTAGACTGGAAGATTATAAAATAGCAGAGAGTATTTGTTTTGAATTGCAGATACGTTTAACTGATGCTTAACAAAGTAAGTTGAAATTTAATACAATATATTATGACATATTTAATTTAATATAATAATATTATGATATAACCATTTTTGTATCACCATCGCTGTTAGAAGGGTAAGGAAGAGACGTTGGACGCCACGACAGAAACACGTATTTATCAAGTAATTCTTAATTATCTTAATTATTTTTTTGCCAATACATTAAATATAATTATAATTTTTTTATTTGTATTGATTAAAAAATTGATATATTGTTATGTAAATGTATGTATATTAATTAAGTTCTTATTATAATAAGTTTAAATACATAGTTGACAATTACAGGCATTACTGCTAAAAATATTGTATGGCGAATTAAATAACCTCGCAGTTGAGAATATAAAATTAAGAAAAAAAAATTGTGTGGTACGAAAAAAAGAGAGAAAGAGAGAAAGAAACGGGAAACAAGATAAGGATCAGGATTAAAATAAGATAAGAAAAAAGAAGGTATAAATATTATGTTATTGATATTGATAAGTATACAAGAATATAATTAATGCTACTCGAACATGTTAAGTTTTTGTTTCAATATTTATAATTGGTAAACATTTTCATTTCTTAAATAATTTTCGAATAAATTTTTATTCTTTGGAGGATTTTTCGAAGTTTTTTAAATATATTTGATTAATTTTATTGATCTTGTACTGATTTTTGAATGTGTATGTACTTGACGTTTCTTTTTTACTTTTATAAGGTAAAAATATATTTTGGTTATATTTTGGTAGAATTTATCTTCTTTTTGTAAAAATCAAGTGATAGTTTGTTCCTTACATAATTTTATTTAAATTGATTTATTTATTATACATTATTCATTTTTTAATTATAAACATATGTAGATGTACGTAACATTATTAATATTTATATTGAATATACATGACTATACGGCAATCATATTTGTTAATGCACATATGTATAAATTTTAATAACAATATTAGTAAAACACAATATAAACACAACAAATAACATTAATATAATTAAAATGATATATGTATATGCATATATACAGGGTGACAGCTAACCGGCAGCCAATCTGTAATAGATAGATATATGTATATATATATATATAGATATACTAATAGATAGATGTATACAAATATACTAATATAGATATATTAATATACAAATAAACGTAAATATATATATATATATATTTATGTTTATTTCTATATTAGTATATCTATACATCTATCTATTAGTATATCTATATATATCTATCTATTACAGATTGGCTGCCAGTTAGCTGTCACCCTGTATATATGTATATACATATATAATTTTATTTATATTAATGTTATTTGTTGTGTTTATATTGTGTTTTTACTAATATTGTTATTAGAATTTAAACATATGTGCATTAACAAATATGATTGCCGTATACATGTATATTCAATATAAATATTAATAATGTTATGTACATCTACATATGTTTATAATTAAAAAATGAATAATGTATAATAAATAAATCAATTTAAATAAAATTATGTAAGGAACACTATCACTTGATTTTTACAAAAAGAAGATAAATTCTATCAAAACCTTATAAAAGTAAAAAAAAACGTTAAGTACATATACATTCACAAATCAGTCGAAAGATCAATAAAATCAATCAAATATATTTAAATACGTCATATATAATTATATCTAAATTATTTCTTCATAAGATAATATTAATGTGAGTTTTTAATTGCAATCAATCAAATTAAATCGGTACATTCAATTTTGAGATATCAAGATTTCTTTCTCGTAAAAGTTCAATAACATTATTTTCTTCAGATCAGATTCATATGTAATATACACACATGTAAATCCAGTTTGCCATTCAAGAGGCTTTACAATGTGCCTACATACAATTTCATTTTACTAAAACAAAATTATTATGTATAATGTAAATAATGAATTTACGAGAAAGAAATCTTGATATCTCAAAATTGAGTGTACCGATTTAATTGGATTGGTTGCAATTGAAAACTCACATTAATATTATTTCAGGAAAACATAATTTAGATATAATTATATATGACGTTATATATAATTATATGTAATTATATATGATTTATATATACCAGCATATATAATTATATATAAATTATTTATAGGCACTATATATAATTTATATATAATTTATATATATTTATATATATTTTTATATATGGACTCCATTGTTCTTGCCGGCTTATATCTGAAGAAATGCAAATGCTTTATATGATTATATATAATAATATCAGGTCATATCTGATTGTACCTATTGAATTTGAGTAATCATATATAGATATATATATATAATCCTATAAAGTCATATATAGTTTCATATATGAAAGAATAAGAACAACTGAGTCTATATATGCATCTTTCCGAGAAAAAATAATTATATATAATTATATCTAAATTATTTTTTCATGAGATAATATTAATGTGAGTTTTCAATTGCAACCAATCCAAATAAATTGGTACACTCAATTTTGAGATATCAAGATTTCTTTCTCGTAAAAGTTCAATAACATTATTTTCTTCAGATCTTCAAATGACATTATATACAATCATATAAAAAAATGGCATTATACAATCGTATACGATTGTATGTAACCATATATAAACATATATAACCACATAGCCATATATAATTATATACAACCACATATAATTATATATAATCATATATGATTATATATAATTAACATTATATACAATCAGATTGTATGTAACCATATACAGATATATAAATATTTATATATAAATAACCATATATAGATATTTCTAATGAGTAAATCATAAAAATAGTGGCAGTCCTCTTCCACATCAGACAGGAACAAGAAGCTAATTTTTGCTTGCCTTAACCACGCTACGAGTGATCTTTATGTAGCCGATCGACTGCACTTTGCTCCTGAGAGAGTACGCCGCCTATCGACGGCGCCGCGCTCTAACTAGCGGGCAAGTCTGCATATCTAATTGTATATGGCGCCATATATAATGCTATATATAATTATATATAGGATGCTCACATAGCATTATATCTGGCGTCACATACAATTATATAAAATTAGATATGGTGCTATATCTGATTATATATGGACCCAGATTAGCCACATTAATATATATGGCTATATATGACTATATAGTTGTATATAATGCTATATATAATTATATACAAAATGCACTACTAACACAGCATTATATATGGCGCCACATACAATTATATATAATTAGATATGGTATTCAGTTAAACGTACCTGCAATTAAAAATATACATTTTACATAACAATATATTAATTTTTTAATTAATACAAATAAAAAAAAGAATTATAATTATATTTAATGTATTGGCAAAAAAGATAATTAAGATAATTAAAAATTACTTGATAAATATGTGTTACTGTCGTGGGGTTCAACGTCTCTTCTCTATCCTTCTAACAGCGATGGAGTAACAATATAGTACTGGCACCCGTAATAGTTCTAGAGTTCCTGATAGATTTCAGCAATAGTTCTGTACATTAAATATATTTAAACAGTTTTTTAATTTGGCTGTTGGCATTGCACTACAAGAGTAAGGTACCACTTTTTGGCGAGTTTCAACTAACTTTATGGCATTTTCTAACAGTTCCGCAATAGTTTCAAAGCTTTTTATATGTTTCGTCGACAGTTCCGGTCTTTGAGCATTTTTAAACAATTTTTTTATTAGACGGCTGGCACCGCACTACAAGAGTAAACTACCATTTTATAGCGAGTTCCAGACGAGTACATAGCATTTTTCAATAATTTTGTAATAATTCCGAAGCTATTTGCAAGTTTCGTCGACATATCAGGTTTTTAAGCATTTTTAAGCAATTTTTTTATTAGACGGCTGGCACCGCACTACAAGAGTAAATTACCATTTTATAGCGAGTTCCATACGAATACATAAAATATTTAAAAAAATAAAATTAAAAAAAATGAGGTGCTAACTTCCAGTGGCACCTCATTAATGAAAATTGAACATTTTAACAGCAGTTCTACTTGCACCCGTAATAGTTCTAAAGTTCCTGATAGATTTTAGCAATAGTTCTGTACATTAAATATATTTAAACAGTTTTTTAATTTGGCTGTTGGCATTGCACCACAAGAGTAAAGTACCACTGTTTGGCGAGTTTCAGTCAACTTTATGACATTTTCTAAAAGTTCTGCAATAATGTCAAAGCTTTTGTAGATTTCGTCGACAGTTCCGGTCTTTAAGCATTTTTAAGCAATTTTTTTATTAGACGGCTGGCACCGCACTACAAGAGTAAACTACCATTTTATAGCGAGTGCCAGACGAGTACATAGCATATTTTAATAGTTCTGCAATAGTTTCAAAGCTTTTTGCAGGTTTTGTCGACACTTCCGGTCTTTAAGTATTTTAAAACAATTTTTTAGTAGACCGCTGGCACCGCACTACAAAAGTAAACTACCATTTTATAGCGAATTTCAGAAGAGTACATAGCATGTTTTAATAGTTCTGCAATAGGTCCAAAGCTTTTTGCAGATTTCGTCGACAGTTCCGGTTTTTAAGCATTTTTAAACAATTTTTTTATTAGACGGCTAACACCGCACTACAAGAGTAAATTACCATTTTATAGCGAGATCCAGACGAATACATAACATATTTTAATAGTTCTGCAATAGTGACAAAGCTTTCTGTAGGTTTCGTCGACAGTTCCGGTCTTTGAGCATTTTTAAGAATTTTTTAATTAGACGGCTGGCACCGCACTACAAGAATAAATTACAATTTTATAGCGAGTTCCAGACAAGTACATATTTTAATAGTTCTGCAATAGTGACAAAGTTTTTTGTAGGTTTCGTCGACAGTTTCGGTCTTTAAGCATTTTTAAAGAATTTTTTTATTAGACGGCTGGCACCGCACTACAAGAGTAAACTACAATTTTATAGCGAGTTCCAGACAAGTACATAGCATTTTTCAATAGTTCTGCAATAGTTTCAAAGCTTTTTGCAGGTTTCGTCGACAGTTCCGGTCTTTAAGCATTTTTAAGCAATTTCTTTATTAGACGGCTGGCACCGCACTACAAGAGTAAACTACCATTTTATAGCGAGTTCCAGACGAGTACATAGCATATTTTAATAGTTCTGCAATAGTTCCAAAGCTTTTTGCAGGTTTCGTCGACAGTTCCGGTCTTTAAGTATTTTTAAACAATTTTTTAGTAGACCGCTGGCACCGTACTACAAGAGTAAACTACCATTTTATAGCGAATTCCAGAAGAGTACATAGCATATTTTAATAGTTCTGCAATAGTGTTAAAGTTTTTTGTAGGTTTCGTCGACAGTTCCAGTCTTTAAGCATTTTTAAAAAATTTTTTTATTAGACGGCTGGCACCGCACTACAAGAGTAACCTACAATTTTATAGCGAGTTTCAGACGAGTACATAGCATTTCTCAATAGTTCTGCAATAGTTCCAAAGCTTTTGGCAGGTTTCGTCGACAGTTCCGGTCTTTAAGTATTTTTAAACAATTTTTTAGTAGACCTCTGGCACCGCACTACAAGAGTAAACTACCATTTTATAGCGAGTTCCAGACGAGTACATAGCATATTTTAATAGTTCTGCAATAGTTCCAAAGCTTTTTGCAGGTTTCGTCGACAGTTCCGGTCTTTAAGTATTTAAAAAAAATTTTTTTATTAGACGGCTGGCACCGCACTACAAAAGTAAACTACAATTTTATAGCGAGTTTCAGACGAGTACATAGCATTTCTCAATAGTTCTGCAATAGTTCCAAAGCTTTTTGCAGGTTTCGTCGACAGTTCCGGTCTTTAAGCATTTTTAGGTAATTTGTTTATTAGACGGCTGGCACCGCACTACAGGAGTAAACTACCATTTTATAGTGAGTTCCAGACGAGTACATAACATTTTTCAATAGTTCTGCAATAGTGACAAAGCTTTTTGTAGGTTTCGTCGACATTTTCGATCTTTAAGTATTTTTAAACAATTTTTTTTATTAGACTGCTGGCACTCCACTACAAGAGTAAACTACCATTTTATAGCAAGTTCCAGACGAGTACATAGCATTTTTTAATAGTTTTGCAATAGTTCCAAATCTTTATGCAGGTTTTGTCGACAGTTCCGGTTTTTAGCATTTTTAGGCGATTTGTTTATTAGACGGCTGGCACCGCACTACAAGAGTAAACTACAATTTTATAGCGAGTTCCAGACAACCACACAGCATTCTCCAATATATTTCTGCAATAGTTTCAAAGCTTTTTGTAGGTTTTATCGACAGTTCGTTTGACAAACAATGGTATTTATAAGTAACCTCTTTCTAAACCTCTAAGGATAAGTATTTATACATGTCATGAATTACTGGTTAACAATAGAGCGACATTGTAAGTTGATTTACAAATAAAATATTATATTAAAATTAAATATATTTGACAAATAATATTGTAATTATGTTGGTAATTTAACTTAAACAAATCATATGACTTTTTAATTTAATATAAAAAAGTTTCTCAAAATTAACTTTTACTTTAACTAGAAACAAATTAATCTTAACGTAAATTTAATAGAATTAGTATTTATTTACGTAACTTTTAACATAATAGAATTCATTTCATAATCAATTAAATTTCATTAACTTAGTTAAAAATTAGATTAACTAACCCAACTCTAAAATTTAAAAAATGTCAATTACATTACTAACACATACCTATCAGATACCATAAAATTGGCTGAAGTTTAAATACCATAGCGTAGTATTCATATCTGATAGTGCGAGACAGGATCAAATAAAAAATTGTTTAAAAATGTTTAAAGACCGGAACTGTCGACAAAATCTACAAAAAGCTTTAGAACTATTGCAGAACTATTGAAAAATGCTATGTACTCGTCTGGAATTTGCTATAAAATAGTAGTTTACTCTTGTAGTGCGGTGCCAACCGTCTAATAAAAAAATTGTTTAAACATGCTTAAAGACCGGAATTGTCGACGAAACCTGCAAAAAGCTTTGGAACTATTGCTGAACTATTGAAAAATGCTATGTAATCGTCTGGAACTCGCTATAAAATGGTAGTTTACTTTTTTAGTGCGGTGCCAGCCGTATAATTAAAAAATTGTTTAAATATATTTAATGTAGAATACAGAACTATTGTTAAAATCTATCAAAAACTCTAGAACTATTACGGGTGCAAGTATAACTGCTGTTAAAACGTTCAATTTTTATTAATGAGGTGCCAGGGGAAAATAGCACCTCATATTTTCAAATATCAATTTTTTTTAAATAAATCAACGGAACTATTTCTGAAACTTATCAGGAATTCTATGAAAAAACTTTATGTATATACATAACTTAGTTAGAAAAATAACCCATCAAATTGATATCAAATTAAGGGAGAATTGATATAAATTGCATTGATCAAATCAAATTGATGTCGATTTGATGCTTATTTCTCACTGGAAGGGTTAGAAAGATAAACAGAGACGAACAAAAACAAGGAAGATATGAAAAAATAATATGGGCAAAATATAATAGAGTGTACAAAGAAATAAAAATAGATGAGAAGCTTTTGTATATTTTAGTGGGGTAAAATAAGAGTAGGGAGTTAGTCTATGATAGCGAGATTTAAGTGCGGAAACGAGGCATTAGGGAATAGATATTGGAAAAAGGAAAAAGTGTAGGCTATACAATTTAAAAGTAGAGACTTTAGAACCAATATTAGAAGAATTTACAGAATTGCGAAGACAAAATTTCTCTGTTAGGAAAATGTTATCAGAGGTAGATATAGGTACAAAATGGATGAAAAATGTATTAAAGACGAGAAATGACAAAGAAAAGCGTAAATAGTCATTAAGAGTCCTATGTTATTATGTAATTAAGCTATGTAACCTTTTTTCAAAGGCCGAAATGTTTAAGAAATAAACGAGTTGTATATATGTTATATGCAATAGTAATTTTATGCAGGGTGTAATAACAAATAAAAAAATAACAGTTGGCGCGCGCGAAGCGCGTGCATGTTCTAGTCCTTTCTAAAAAAAGGGCATGGCATCGATACTCGCATCTTTCGAAGTATTGTTGTCGCTTTTCCGCGATGCCGATTGGTTTTTTCGTTGCGCTTACTTCGTGTTGCGAGAGTAATCATTGCGATTGAATTTTGACAGCTGTCAAATTTGTATAAATGGTTATCTATACCGGAAGAGACGGGAAAAGACGAGGTGAGACCGAGAGAGACGGCGAGAGACGGGGAGAGACCGGGAGTGACGGGGAGAGACGAGTAGAGACCGGGAGAAACGGGGAGAGACCGAAAGAGGCGGGGAGAGACGGGAGAGGACGGGAGAGACCGGGAGAGGACGGGAGAGACCGGGAGAGACTGAGAAAGACGAGGAGGAACCGGGAGAGACGGGGAGAGAGAGAGAGAGGGGGGGGGGAGAAGTGCGTGTGTACACTGGAGTATTTTACTCAAACAAAAGATTTTCGAAAGTTAGTTTTCCCTATTGATTATTTTTTATTTGATTAATTTTTAAATTTATTAATTTCTATGTGTGCACGCGTACGTGTGCATGCATATGTCACAATATTATTTGATAACGAGCAATAATAATTAATTAATTAATGTATATAAAGTTCCAAAAAATGTTGATCTTATTTTATATAGAAAGATACATGTAATGTCAAAGTATTTAATAATTTATTAACAATTGTAACTTTATGCGAAAAAATTGCAACAATTTTTTTAAAAATATTTTTTTCACATCAAAGTAGTATAAAACTTTAACTCTTCTCAACCATCGGTGCACAAAATAGTTGTACTTGAGGGTATATTCAAATTTGTCAAAATTCATTTTTATGGCGGCTAAATCGCAAAAGTTTACCAATTGTCGTATTTTTTCCACAATAATTCGTAAATTTCTGATAACTAACAGCTTATTACTAAAAATAATGGGATTGATATTCGCAGTTTATTTTTAATCAAATACACAATTTTTAAGATGGCGGATTTAATATGGCGATCAAAGAGGTGCGAAAATCATCGATTTTTCTACATTTTTTAAAAATATCTCCATGAATCCTTTCTTGAAAACTGTTTTATAGACGAACTATTATCAACTGATAAACTTATGAATTTATTAATTGGTATATATCAATAGACATAATAAATTTATAAAGTTATGAAATAGTTAATTTAAAATAGTAGAAATTGTAGAAATTGTTGGAATCAAAACCTACCGTCAGTTTGTTGGATGTTTGATTTAAAATAAAGTTATTGTTTAAAATTTTACATTTTAATTTACCTGTTTCTCGATCTTTTATTTCTCTAATACTAATATACTTGGAAAAATAAACAAAATATTCTTAATATAAAAAGTTTTATTTAAAAACAATCAGTAATTATTATTATATATATAGTTTATAAATATATAATAATTTTTAATAAATAAAATTTCTTCTACTAAATATGTGAAATAAAAACATTAAACATAAAAATATATTATTTATGTTCTTTAATATATACGATTATTAAGGGTAGATAGTAAATTGAAAAACTTTGAAAAAAAAATTATTTTTTTACTTTTGTATTTTCTTTGTGGGCCAGTAAGCTCCACGGCTACATTAAAAAGGTTACCCCAAAATAATTATTAAAAATAAGGATCATGAAAAAATATTTCTGCATAAAAAGCACAAAAAATGTACAAATATTTGTTATAAATAATAAATGATTAAAAATTGACTATAGAAAAAAACTAATTACACCAATAGATTCTATAGCAAAAATTGCAAAGGAAACGTATAACTTTTTCTTAAATCGTTTTTTGTTTATGAAAAAAAGGATTTGTTCGTAACAATATTTTGATTTTTATAAAATTTTCTTTATAATATTTATCTTTTCATAATATTTATGTTTTGATTTTATTTCCAATTGTCATTCTTTAGCTAACTTGCTGACCATGCGCAAAAACGAATTTCAATAATCCACTGTTTTTTGCATAAACAAAAAATGATTTAAGAAAATGTAATACACGTTTCCTTAATAAATTTTCCTACAAAATTAGTTAATATAATTAGTCTTCTAGTACAACTATAGATAGTCTAATGTACGTTTCGACCCTTTTCCGTACCATGTTGAGCAAAGGAAAAAAGGGAAAATAGATAAATCAAACGAGATAAATTATTAAAAACTTAGATACAAAAATAAGTAATAATCGAAAAAATTCGAACTTTTATAATTTGTTTATAACAATTAATTGCAAAATTGACTTTTACAACATGCTTTTTATTTTATTTATTAATTTTATTTATTATTCAAATTTTTTTTTATGCTGTACGTTTCTATTTAACAAGTGTTATTTTTTATATCGATAAAGTTGTGAAGGCCTAAACGGTCGCAGCTGGATCTTCGTGCTGATTATAATTTTTAAAAAATATATTAATTTAATACTCTTAACTCATATACATTGCGTGCCAACAAATTCGTCAGACTTAAAACAGTTATAAGCAAAATGTCGAAGTTTACTAGCATCTTAGAATCTTTCCCTTTATCCGAAAAATCTGAAAATAATTTATTGCAAAAAATAATACTTCAGCTTCAAATTCGGATCTCCCATCATTCCGTAAGGACATCCTAGCCAATTCGACCACCGAGGCATAAGGTATTATTCTTTGCAATAACCAGTATATGTTAAAAACATTCTTTTATCGGCAGTAAGCACCAAGATCTAGCTGCGACCGTTCAGGCTTTTCAATTTTATCGATATGTTTAAACATTTATACAGTCTAAAAATTTATTGTTATTTTTCAACTAATGTTATTGATCTAACCATGAGTCTTAAAGAGATACTGGAAATTCTTTATTTTTCTAACCACTATTATTCAGACACAAAAATTTTTTAAATAATTATCTAGAATTGTAAATGCTTCTCCATAATTAAAATATAAATAATAACGCAATACTAAAGTATATAATTTCGTATTTAAATCAATAATTTTGTTCAAAAAGAAACAAAAAAATTAGAAAATTAAGGTTGTATTATAGACTTCTGCAATCGACATTTTAAGAACTTTGTACATATAAAACAAGCATACTCCTTCATCGAAATTAAATGAATGAAAAAATGTGTTTTCAAAAATAAATTCTTATATAAGAAAAAACTTTGTTTAGGTTTGTTCTTTTTAATAGAACTTTTTGCATGATTCATCTTTCCTCTTTTTTTTCTGAGATAGAAAGAAGAAATAAACAAAATATATTTTTGTTTAATTTGTTTTTTTTTTAATATTTGAAAAACAGTTATCTTTAACTTTTAAACTATCTAAAATTCACCCTTCTAAATAATTACTCTTCTAAATAAATACCTCTTGATCCGTTGTAAGCGGAGTATATCCAGTCATTAAAAAATGTAGCCGAGGAGTTGGTATAAGTGGTGCGATCAAACCAACCAAATCATTGTTCATGTACGAAGGATATCTCAGAGTAGTTGTACTGACAGACATTATCGTTGAAACAAGTTTATTAATTTGTGTAAAGCTGGGATTCTGAATATGCAATCTATCTGAAGCAATTCTATTCAAAGCAGTATTATCTAACACCACCACACAATCTGCACATTGAGTTAACCTTTTCAAAGTTAACAGTGAATTATATGGTTGTACTACAACATCGCTGTAACAAAAAAATATATATTCATGTAGAATTGTTTCAGTTGTAATTGTAACACACATATACACGCATGCACGCACATACAATGACACATATTCCAAAACTGATAGTACAGGAAGGGAATAAATCCTTACAAAAAAGTCAAATACATAGAATACATTTTTATATAATTATTTTAGAAATAATTAGCTTTAAAAATCAACATATTTTGACATGAAATATAAAAAATATCTCGCAAATTATTTATTGTTTAACAGTGTCTTAATATTTTAGCCCAGAAAAATAAGATAAAATAATATACATAAAAATACATAACTACTTGTAAAATGATATTACACAATATGCAATAAGTTTCAGATTAAGTTAGTTCAGTAAGTTATGTTTTAGTAGTAAATCATGTTTGCTTTCTAATTTAATTGATTAAACAAGTAATTATAAAAATAAAAGAAGAAACATAATAATTATAAAATTATTTAAAAGAAGTAATTATAAAAATATTTTAAAGAAAAAATATAATATCATTATACACTATCAAGTCATCTATCAATACATTATCTTTAATTCGACTGTAATGTTTGTTAAGTATTTTTATATTTATTATAATCACTATTATTAACCCATTTCCAAACGAAAAACTTTATTTCGATTTTTGACTTATTTAATGTAAAACTATCTTCTTTATTTTATAAATGATTATACTACCAGTTACAAAACTGTACATCATGGTAGTGTGGTAATTAAATTAATTAAATATTAAATTAATAAAATCTTGAGCATTAAATAATGAATTTAAAAACCTCAATAGTTGCAATTTTAATGTTTAATTCTATTTGTAATTTTAATATTTGTAATTCTATACGATTATTTTATAATTATTAATTTGTTTTTATAAATAATTATAAAAAAGTATGGCCAGCATAAAATTATTTGCACTCTTTAAATTTGTTTATTAAAATTTTATTTTTTTGTTGAGATAATCGTTAATATTTATGTAACAAAATCAATAACATTAATTTGTTTTTATAAATAATTATAAAAAGGTATGGCCAGCATAAAGTTATTTGCACTCTTTAAATTTGTTTATTAAAATTTTATTTTTTTGTTGAGATAATCGTTAATATTTATGTAACAAAATCACTAACAATAAGTTTATCTATAATTGTTAACTATTATTAGTTTTTCATAATTGTAAAAAAATATATTCCCATAAAATAAAAAGAAATATTTTTTAATTTTATGTTAATTTAATTTATTATTAATATTAAATATGTTTAATCTATACTGTAACTTTTTCGTTATTTAAAGTAATCTAATTTTAAAAAATTGTAACGTTTTTATTAACCTTCAGGATACTAAGGCCGGAATTCATAGTCGAATCTTATTCAAGTTCCAGCTTAAGCACGATCTTGAGACGTCAATGCTGTTATTTCATTGGTTAAGTAAGTCTCAAGTCGGCTCGAAGCTAGACTTAAGACAATGCTTGAGCTTAAGATCGGTCTATGAATCTCGTCCTAAAAGGGTTAGCCCAGGGTCGTCAAACTCCTATTGTCTTAATGTGACCCACCGTTAGTAACGCCATCTAAAAGTCTGACGTGAGAAAATATGAACTACATACCTAAAATTCAATATGGTGTCATACAGTAAGTGTGTGTACGTACTGTTGCTGTGATCAGCTGTGATTTACTGTATGACGCCATGTTGAATTTTAGGTACGTAGTTCATATTTCATCACGTCAGACTTTTAGATGGCGTTATTAACGGTGGGTCACATTAAGACAATAGGAGTTTGACGATTCTGGGCCTAAACCGAACAATTTTGAAATGCGTGCCGTTTTTACACGGAGTGGGAAAGTCAAATGCGGAGAGGAGGGGGGTATTAAACGTTAGTTCACCGCTTCCAAGCAATCCAAACATTAGGCCACCGCTTAGCAGAGCCAGTGTGTCCTTAGAACCTGAACGGTAAGCATCAAAATTCTGCGCTCGGGTATTTTTCACCCAGTACTGAATGTCACAAAACTGCTGGATTAGGTAAAATCAAAAGATAAAGTTAGAAATCGTCAATTTTTGGCCCCATTTGCAAACGAATAAAACTTGTGTACCATATGATTCTTAGACTCATATACAATGCGAAAATACACCTAAGGAAAACTGTTGCAAAGCTGTATGTCAAAGATCACTTTGCAGGGTGCTAATATTATGAGTCTAACGTCTATTGAGATACGTCCAATTCATCCATCTATTCACTTATTTATTTGTTTTATCACCGAAAAAATTTATTTACATAGTTTACAAATCAGTTTTTGTATTCCTATGCCATATAACTTATCCAAGTACTGACTGTGTACTTAATTATAGTTAATATACGCGCCAGCGCCAGTACGATTCGATTGTTACTGACATTTCAGCTTTTCTTTGCTTAGTTCTTGGGTGCTATTCCATAACCACTTACCGACAACTATCGATATCGTTAAGTATCTTTGCGTACGTATTTTGATATATGAAAAAAATATGCGCAACGATACTTAACGACATCGATAGTTGTCGGTAAGTGATTACGGAATAGCGGTCCTTGTTTGAATACTTTCTAAAAAATCATATATATAATCAATTTCATCAGTCTTGAGTTATAAAACACATTTTAAACTCTAATAGAAACGGTGGAGTTAAAGCAAAACGTTTAGAGAATTTAATGAAAATCACTCTTATGATTATTCTTATTAACTTTGTCGAATTATTTTTGTTGGGTGGAATCTAAAATATATCCAAATGTAATTCTTAATGGAATCCAACAAAATATAGACAGTCTAGTTCAACGCTCGGAATTAATTGCCTTCTTCATACAGATTTCTACAAGATAACGCCTACTGTCTCCCCACTACCGTTCAAGATTTGGTAGCCGAGCTGACGAACTGCCGATTGCGCGCGTGACGCTGTGCCTCAGGAGCGTCCGTATGTGACAAATTGTGACGATCGGACTTTCTTGCGGGTTTCTCGCGAAGATTTGCTCGCCAGATTGCCGGGTTCGAGAAAGTTGTAAAACACTGATTAAAAAAAAAAAAATAAATAAACTTTATTGTGTAGCAACAGTTTAAAGATCGACAACAGATATTCTTATTATACAATTATCGTTCGCTGGCGCAGGAGATCGGTTATACGATACAAAAATAATTCTCGGAAAATAACAATAATCGCAACGGTGAAATATCGAACAGAATATCATTCAGAAATCGCAGAATCACGCTCAAAAGACGGATCTAAAAGAACGGGGACTGGACGGGATTCGGACAGGAGCGGAACGGTTTATTAGTCTGAAACAAAAACGGAAACAGAAATATTAATAAATCGGTATACACGAGTTATGGAACAATCGAAATTCTTTAACCTACCGGTATCCGGAAACAAACGTGGGCTCGGAGACGATCTACAGGTCGGACTCCGGACAGGTACGGAACGGAATTCCATGGCGAGACTTAACTTCTGGAAAACACGATTTACGCGTCTCGGTCTGGTCGCAACGGTTCAACGCGTCGCGATGTGGTACGAAATATACGCGTCGCGGTCTTGTCAGGTCTGTACAGAAAGTACGGGTTTCGGTTTGCAATAATGTAGGTAATACGCGTCGCGGTCTGGTCGCAACGGTTCAAGATGCATCTCAATTGATGCTTTACAGTCACGGTCGAAACAGTCAGGAACGCGATCGACGCGATATTGCAGAGGATGAGAACGTTCATCCTGGTGGTTGTCCTATTTTATATCATATATAATATGTTAAAGACGTAATTAATGCAATAGATATGAAATATTCAAGTCGAAATACGTATATGATACATAGCAAGTATATTGTGCATATTACATAATGACGAATATATTAAACACGTAGTTGATATATATTTAACGAAATGTAATAAAATGGCGTATCGTAGTAACGCCACGGATCTCAATAAATCATTAAACGGTGTTTTTCTACTATCTAAATGTAGAACAACAAACATATTTCAATTATATAGTGAAAAATAATTTATATTAAATGAGTCAATGGTAAGTTCTTATTTTGTAATAGATTTAAATTTCCATACGATTATTGTATGTAATTGCTGTACAATTAATGCGTATTTCATTGTGTTCTTTATATATATGTAGATTACATAATAATAAATTATTAGGCTCTAATTAGCCCGTTCGGAATCGGCCAGAATTTAAACTGCAAGTCCCCTATATCTATGTAAATTGTAAAAAGGCACACCACAAAAATACAGTGAGAGGTCACCACACGCTTTTGATAAGAGGCTATATAAGAACGAGGAAAAAAGAATAATAAATAATTTGTGTAATATGGAAAAAAAATAATCGTAATATTTGTTCGGGGCATAAGAAACGATTAGCACAAGAAGAAACGGAAAAAGATTATTTGTTGCTAGAATTGTCAAGCAGTGATGTGACTGATTTTGGATCATCGGCCGAACGTATAAAAGAATGTTGAAATGCTAACACTTTTAACATTTTAAAAATATAAGTAGTATAAAATCATTTTTATTACTTTAAACTAATTGTAATATATTATATATATATATATATATATGAATATATGAGAGAACATTATAAACGCGTATTTGCAGTATTATAGATACGTATCAAATACATATAATTTGCGTGTTTAACACGTATCGAATAAATATTGTCATATGTATCTGATACGTAGCGTACATTACGTATCTAGATCGCGGACATTCATCGGTATTAAACATGTACCTAATACATGATTCATACGTATTGCTACGTATCTGCTATATAGCAACATTTCAAATTTTATGTATCGGCTATGTATCTGAAATATAAGATGCTGTGCGGGATAATTTTAGTTCAGCAATACTAATAATTTGCTGAATTAAAATAATGTCCAAACATAAGATAGTTCAAAATTCTTATTATTATTATGTGACAATGTACAATAATTGTAATTTATTAATAAGAATCGTATTTTTCTTAATACAATTTTTTTAACTTTTATATTAAATGGAACATTATTTAAAAATAAAAATTAAAAAATAAAACACGTACTATATCTTTCTTTCAGTAATATCGATGAGAAAGTCCTTTGTAACATAATAGTTTTATTCTAGATAACGATTTATTCTAATTTGACTTATTGATGCGTAACAAAATCTTTAGTAAAAAAAAATTCAGATATGATTTATGTAATATTTTACATTGGAGCGCGCGCGGCGTGTACCGCTCCTGACTCGCGGCCAAACTCGTGCGCTAATTGAATATTTTGAAACAGCTCTTATTTAAAAACTATTATTCGGATTAAATTTTGCTAAAGACAAAAATTGCGTTTGGCGCCAAAAATCTTCTGGTATACTTCACATTCGGTTATTCTGGGACACCCTGTATATATTGTGACGTGACGATTTTCGTCCGTTACAAGGGCCAGAATGGCCCGAGCGGGAAAGGTCATTTGAGGCCGCTCCCTACCCGAGAGAATTCGTGATTACATTTGTAATAATAATAATCGCGCGGATATTACAATAATAACGTTTACGCGAATGTAAATCGTCACGCGTTTACTCCGAAGATTTTATTTTCACGCATTTGTCGAAGCAGATCAACATCGCCTTTTGTTTTAGTCGTATCTGCAACACGACCGGATTAAAACACAATAACCTCGCGTTATTCACGTAATGAACCGATACGAAAGCACGGAAGGACGGGCGAGGCGACGGGGAGAGCGGTCTCTCCTTTTTGTGTTAAATAGCGTTATAAAGTATTTAGGAATCCGACGAGCGAGAGTCGCGATTCGCGGGAGAAGTGATGTGCCGGAAAGATCCCATGTAATAAGGGAGCAGCCGTTGAGGGACAACAAGAGCAGTTACAGGAACGGCTGAGCGGCGAGATCCCGGACCATCGTAAAGAACTTCGGCAAGTAGACCATCGACATTATCGCGGCAGGAGTGGAGGATCGCGAGGCGGTCACTATGGTATGTCGCTTTTTTGCAGAAACCGGAAAGGCGAGCAGGAAAGGAGCGTTTCTGAGAACGACGCCGGAGAGAATTAGCGTGCGCCCTCGCATCTCGTGGAGCCGGATGGAGGATCCCCGCCGGAGCGGTCAACGGCAGTCGAGGTCGACCTCGGGAAGGCCGGGGCCTGATCAACCCCGCCAGGAGAGGAGGATCTGGCAGCAGGCCATCGGCCGTGAACCAGCGGCCTTCAAATTGCGCGGCGTTGTGACCGGAGGCGCCCTCGCTTCGCAAGAGCGCAAAGAAAGAAGCGACACCCTATCAGCGCGCGAGTCGATGTGCGGATCGATGCACGAGGACAATGCGCAGATCCTGATCGATGTCTGCGGTGTCCCCGCTCGCTCACGCCGTCTCACTGTTCGGCGAGACTACGAAGAGAGCGGTTCAGCGGTCCCCGACGTCGAAGTGGTGGCCTTATAGTCTGTGCGACAATGTCCACTTCGACCACGCGGCCCTGTATTTCGCGAGAAATCGTTGAATAATTGCCCTACTGAGCATTCGGTGGGAGAATTGATAGTAATCGGGCTAAAATTACCGAGGTTAGAGTCACCGTACAGCGGGGCCATGTTGATCTCCGTCTCCTAGAGATAATATTTTCGCCTATCGTTTCCTCCCTCGGGGAAAATGTCGAGCCGACAGTCAAATTGTAGAGAGTAGAGCGACGGGATAGTACGTAGGGCGATATTGCCAGGATTCACT
Source organism: Monomorium pharaonis (assembly GCF_013373865.1). NCBI lineage: Eukaryota > Metazoa > Arthropoda > Insecta > Hymenoptera > Formicidae > Monomorium > Monomorium pharaonis. Next base: position 11,403,724 of record NC_050467.1, read on the forward strand.
CGCCGTTTGAGCATACCGAGAGTGTACGAGCCATACGCATTATACCGAGGCGAGATCCCGTAGACGAGAGCTTCTATGAAAAATAAATGTAATGAGTAAAAGGCTTTAACGACGTCCTATTCTGGACGCCGTTAAAGCCATGCATGTGGTATCGATAATACCGAGTCATAGTTAGAATTCGAGCGTAGCATTTAACGTAGAATTTTCCTTATATTGCGAATATTATATCGAGTACGAACCAGTCACACGCGAGAATGATGCTTGGTGGCCATCTTGTATCTTTCTTTTACATCTGTTACTATTAGACTTGAAATATATTATTATTCTATTTATTAAAGAAATGACTATTTAATACCGAGACATCTCCTCTCCTATTCCGCGAAACGAAAGAACTTCGCCCCTCTGCCACTTCGTGTAGAGACGGGCTAGCAGGCATTTAGCTGTCGTGTACCGAGTGCTTTGTGAGTTTTGTGCGGCGCCTAGCGCCCAACTGGGAGTTAAAGAAAATAAGAGCACGACGAAGTTGGTGACGCGATCGAAATTTACGTCGCAATACACTACCCACACTAACGCGTGATCTGAATTTAGCCGAAAGAAACTCGAGATTACCCGAAGTGGCGCCATCTAGTCACTTTGTCGGATTTTTACGAACTACTTAGCTACTTCTAAGGAACTCTCTCGTTCTATAGGAGTTGACACTCCCTGCTTGTGCCCGTCGCCGCTGTGACGATACCCTATCGTCACATAACTCCTCTTCTTAGAGACAACTTACCACAAAGTTACATTTTTCGGAGGTACCGAAGTTATCCTTTATTATCGAACTGGAGTAACCATCGTTCGTTCTCCACTTGAATTTTATACTTCCGGCTTTTATGTGCTGTAAAATATAGGACTTCCACGGTTCGTCCCCTCGGCAGCAAGACCGGGATCGGTCTAAGACCGTTCGTCGTAAGCGGCGTTGACAGCATCGGCGGTCGGGAAGTGAAAGCGGCCGGCAGTGCAACCGATGCCGGCGTCGGGGATGATGTCAGCAATTCCCACGACTCTGATGGTCCCGAAGCAGGTGCGACCGACGACGAAACTGGTAGCGGTGTCGGAAATCTCAACGGTACTGGCGATCCCCACACCAATGCGGACGATAGCCAGGCTAGTGTCAGTGGAGACGGGGCCGAGGCCGGAACTGGCGGTCGCGGTATTGGCTTGGATGGTGAATTCCGAGATGCCGTACTGGATTCATGATCACCGATCATGATCATCGAAATCACTAGATGGTTGCCGCGGTATAACCACGACCGCAGCAACCATCATCACAAAGCCTTTCTTCAACCGAGTCGCCTAAAGGCTTTGTGATGGTGGTTGCTGCGCTCATGGTTATACCGCGGCAACCTCTGGTGGTTTCGATGTGTCGGCATGGTTTAGTTGCATTGAATTTCGAACACCTTTTTTCTTTAAGGTATCCAAACGTTTAAGCGTAAATCACGTTTACCAGAAGTTAATTTTTGCCGTGGAATTTCGATCCGTAGTCTGACTTGTAATTCGTCTCCAACCCTGTATTATTCCGTTTCCGGATATCGTTAGATTGAGAAATTTCGATTGTTCCGTAACTTATATATACCGATTAATTAATATTTCTGTTTCTGTTTTTGTTCCAGATTAAGGTAATTATTTAGAATAACAAACCACCTCTTGATGTCGATAACCTTGACATATAATATCAAGGTCATTATCCTGAGTAATGTTATAAGTTATAGGTTGTTAGGCAGGAAGGGACTGTGGAAGTCAACGCGCGAATCCTTTTATAAACACAGTATTTTATTCAGGTTTAAGTACAATCGGTACGAATGTTTGGTTAAAGGCACATTAACGCGCTCTCAAGAATCTCGATCGGCTAGATGCAGTTAGCAAGAGAAGACGCAAGACGCGATCGCGGTCGTTGTCGGGCGCGAACTAGACCCGAGATAGCGCGAAGCGGGGGAACGCCCGTAAGACAAAGAAGAAAGATGCGGTGGTGGCGCTGACGCGACGCGTGATTGGAGCCTCGCGTTGGTGCATTCGTTCGTTTTCATGGAGATCGCCCATGCGATATGCGACTCGAGAAGAATGTGGAAATGAATTTCTAACATAGGTTTTATTTGGCGCTCGTTATTTGTTAAAAAATTATAAACAAAAAAGTTTGAAAATAAGATGTTATTATCTTGATTTATATTTTCGATAATTATTCCGAACCACGGCTCCACCTCCAAATGAACTGAAATTTTTTAATGGCTTCTTATGCTTAGAGAGTAATGTAAATAACAATTTTTAATCGAGGAAAGTATACGAGAAAAAAATTTATAAACAAAAAAGATTTAAAAATGTATTATTGGTTTTTGATTAATGTGGAATGAAATTCATCCTTCCAGGGGTACACACACACGCGCGCGCAAAGGAGGCCTTTGGTCCCTCTTCCGCACCCCGTCGATAGAGATGCCTTGGATAGAAGTGTGCAAAAATATAGTGCGTACTTTGCACACGGACATTAGTATCTTTTTTAAAATAGAAATTCACGAATATTGAATGCTGCTGAAAGTATTATACCACATGGTAATCATATTGTAACTGCCATTTTAAATTTTGGTATTATCTTTATTATTCAATCTTAAATCTGTAATAGAACCTACAAAAAAGGATTTGCTGCAAAAATATTCAGATTTTTACTAGTTTATTAGCTGACGGCGGCCATGTTAGATCCCTCATATTAATTTTATAAAATCTACATTTAGATTGGGAATCAGTAATTCAAAAAACGTAAGTATACAAAGTTTCAAGAAAATCTGCTGAAAAAACCTAATTCGGCAATCAAAGGGTTAAAACTGCACTACGAGGTAATTATAAAAGAGACAAAAATAGTTTCAGGAAGCTACAAAAATGTAAAATAATGGTAATATTATTTTAAATTGCAAGAGAAAATCGTGTGAACATAACTTTCGCTTTTAACGAATTCGTTTTTCGCAGATTTCATTTAAAAAGGGATATGGATGTATAAAATATAGGTTTTTATTTCTTTAATTAATTTCCAAGAAGGAAGTTCCAACTTAGGAAATTGTTCCATATTAGGCGCCTTTTCTCTGCGTAAACACTCATACAAAATTATATAATTTTATTTGTAAAAAATGACAATGATCTTTAATTCCCTAGGCTGTCACAACTTTTTTTCAAACGAGACTGTCATACTGGGGCACCGTGACCCAATGTAATCTTCGATGAAGTTCAAAAACTACTGCAGTTTAAACACTAAGTATCCAAAAATTCTGAAAAAATTCCGAAATAAAGTTCAAACATAGAAAAATATATTCAAATTATTAAAAAATTAATATTTTAATTACTTTTATCTTTAGAAGTTGTTAAAAGCAAAAAATTTTTTTAATTACACATTTTGCTTAAAAAATCATAATTTCCTTAATCCTTCACAGTGGGTCATCCAGAGACTCACCTATGTTTTTTGAAGCATATATTACTGTAATTATCAGTATTTCATAAAATTTGATATATAGTTGTTTTGGAGGTCGCCAATTACGAATCCGTTGTTGGATTTTTAAAATCCAATATGGCGGGTCCAATATTGTAGAATAAAATGTAAAAATTATGCCAATATTGATTAAAATTTGTATATAGGAGTTTTTGTAGTCGCTGATTACGAATCTGTTATCAGATTTTCGAAAATGGCAGATCTAATATAGCGGACACAATATTAAAAATTCAACCAATTTCCATGAAACATAGTACCTAGAGATTTTTTAGAGTGCTGATTACAAATCTGTTATCAAGATTTCAAAATTCAAAATAGTAGATTCAAAATGGCGGGCATAAAATTAAAAATTCAATTAATTTCCATGAAAATTAGTATCTAAAAGTTTGGTGATATTGGATCCGCCATTTTTAATTTAAAAAATCTCACATTAGATTCGTAATCAGCGATCTGAAAAATCTCTATATACTAAAGATAGAAGACTTTATTTACTTCAAGCATATACAATATCAAGAAGAGACTTAGTTTACAATCGAGGACTTATCCAAGCATTCATCCCTACCTTACAAATTTTCTTTTATACACGTACCTCCATCCATCCGTTTAACTATCCTCTATCCTAACCGACACATCGCATGGCTTTATTTATACCATTAGCATATCAAATCTTATTGCTTCGCTATAATCCTACATTTTCTCTATCGCACGAATTTTCCTACAATAATAAACTTTATTCTCTTCAGCATTTCATGGCCAAGAAGAAAATCCTACATAAAATACAGTATGATCCTATCTAAACATTTTTCTCGCACTATCTTCCTATCATCACTTTATTTACAGTCTTTTTTCTTTCAACCTATAATTGTACTTATAACTAATCTCCCTTGCTTTATTTGCTAATCTTTACAAAAATCTTTCCTTTTTTTTCTACCTCCTCTTTTTCCCTGAACATTCCTTTTGCCTTCTTCTATTAAAAGTTATTTCTATAATTCCTAGATTCCATATTTTGTTAGTTGCCCTTATTCATTTCTTTCCTAGCATGTCTATCATAACATATCCTATTATACCGTTCTAATCGCAAAAATCCTGCCTAAAATACAATCTAATCAAATCTCATCGTTCTTCTTTCAACTATCATTCCATCTTTTCTCTGTTTATAATCTTCTTACTACTTATAACTATATTCGTCTAACCTTTCTATTTAGGCCTTTCCCTATGCGTACTAGTTCCTCTGCACTTCCTCTCGTGATCATATTCTCTTTTAACCTAATTTTACATTTCCTATTCTATTCTATATGTACCTATTTAATTTTACTATCTACATCTAAAAACCAAAGGACCCATTTCACAGCCCCATCTCGCTCCCATCGTCGTACTGCACACTTATGCCAATTCTTCTGTCATTATTGTCACCCTCGTGTCATTGTACCTTCTTTCAATCTTCCCTTCTTTTGGCTTCACAGTTCTTAATTCTTCTGGACTTTTAACATTATCGTGAGCTGTTTTCCAATCCATCCGTAAAAAGGGCGAAAACCTTTTACTTCTCTCTCCCTCTATGCACAGTATGGGTCACAATAAATAATGTCCCTTACTCCTTGATATTTCCTCTTGTCTCTTCTCTTTCCTACAACTTTACTCCATTCAATAATTTCACCAAGCGAATTTTCTTTCTTCCTTGCCTATGTTGTTTCTTATTCATTCTTTTTCTCCTCTGTTCCTAGTTATGTATTTCCAATTCCATTGCTTTTACAAACTTCAAACTTCAAAAATTTCCTCTCCTTTCTTTATTTCCTTTGTCTTGCTTCTGATTCAGAAAGCCCTTTAGTTTACTCTTCTTCTCCAATTGGTCCTCTCTCGTAACTCTTTCTTTTCACCTCTTTAAAATCCTTTACATTTATAATCTATATTGTTGCTTTCTGGATCGTCTTCTATAATATTCTTCCAGAAATGCTATTGCCTCGTTATCCAGGATCTTCATTCACCCTTTCCGCCTTTTTCTCTTGTATATGCGTTTTGCTTCTTCATCCTCTCCTATTCTTGATCTTCTTTCTGCAGTCTTTTCTCCTCCTCTTTTTTCTGCTTTTCAATCTCATTGCCTAGAGGCTGCGATCTGCGTCCACTCTTTTCTCTATTTTAAAATCCTCACTCTTATACAAACAGTCTCATTTACTAATATATATTCTGCCTGTCTTACATATCTGTAATATATCTCTTTTTTACTTATCTACGTACATTCTCGTCCTTTTTTTCTCGCCTGATTATCTCTCTAAAACTATGAACATAACCTATCTCTTGCTTACTTCTATATTCTCCAACCTCATTTATTTTTATTTTCCGTTTTCTTTAACTTACCTTTCTACCTTACCTTAATTCTCTCTTAATCGCATTTTCCAGCCCTTTTATGTCCCTCCTCTTTTTCTTTTCGCTCTTATCTATACATTTCCAGCGCTCGTCTATGCATCCTAACCTTCTTAGTCGCAATCTTTCTACCCGTCTTTTATCCTGTTTTCCTGCTTCTATCGCGTTTCCTTCAATTCTCCAGCAACTTTACTCTCTTCTCTTCCTTTCTCTCCTCTCCATTCCTTTCTATTTTTCCATCTCTAAATATCTACTTAATTCTATCCTATACATGCACTATCGCCGCCACACGACCATTCACTCTCACACCACCTAACCAACTCCTATATACTAAAGATAAAATACCGATTGTGGCGGAACTTCGCTCGTTCCGGTGTGTTCGTTCTCTTGTCGTTGGGATAGGTCTTTCGCCAGTAAACTAGGCCGTAGTTAGAAACAAAATTTATATTTTATCTTTAATATACACTATGTACATATATACAATATATTCTGTTTTCGTATATTCGAGTGGCCCTGACAAGGGCCGTTTGTGAAAAAGGCCTTAAGCCTCCACCGTATTGGCGGTTTGGTTATCGTAACCCGGTACGCTGGCTCCTCGTTGTTGTTGCAGTCGGTCTCGTTCTTGGACGGCGTAGCTGCAGTCTCCTTTTCAATCTCGACACGATGTCTTTTTGCCCGGGATGGTCTCTTCTTAGATAGTCTCCGTTGTTTGGCCTTCTTCCGTTTCGGTTTGCCGGCCCGACTACTGCGGTTGGTCTGCGTTCCGCACGTGGTGGTGGCTTCAAGGGCCGTCTGTGTCGCTCGATCTCTCCTGCAGCAGTCTGTGATGTCCGTCTGCGTGGCGATACTGCAGCTGTCCCTGGCGAGGTTCTCCAGTAGGTCCGGCAGCTGGTACCGTGGGGAGGTGTACCTCCAGATCCTCCGATCTCCTTCGGCCAGCAATACACGAGGTGGCCGCGTGTTCCGGACCGGTGATAATGTGAGCGCCCGGAGTCTCCACTGCAGCGTCTTGGCTTCCTCCAGAGTAGTTGCCATGGTATCTGAACTGGCGGTAAAGCGTAGTGCTTTCCGCTCTTAAAACGACTGTCTGCTTCAGAGCGCAAAGAGTGACTCTCCGGTTCACCGCTGCTCCTTATAAAGGCTGGTAACTGTCACTTTACTCCTGAGTAAGGAGGGCCTCTAGTAGTGAACGCGCGTAACGCGTTTTTGGAAAGTAGGGTCTCGAATTTCTTACTGTGCCTCTGTGGCAGCCTACTATCAAGGGGCGCGTGGTCCTGTTTCGCTAATAACGTATTGTGGTGGCGTACTGTCAGGAGCGTTTAGTCCTGACTCACCACACCGATGATTTAAAAAATTCGTGCCTCAAAGAGTTAATTTTTAATATTTTGAGCTAAAAATTTAGGATTATACTCTCGAGATGTTATTTTAATAAAAAATTAGTTCATATACAATCCTTTCAAAAAAGATATTTATTTTACATATTGCAGAATAACATTTTTTTACTGCAAAAATCAATGGATTGTCTTAGAAAAAAATCTATTTTTTATTAAACATTGGTCAACGCTCTTGTTACACCTGAATCACAGTGACCCAACGTATTCTTTCAATGACTATCGAAAGAGAGCGTCTCAAATGCGCACAGTAATAAACGGACACAGATCAAACAGACACAGTAACAAATGGATACAGTCCGAAACGGACTCAGGAACAAACACAGTGCGAAACGGACATAATAAGAAACGGACACTGCGAAATGGACACAGTAACAAACGGATACAGTGCGAAACAAACATAGTGCGAAACGGACACAGACCAAATGGACAGAGTAACAAAAGGCCTTACCACACGGGTTGCGGCTTTTCAAAGCACCTACCGATGGGGTGGATGCGGGAAGGGGGCAAAGCCCCCCTTTGCATCCCCACGTGTGTGTGTGTGTGTGTGTGTGTGTGTGTGTGTGTGTGTGTGTGTGTCCAAAGCATTCTCTGCATCACATAAGTTTGTGACTGTGTCCATTTGGTCTGTGTCCGTTTCACTCAACTTGCTGTGTCCGTTTATTACTGTGCGCATCTGGGACTCACGCTACTGAAAATACTGATACTTTCCTCCTTTGGGCAAGCGTATCTATCTGCAGTAGATATCTGAAATTGATTTTAGATGGCATCATAAGTTTACATTTCCAAACGCGCTGAAAAATATCTTATTAATAAGTCATAAGTCCGGATCATAGTGACCTGGTGTGACAGCCTAAGGTTAAAATCAATTTTTCTAAAAATTAATTTTACGGCATTATATGTTCTATAGTACTTATACACTATTACTTATACACAATATTAATAACTATACAATTTTCGTCTAGAACTTTTTTCTAGAATATTTTTTTTCAAGATATTCCATTACTTTTATTAAAATAAGGTACCCAGTTTATATAGACAATTCTTTAACAGATAAATATTTACCTTATTTCATCTTGATTTGGAAAAACGCTGTATGTCTCGATTAACTTCTTGGGAAATCTATCAGCAAGAGATTCCAACATAAAAGAACCCATGCCAGAACCAGTACCTCCTGCAATGGAATGGCACAAAACGAAACCCTACACAAATTCAATAGTTATTAAAAAACTTATATTTAAAAAAATATATTCTTATTACAGACATCAAACTAAAATCATATACTGTTCATTTGTTATAACAAAAACAAAAAGTTTCCAATTTGAATGTTTTAAATCATAAAAATTTTGTAATATTATTTCTGGATATTACAAACGTAGTTTTGATGTAATAATTTAGTCTACTAATTATAAAGCAATAAAAGTATCACTTTTTAGAAATAAAAATATAGTTCTTTACCCGGTATATATATATATATATATATATATATATATATATATTTATATATATATATATATACTGTGTCAGAAAATTTTTGATATAACGCTTGCATAGAAATAAAACGGACTAAACTGAGTAAAAAAAGTCGTCTATAATTTTGCGATTTTTGCGATTGTCGCAATAATTAACAAGATATTAATTTTAAAAAAAGCTGATTTGACAGGCCTACCAAATACCGGCAAGCGTGAGACAGGATAAAACCACCCAACAAGACGCACACCTGCCGCTAGGTATGCAGGAAATTATTGTTTACAAGTTCGGCGCAGCCGATTTGTTGTTTGTTTAAAACTATTTTCTGCGTACCTAACAACCGCGAACATGCGTCTCGCTGGGCGATCTTATCCTTAGATACTATTAAACCGCGTATCACCTAGAAAATTGTTGCCCAGTAAAGGGAAAGAGACAAGGCTGTAGTAACATATATACATCAAACTAGTGGCCGTTCGTGTTAACTTCAATTCTAATAGTTACACTGTAACATTTTATGTAAATTATCGATAAAACTTCGAAAAATGGTCTAAGGTCTTATCTCGCCGCGCGCTTGTCAATATAAGCCTTAAAAAAAATTGGCTTTTTTTATTAACAAATCATTAATTATTACAAAAATTACATAAGGGTAAAAGACTTTTCTACTCAGTTAAATCTGCGGTTTGTCAAAAATTTCCTGATATCCTTTACGCACGCACGCACGCACGCACGCACGCACGCACACATATATAAATATAAGGAAATAGTAAAACGATGTCACAATATTGGCTTAGAAATAATTGCTTCAGTTTGTGATCAAGGAAGTACAAATACCAAAACAATAAATACTTTAATTTTCAACTCAAAAAGAAATTTACAAATAGGAAATAAAAAAAAAGATGATATAATTATAGACGATATAAAAATAATACCCTTATATGATCTTCCACATTTATTAAAATCGATTCGTAACAATCTTTTAGTAAAAGATTGTAAATATATAAAAGATGGCAAAACAAATATCGTTAAACGACCTGATGTAATAGAAACTTATTATATTGATAAAAGCAGAGGCTGTGATGGTTTCTTAGAAAAATTAAAAGAGTCACATGTAATACCAGCTAAATTTAAAAAAATGAAAGTTTTTTACTGCACACCAATTTTTTTAAATACTTATGCAAAGGTAATAAAATTATATAGTGAAATTCAAAGTAAATATAAGACGTGGAAAATGGAACAAGACGGTATTTGTACAGCTAATTTTCTAAAAATGTTTAAGGATCTTTTTGATTCATTAAATGGTAGTATTAATATGCATAATTGAAGTATAAATAACGATACTATGACTTCTACCATACTGTATCTGAGAATTGTGAAGAAGAAGACATATGGAATTCTGCAATATTTTTGTAAAACATGTCTTTTATAAAAAGAAAACCACATGAGCAAAACCTAATGTTTAAAAAAATTTTATTCATATTTTACGTGATTTCAAATTATTAAGAAGTTATTTAAAACAATTAGGATTTGATAAATTTGCCACATGCGAACTTAATCAAGATTCTCTTGAAAACTTTTTTTTGTCAAATCCGACAACTAGAAAGAACTATTAATCCAACCTGTTCCAATTTTTCCACTTATTACAAATCTTTACTAACAAATTCTTGTACACAATCACTTGGAAGTAATTGCGAAGATACTCATTTGGAAAATTTAATTCATATTTTATCAATATCTCCTAATAGCACTAATAATATTTCTGAAAATAATATTTCTATTCCAAAAAAGGCTATACAAACATTATTAATTTGTGATAATAATAATAATAATATTACATTAGATTAAAAAACTGTTATTCCAAAGATTTTTTCTGTTAAAAACTGTGATATTTGTTGTATGATATTAAAAAAACAACCAAGAGACTGTGTTAGCATTTATACAAAAAGTAATTATTATAATAAATTATTTTATAAAAAAGTACTGTCATATTACAGGGATATTAAAAAATATAAATAATAATGTTTCTAAATATAATATAAGAATTATTAGATGTATTTTGTGAAGAGAAACACTTAGAAAACTATATAACAAATATAACAAATTTAATGTAATGAAAACTATATAACAAATATAATTTCGGAGGCTGACTTATATACTTTAATATATTTATCAATTTATATATTTATTTAACATATATTTATAAAAAATTGTAATAAAATTATTCGTTATACATTGCGGCGAACAACTGATTGGGAGGAGATCGCGGTGGTCGCGCTCTTCCTCTTACCTATTGTACTGCATGCCTAGAGGATTTATTATTTCTGCCTTAGCTTTTTATATGGGCGGTTGTGTACCCTGGGTATCATTTAAAAAGTATAATTATTTTGACAAATAAAAGTTGAAAAAACAATAGCTTAAGAAAAAGGAAAAAATAAATAAAGACACAATTAATCTTTTTTATTTTTCTATAAAATTGTAAAAAAGTTTTCTTTTTAAATATAAAATATATTATTAAAGTAAACAAAATTATTAAAATATTTTTATGATTCAGAGCGACACTCACCACATAATAATAATAATATTACATTAGATTAAAAAACTGTTAGTTTTTTAATCTAATGTAATATTATTATTATTATTATGTGGTATTGTTCTGTTTACATAGTATTGTTCTGTTACTAATCTTTCTATAGCGACTACCCGTCCGAACAAAATGTAAACATGTAGGGTCTAAGCAGCGATTTTTTGTAAAATTAATTAATATCGGCGTCGATATCAATTCGCAGATCTCATGGTGTCGGCATCGCCCACAGATCTTGTGAAATCTTAGATTAAGCGACAAAGACGCGGAGCCGCCAAAAACAGCCGTGGTTTGCCCTTGAAAGAAATACGAACACAAACAAATTTTCTCCGTGTTTCGTACACGGAGAAAATTTTATGGCAAAAATTACTATGACAAATAGCGCGAACCAAGGAAAGAATTATAAAAATGTTTATTACGTTTTTAATTAAATTACCATAGTATTTACACTATTTATTTTGGGAGTTAAGTGCCTATCGAGCGTGTCTCCAGGTGGCGGATAGGTGGATGCCCGGGTAAGGAGCTCTAGCTCGAGTTTAAATCCCCGCGTGCTAGAGCAAACCACTCGGGTAGTAGCGGTTATAACCCGTCCCCCGGCGGGCGTAAAATCCTGCCCAGGGGCAAGAAAAGCCCGTATCGTAGGCCAATTCCCCGAGCCAAGTTGGAAGCTATCGTGGCGAGAACTGCGTGGCACTGGGGAACCAGTCTTGAACGATGCCTCAGGGGAACCGGACAAAACCCCAGAGTATTTAGCTTTATCCACGGATGCGCGGCTTTGCGTAGACAGACTATATTTTCCATAGCTGCTGGTGAAAACTTTATGAATTCTATTACAAATATCTCTAAATTCACGTAAAACACCCCAATGGAGGCTTCGCTTGAGGATTCCGGAAAGGTAGCAGGAGTAGGGTCGGGTGCTGAACAGGCCCCTGGGGGCACGAGAAGCACCGAAACTGAGAAGAATGTTGCGGCAAAAATAGCGGGTCTTAGTAAAAAGAAACGCTCCAGAGCAGCGAAGAGAAAAAGAGCTCAGGCTCAGTCCGAGTCTCCGCCGGCCATTTCAGGCTATCCCCCGAACGCCGAATGGGGGGGAGGGGCTCAGGGAAATACCGATAACAAGCCCCAGAAGAGCCTTAACAAGACCTTGCAATCGGTGGAAGAGGCGAAAAAGAAACAGAGAGTTTAGGGGGACCCATGCTTATCCCGCGGCAGATCATGCAGATCCCGCGGAGGATGATCGTCGCGCAGGGGTACCTCGACGCGGTGCTAACTGTTGAGCAGTGTTCGCAGCTGAGGGGTGCGGTCTTTAAGGAGCCCAAGAGGATTTGGGAAGGAACCCTGCCCAGATTCGACGGCACCTCTCTGACGGCGGAAATCACGGTTGTCAGGTGCACGGATCCGAAGTTATTAAGATGGCTTAAAAGCCAAATCGGTGACACCGTACCGTGAGAAGGCGTCAGGCTCAGGGTGATGGAGAAGGCGCTGCAAAAGCAGTACAGAGCTGCAGTGTGGGTCTTGGGATCTCCCGCGGGCGCGGCCGCGGTTCTGGAGCTGTTGGTACGGCAGAATTCGGAGATCAGCACCTCAGGCTGGCACGTTCATGTCGAGAACGTAGAGGCTACCTGCAAGAGTAGGAGAACTTTGTTCTCAGGATTTCCCAGTCCAGCATCTTCAAACTTAACGCGCTGGACTTCAGAGCTTATCTTGGGACAGATCGCGTCACCTTTAAAGTAACCGGGATACCCCAAGATAAGATGGAAACTCCTGCATAAAAGAGGAGTCCGCGGCTAAAAGCGCCCTCGAGATAATCACAAAGTTAGTTCCCAGGACGCCTCCAAAATAGCCAAAGGTGGACACCTGGGATAGGTTTAATGAGTATTCCGGGCCTAGCACACGCAGGACGGAGGACTAGCCGCCGCTTCTGCACGCCCGAGTCCCACATAATCCTCGCGACGACAACTGTAAGAATATGCGTAAATGCATTCTCACCCCGTAAAAAAGGGGGGGAGGGGTGACAAAGTGCGGAAAGTTGTTTAGGTCTCCGCATAAAAAAAGACCCAACGCCTGTGTGGCTGTTAAGGGATTAGAAACCCAACTACTGCCAGATTTGTTCCAGGGACTTAGTAGCGGTTATAATCAAAGCCACTGGCGGGACCGGGACTAAAATGAGGGTGACGTCGGATTACTTTTCGCAATGAAGGATGACTCATTACCATTGGATCCGATAGTTTGCCTGGTGGAGTTCTGCCAAAAGAAGCGGCTTCATTTCATCCTGGGGTGCGATGCAAATGCGCACCACATGGTATGGAGATGCACGTACACTAACAAAAGAGGTAAGAGACTATTGGAGTTTCTAAGGTCTACTGACCTAGAAATTCTCAATAAGATATTGTTGGACTTAACCTTCTGTTCTAAACAGTTAGTGCGGGAGATGACCGGCTGGAGTCTTTGATAAACTCTCCTTGTCGAATTACAGACAGATCACTTTCAAATTGCCCGAGACACAAGCAAGAGTAATGACAGTGAAGGACCCAAGAAAGACGGACTGGGACTTATTTCGTGAAGACCTGGCTGTCAGTCTTAGGGTGTTTCTCAAAAGACACGGGACCTCGCAAGAGATCGAGCTGTGTGTCGAGTGCTTGCAAAAGACTCTCGTCGACAGTTTCAAAATCAACTGTCAGGAGAGAACGGTAAGAAATACCAGGAGACTCCTGATGGAGTCCAAGACTACAAGAGCTCAAAAGTGCGGCACGTTGTGCCTGGAACAGGGCCAGTAACACACTGGGATCATTAAAGGCCTCAAAAGGTCTACAAGGTTTTTGTGGCAAGGGCTAAGGAGAGCTGGAGAAGATTCTGTGAGTTGCTGGAGAGAATACCCAAAACCGCTAAGCTCGGCAGGATCAAGATCCGGCCAAAAATCAGGACGCGACTCTAGAGACCATTGACGGGACAATAGTGGCTGGGGAACGACGCCTGATTCACTTGTTGAAATCGAACTTTTCAGGCTTCCGCAAAGGCCCAGAAGAAGATATCCAGCAAAAAACCTCGAACCTATGTAGGACACAAGAGAATAATTGGTCTCTAGCGGCCGAAATTTTTTTTTACCAGATAAAGTCAAACGGACCGTAGGAGTTTTCAAGTCTTTCAAGTCGGTCGAGGGGCTGGAGCAGATCATCCGTCTGCTCACGCGAACGTTGAAGGCTTGTTTGGTTCTAGACTATACGCCCAGAGCTTGGAAACAAACGAGAGTCGTGTTCATCCTCAAGGCGGAAAGAACGGATTACAGAACGGATTATTATCTAATAGACTATTTTCGATTTCAGACTCTATCCAGCATATTTCCTCACTTCCAGATATTTAACCGATACAGTTGGAACTTGTCTCTCCATGGACCAGCCCTTCCATTGGGCTTACCTTGTACCTGCGAGTGAATACCACAAGCCCAGTTGAAGATATATACTTATTGTTAGAGGCTGCTATATGCATCTGTCGTGTGATGGCCGAGGGTGCTAAAGAAAGCCGCTAGATCACCGCTGAAGCATGTCAGGGCTTTGGTTTTAAGAGCTCTAGTAGCCATGTAGATCATGGCGGTGGCGGCGATGGAGATGCTGCTTAGCGTTGAACCTCTTAATCGGGTGGTGATGGTTGCTGCGGCGGCGGCGGCGGTCTATCACTTGAGGTGTGAATCAAGGTGGAAGGCAGAAACCTTGGACACAAGATTTTCCAAAGGAATCCTGCCAGGCTCCATTTTTGCAATGGGGCAGGACAGGAAGCCAGTGACTCGTACCTTTGAAGGGAAATACAGGTTAAGCTTCCCAGGGCGCTGGAAGTGAGACACGGCTCTAAGGAACCGGTCCCCCGCTGAGCAAAGACGTCTGATTCACAGATGGTTTCAAAATAAGCACGGACTTCGGAGCTAGCCTTTACTGCCAGCACGATGGGGCAAGTATCATCGTTCCGCTTGGCGAATATGCTACAATTTTCCAGGCGGAAATGGTAGCTATTACAAGATATGCCTAGAACCTATTAGAGTCTGGTAGAGCAGGAAGGCGCATCAGAATCTACTCGGACAGTCAAGCAGCGCTTAAAGCGCTGAAGAGTCCAAGTGTATACTGGACGAGTTGACGAAGAACAATAATGTTGGCTTAGTATGGGTTCCCGGATACTCGGGAGTCAGAGGCAACGAAATGGTCGACCTACTTGCCAAGAAAACAGCAGAAATAAAGTTGCTGGGACCACAGCCAGTTGGAATCTTTCTGTCTGGGCAGGAGAATCAGGAGCTGACTCCGGGATCAGCACCTTAAGTACTGGAAAAAGGAAACGGAGGTCAAATACAGACCAGAGCCTTGTTAGGAGTGTCCCAGCGGAGGTCTGGCTGGAAGCATAAGATCTCTAAGCAGAAAGGCCAGGCTTGCGACGCAATTGTTTACGGGTCATGATGACCTTAACTACCACCTGTAAAAGTTAGGCTGTAGCGATACACCCAATTGCAGGTTGTATGGTGAAGTAGAGAAAATTAGCCTTCACATCCTTGAGTGCTGTCCAGTATTAACCAAGGACACGCCTGCTGGGATCTGCTTCGCTTTTAGAAAGAAGCGGAGCCCCATTAAGAGCAGCCGATAGCGGGGAGGACAGAGATGGGCCTCGCGTGAGAACCACTCCCTGATTCATTATTATTATTATTATACTGTTTGGTATAATTCTCTGAAATTTCTTCTTATGGTCCATAGCTACTATCATATAGTAATGTTTACTACAAAATGTTCTTCGATAACCAAAATGCATACACAAACGTCATATTGGGATATAAACATGCTCCATTTTTACTTTATGTTTATATTGCTCAGAAACTAATAACGTACCGACGCCAGTTAGTGTCTCTCTCAATTCTTAAGACTTTAAATTGAACTATAGTCGATATCCCGAGTCAATCCCATCATCTGCTAAATTAAGTGATAAAATGATATTCGCGTTGGGCAACAAAACTACTCCGGTATGGCATTCCAGTATAGCAGGGTTTTAAAAAACTGTACTAAATTCTTGGTTTCCTCCAGGTTTCCCTCCAGGAAAACAAATAAAACCTATTTCACGTTTATCACACATAAGTACAACCCAAAAAATGCATCTAAAATCGTTCAGAACTTTGGAAAAAACTTTGAGCCAGCTAAATAAAGTATTGAAATAATATCATTTTTAAAATGTATTAAATCGAAATTCTTCCCAAATTCTTATGGCTTTGGATAATCTGTGATGACAAATAATAGATGTTTATGATCAGTTTTAATGTTTAGACCTTATCATGTTCCATATAGAAAACGTAATTAAGATGAAATGGTAAAAACAATTAAAGAAACTCTCTTAAAACGTAGTTTTTCGACATTGTTTCCATAGTTGAGACGACATTTATGTGATCAAGTATCATATCTGTAGAAAAAATATGTGGAAGAAAGAAGAAGAAAAAAAAGAGTTAAATAATAAAAAATTTATAACATACAGATACACTGGTCGTTTTACATTTTTTTCACATTAGATTATCTCTCGCAATGTGCATAACTATAATATACTAATGATGCATCTCGTTCCAGATTCCAAAACGCATTCCTGTATGGGGAAGAGCACAGGGAAGAGGAGAAGAATCGTTCCAAACTAAAAAGTGATCCCATTTCAACAACTTATTTAATTTGCACACAGTTTTCTTCGGGATAATGAACGATCTTAAATATATTTTGGGTTGTACGTAATGTAAGGAAAACTTATACAATAGTTTTGTCTATTTCTACAAGAGGACAAATAACAGCTTTTTTAAACATTTGTCTTTGACATAAAATAACACATAAGACTTTCAATTTAATACACTTTTAAAATATGATAATTACCATTATTTTTTCTAGATAGTTAATTAATAATTATAATATAAATGTGAACGAGATTTCTGTCTGTTGTAAAGAGAAGAAAGTCTTTCTCTTATATGTATAATAGTAACTGTAGCTAGCATTCGTTGTATATCTTGAAAATTTCACAAATATGTTACAAATTACAGTACCAGGATGTACAATTACAATATAGCACGGACGCAAAAATTAAGTTAACATATCATTTTTCCTCTATGACGTCACAAATTCAGTATAATTATGAGAAACCAAAAGCATTAAAAATAACAATTTTGGAGTTATGTTATTACTGTAACAAATGAGCAATATTACTAAAAATAAAATGTAAGAATGTAGTTACTTCTAAGCTGTCACTACCGTCTGCTTCTCTGTCCAAAATATCAAAAATTTCTTCCTGCAATTTTTCACCTTGATGATATCCGGATGCCCAATTATTTCCAGCACCACCGCCGTGTTTTGATAAATAGATATTTTCAGGATTGTACAGCTTGTAACAAAAAAAAATTATTATTAATCTCTATATCAAACGGTACAAATGAAGATAGAGCATTTAACCCATTGTTGTCACATCTCCATCATTTAATACAATTGTCACTGGATCCAGCTTGTATGAAATTCATTTGTACGTAGTTTAAAAAGTATTAGAGATATAATACACTGGCGCAAAAAAAAACGAGACAAAAATTTTGACCGATTTTTAGGCAATCTTCAAAGTAATGCAACTTTGCGAAAAATCATCCAAATTACACGTACTTTTTTTTTAAATTAAAGGGCAAAGACTCTACTTTGAGAAAGACCCTAAGCGAAAGTTTGATTTGTTAAGTGCGAACCTTTTGTATTGCATGAAAACCAAACATGTTTTTTTTTAATTGAAAATAGTAAAAATTTGTTATCATTTTTCACAAGTTTCTCGTTAAAATCTGGCTAATATTAATCCAGATTCTTAAAGTTCATTCTTTTCTAAGCAATTTAAAAAAAAACATGTCGATACGATGTTTTTTGTTGATTGCACACGAGTTTGAAATGTGCAATATCATATTGATACTCAAAATTCATGATATTAAAAAAATACCGTATTTATTCGCTAAAATGCCCTAAAATGCAGTGCAAATTTCAAACTCGTGTGCAATCAACAAAAAACATTGTATCGACATGTTTTTTTTTAAATTGCTTAGAAAAGAATGAACTTTAAGAATCTGGATTAATATTGGCCAGATTTTAACGAGAAACTTGTGAAAAATGATAACAAATTTTTACTATTTTCAATTAAAAAAAAACATGTTTGGTTTTCATGCAATACAAAAGGTTCGAACTTAACAAATCAAACTTTCGCCTAGGGTCTTTCTCAAAGTAGAGTCTTTGCCCTTTAATTTAAAAAAAAGTACGTGTAATTTGGATGATTTTTCGCAAAGTTGCATTACTTTGAAGATTGCCTAAAAATCGGTCAAAATTTTTGTCTCGTTTTTTTGCGCCAGTGTATTAAAACAAAAAAATTTAGCAATATATTTTAAGGTTTAGAGCAGTGCTCGGAATTAGTTGCACATTTCGCCTCGATTCCTGAGGCACCGCCTGCTATGCCCCCACTACCGCTGTAGGCTCGACGGCCGAGCCGCCGAACGCGCGCGTGGCCTTGTGTCTCAGGAGCGTTCTACGATAGATATGCCTGGTCCATTCGTGTGATTAAAAAATTTTCTTGCGCTGTGAATAATTTTTTTATTTTTACAGACAATTAAAGTTATTAATATTATTTTTACGTTTATAAACATATTTGTATATACATATAATGAGCATAATATAACACAATGTAATAATTGCAATTTTGTCAATAGCTTTCCACATCACCCAGGAGGAAAAATATTATTAATAACTTTAATTGTCTGTAAAAATAAAAAAATTATTTACAGCGCAAGAGAATTTTTTAATCACGCGAATGGACCAGGCATATCTATCGTAGAACGCTCCTGAGACACAAGGCCACGCGCGCGATCGGCGGCTCGGCCGTCGAGCCTACAGCGGTAGTGGGAGCATAGCAGGCGGTGCCTCAGGAATCGAGGCGAAATGTGCAACTAATTCCGAGCACTGGTTTAGAGAATGTATTCCAATTATTTATATAGTAAATTTAAATAATAAAAAAATGCTAAAAATAAAAATTTAGAAAGAAGTAGAGTCTACAAGGGCCAAAAATGGCCATATAGGTAACCGATTACATTTTATATGTGTATGAAAGAGTGTTAAATATACATATTTTTACAATTATTGTCTCAAAAAAAGTTTGCGTTTATTATGAAAATCGAAAATGTTTCAAATAATTTCGCATATACATACGCAATGTTCATGTAAGGATCAATTTTATCTACCATAATTTTTGTAGTTAATGTAACGGTGCACCCAAAATTGCACCGTACAGCGTCGAAAAATCGACGCGTCGTCCACCGGGACAACAGAGTGCCTCGCGCCCAATCTAAGCGACCACCCGATATAATACGATCGCTCGTCTAAGCGAGCGCAAGTACGGACCGCACGTCAGCCAACAGGCCGCATACGCGCACTATTGCACACCAGACATCGCGCCAAGCACCAACGACGAAAAACGCCGAACCGAGATCGCAAATACCCGGTGTTAAGACAATGCCCATTCGTTAAATAATTCAAAGGTCTCTCCCGCTCTATCCTCCCTCCACTCGAATCAACACCGGCCGCCGCTCGAGACGGGTATAAAAGGAGGACGAGCGCGGAAGAGAGCACTTTTTTCCGCCAGCCCGCATCGAATGAAATCTCGACACCCGCCTGGCTTCCTCGACTCGAAAACGACTGACAAGCAAGGGTCTGAGAATTTTCGGCCTCGGTCAAAAACTTTTCGATCGCCAGTCTCCGAGTCACTTCCTGTGCGAATCCGCCTGCAATACGCGGCTACAGAGAAGATTCTCCACTTCGGCCTGGGCCTACCGGCTAACCATACGCACGCAGATTCACGGACGCTCCTCCTCTCACGGACGCAGTGACAGAGATGTGGGAAACTTCCAGCTTCGGCCCGGGAGATATCGGCTCCTGCGATCCAAACTCTCTCCGAGTCCTTGGTTTCAACAGCCATAGGGATACAGATTTTTTCCATCTCGATCGGGTACATCAACTAGCCGTCACTCTTTTTCCAAAATTAAAGCTAAAGCCACCGCTCAAGTCTCACCGCGCGCGCCGAGATCTCCCTCTCTGCGCTCATGCCGGACTTACCGCGCACCGCAGCTCTCAGGCGTCACGCTCCGGCAGCGGGTCTATTTAGCTGACGCAGAATCGACCTTTTAAAACACCGCACAAATAAACACGTTTGCGCCGACACGCGCGCCTTGGCATTTAAACCATACCGTCTTCAATATCTTGTAATTATACATTATAACATACTACAGCCAGTGAAAAAAAAATCATTTATTATAATATAAGATCGTGCTTCCGGATTTTGTCTCACTCCCTGGCTCCCGACTGAAGCGTATCCGTGTTGGCCTGGAGGGGAAAAACGGATCGTTACAGTTTGTTCTTAAAAACATTTAGATTAAATTGAAACTAAACTTAGACTGAATTGAAATAAAAACATGCAATATTTAATAAAATAATTCAAGAAATTTAGCAAAAGAAAAGTTTTGCTGTGTTTTTGAAAGAAAATTGTTCTGTGTTTTCAAAAAATATTGTAACTGAAAATTGTAATATTTATAAAAATGTAATAAATGTGAAAGATTCTCCCCCTATTAAGCAGGTACCTCGTCGTATTCCATTTTAAATGAGAGAGGAAGTAAATAAGACTTTGAAAAAAATGTTAAAACAAGAAGTAATTGAGAAATCCCAGTCCCTGAGTCTCTCCAGTGGTTTTAGTCAGGAAAAAAGATGGGACTATCAGATTTTGCGTAGATTATCGGAAATTTAATGACGTCACGATTAAAGCTTCTTATCCTCTTCCTAGAATAGATGACATTCTCGGCTAGTTGTCAGGTAATTCTTAGTTTACTACGTTAGATCAGAGCGGTTACTAGCAGATTTGAATTTGTGTGATAAAGAAAAAACTGCTTTTTCCGTCGGGAATGGTCTTTGGCAATTCACTGTTATGCCTTTTGGATTGTGTAACGCTCCTGCGACTTTCAACCGAGTGATAAAAAGAATTTTAAAAGGTTTACTTTTTAAAATTTGATTAGTTTATTTAGATGATGTAATTATTCAGGAAAAGAATTTTTCAAAAATATTGATAATATAAGAAAGATTTTCAGACATTAAAAGCATCTGATTTAAAGATAAATCCCCCAAAAATGTGGTTTCTTTGCAAAGGAGATTAAATATTTGGGTCATGTTATTTCAGCGGAGGGCGTTACCACAGATCCGGAACAAATTTCGGCTGCGAAGGATTGATCAATTCCACATAATAAAAAACAATTACAAAGTTTCTTAGGCTTTTGTTTTTATTATCACAAATTTGTCAAAAATTTTTTTCTTTAGCCAAGCCACATTATGTTTTAACTGAAAATGAAGCTAAATTTATTTGGAATAAGAAATGTCAAAAAAATTTTGAAATATTGAAACAGATATTATCCTCTTCTCCAGTTCTTGCTTTTCCAAAGAAAGAAAAAGAGTTTATTTTGGATACGGATGCTTCAAATATTGGAATTGGCGCGGTCCTCTCACAGGAGCAAAGCTGGATAGAAAAAATATTAGGTGTACAACTTTGCTTCCGTTGTTTTTTTTTCGAAATTCGAGGCTTTATTGTGAAAAACTGGTTATACATTTACGATTCAAAGTATTGTCCATCACTGGCCACTACTTTCTCCCATCTTTCTGGCAGCATACGAATCTTGCGTCAAAAAAACTGGTTATCTTTTAAGACAATCCACGAATCGATCCAATTTTTCACTTCTTCATAAGAACGGAAGTGCTGGTCAGCCAGTCCGTGTGTCATTGATCGAAACAATTGATAGTCAGAGGGAGCAATGTCCGGAGAATACGGCGGGTGGGATAAGACTTCCCATTTCAACGTTTCCAAGTATGTTTTGACGGGCTTTGCGACATGGAGTCGAGCATTGTCATGCTGCAAAATCACTTTATCGTGTCTATCGTTGTATTGTACAACCGTTTGTCTTTCAATGCTCGGCTCAAACGCATCAATTGCTTTCGATACCAATCGCCTGTGATTGTTTCAGTCAGTTTTAGTAGTTCATAATACACTACGCCGAATTGGTCTCACCAAATACAGAGCATAACTTTGGAGCCGTGAATATTCGGTTCGACCATCGACGTGGAAGCATGGCTGGAAAGTCCTTATAATTTTCTGCGCTTGGGGTTATCGTAATAAACCCATTTTTCGTCCCCAGTCACAATACAATACAGAAATCCCTTCTGTCTTTGCCTTGCAAGCTGTTCACAAGCAAACAAACGCCGTTCAACATCTCTCGGCTTCAACTCGTACGGTATCCAATTTCCTTGCTTCTGAATCATTCCCATGACTTTCAGGCGTTTTAAAATGGCTTGTTGAGTCACTTCTAATGATCCTGCCAATTCTTCTTGCGCTTGACACGAGTCTTAATCAAATAATGCCTCCAATTCTGCATCTTCGAAAACCTTCTCTTTTCCACCGCCATGCTGGTCGTCAAAATCATCGTTCTTGAAGCGTTGAAACCACTCTCGGTACGTTCTTTCGCTAATAGCAGCCTCACCATACGTATTTGAGAGCATTCGATAAGTCTCAGCTGCAGATTCTTCATATTAAAGCAAAAAATTAAAACCTCCCTCAAATGACGAGAATTTGGCTCGTAAGCTGACATTTTCAATCGAGAATAACTTTATGATGCAGACACAAATCAACTAATATTTCAATGGCATTATGTTTACAAATGCCTAAGCTTATTGTATGATGTCTACGATCTATTTATTTCGACCATCACTTACTGTTATCTATTGAAAAACGGCGGAAGCAAAGTTGTACACCTAATAATTATTATAGTCGTGTTTTGAGCAAAACAGAAAAAAATTATTGCGTAACGCGTCGTGAGCTTATGAGTATTGTCAAAGCTTTAAAATCATTTCGCCATTATTTACTGTGACGAAAGTTTTTAATTCGTACTGATCATGTTTCTCTCAAATGGCTGATGATCCTATAGAGATTTAGAAGGACAATTAGCTCGTTGGTTGGAGAGACTACAGTAATTTGATTTTGTGGTCTCTCATTGGAAAGGAAGTCTTCATAGAAATGCGGACAGCTTATCTAGGCGTGAATGTGAATCCGAAAATTGTGTATATTGTGAAAAAATTATGAAGAAATTTCAGGAAAAGTCTTTGAATTTCGTAGCTCAAATTGTTCTTGCAAGAGAAACTTTAAAGGTTTGGCAAGCCGATCAAAAAGCCGACTTTAGCCTTTCAATAATTTTTTCAAGACAATTGGAAAGCATCGGAGTTACCTCCTGAGGATGCTTTCTGTTCGTCTATATTACTCTTATTGGGACTCTGATTATTTTTAGGAAATTCTCCAAAATTAATGTTGCAATCAGGGAGTCAATATATCAAGAATTTGAAGGAAAAATTAAAGGAAATTTGGAAGAGTGCGAGGAGTCGAATAGAAATAAGATCTTCACGAGTAAAGTCTTAACATGATTTAAAAGACAAATTTAATCTTTTTGAGAAGGGGGAGAAGGTCTGGTTGTTTAAGCCTCAAAGAAAACCTCAAAAAGCTCCTAAATTGCAGAGTAATTGGGAAGGTCCTTATTTAATTTTTGAAGAAGTTGAATGAGGTAGTTTATCGCATTTGTAAATCGTCGAAGCTCAAAAAGAAAATCGTTCATGCGGATAGGCTAGCTTCTTTTACGGAAAGACATTTCGGTTAGATAGAAAGACGGAGCCCGTAAAGGAAAAACAAATAATTTTTAACTTTTCTTTAAAAAGAATTACTGTTCGTTGGTTTAAATTTCAGACTTCGTTGCTGCGAATTTAAAGATGTTCGAGCTGAAAACGGAGAGATCTAAGGTGGAGAGAAAAGGG
This sequence comes from Monomorium pharaonis, assembly GCF_013373865.1. NCBI lineage: Eukaryota > Metazoa > Arthropoda > Insecta > Hymenoptera > Formicidae > Monomorium > Monomorium pharaonis. The sequence goes on from NC_050467.1 coordinate 11,427,925, forward strand.
AAAAAAGAAGAATTTTGTCTTCTGAAGAGAAAGTTCCTTTTGCAGAAGACCGTCTCGCTCACGGTTTTTGAACGAGGTTTTCTCGTAAGACATTGGGCGAATGCCGAGACGGAGACTTGGGAGTCCTAAAAGGGATCTTCGGAGTTATCTCCCCCCCCCCATTGTCCGAAGAAAGAAGGGCGCAAGATTCTTGGGAAGAGTGAAGCGTCGAAAGAAAAAGAAAGACGGACGAAGCTCTTCGCAAAAAGAAGCTGTGTTCTCTTCATTTCTCTGGGAGCTGGCCACTTCCGGGAGAAGGAAAGACGAGAAAAGCAGCAGGCGGAGACAGAACGGCGTCGCTCGGTAACTTGAAGCTCCGACTCGGGATAAAGCAGGAATACGTCAAGGAGTCGAACTCACGAAGTTTTCCACGGAATAGTCTCCCCTGAATTGTCGGGACGACAATTCTGAAGAAGGGGAGCAGTGTTGCGAGCGCGAGTTTCGCGCTAGTTGTGGGCGCGAGCTTAATGCGAAAATCAATATTATCGATCGCCTCGGTCAGCTGAGTTAAACGGCAACGGCGTTGCTTAGTAATTTGTAAACAAATAAAATGTCAACTGAATATCTCGGAACGTCATCTCGAACGAACGTGTCTGAGATTCCCTGCCCTTGTAAACGAGAGTTATAATAAAGTCATTTAATTTGGCAATCCGCGTGTTTATTTCACGTGTGAGAGTGTTGTGTACAGAAGCGAGAGTGCTTTGAAAAGTGCAACAATATAATCTTTCATATAATGTAACTGAAATACAAAATGTACTCAAATAAAAGTTACACATTATTTATATAGAAATTCTAATAGATATCTTACAGAACATTTATGCTATACACGGACATAATGAAGTATTTGTTTTTAATTAAACTTCTTGTATTATTTCATTAAATATTGCATGTTTTTATTTCAATTTAGTTCTAAATGCTTTTAAAAACAAATAATTATAAAAATTATTTTCGCTTTTCATAATAAATGCAAGTTTTTTTCGAGACAATAATTGTAAAAATATGATGTATATTCATCACCCTTCCATATATACATATATAAAATTTAGTCGGTTACCCATATAGGCCATTTTTGGCCCTTATAGACCTCCTCCTTTGTAATTTTTCAAAAAAATTAACTTCTTTAATTCTTAATATTTTAAGCTAAAAATTGAGCAAAATTCTTATAAAATATAATACTTCAAATAAAACAATAGTCCTTAAATCATTATTCCAAAAAAAGTATTTCACACGTAGATATGTGAAACTCTTCGATAATTTTCAATAGTTTCCTAGCAAACAAACGCTCACCTGGCTGCGAAATAGATTCTCGCTAAGAGCATATTTCAATCTCTCAAATAGTCTCCATAGAAACCATTTTCTACCTTCCACAAAAGATATACTTTATTAAAGTAAAATGCCGAATTAAAGTAAAACCCTTATATGACAACAAAGAGTTATACATAAAATATAAACAATCTACATTAAATGTATAAAGTAAGCTATGTAAATTATGTATCATTATTATGTAAATAATTGTGTGCGTGTGTGTAATCTACCTCACACAAAATTACTTTTTAAAAAAAGATAAAAAAGCGCCAAGTATTCGCGCGCAAAAAACGCACTCAAAAATCTATTCTTGTACAAAATAATTTTAATTTAGCACTACAAATGTACGAAATTTTAATAAAATTATCTTTTTCCCAAAAAACAAAGTTTATTTTTTTTACAAAAGTAATGATATGAAGAAAATGCACCAACTATAAAAATGAATATTCATACAAACTAGAACATCCACTTTTATAAATAAATCTTACAAATAAACAAATATTACAAATAAATTTTTTAATACAAATTTTACTATAAAAACTTGGCATCGCTAAACCGAATAATTAGCTTTCATATAAAATCAATTTCTTACAATCTAACTTACACACTAAAATAATAATTACTTAAAATTACAATTTTTTACAATAGAAATCGTAATGACATTATATGTATACATGTAACATTATACACATACGCAACACAAGAGAGAGAAAGAGAGAGAGAGAGAGAGAGAGAGAGAGAGAGAGAGAGAGAGAGAGAGAGAGAGAGAGAGAGAGAGAGAGAGAGAGAGAGAGAGAGGGGAGAGAGAGGGGGAAAGAGGGAGAGAGAGGGAGAGAGAGGGAGAAAGGGAGAGAGAGGGAGAAAGGGAGAGAGAGGGAGAGAGAAGGAGAGAGAAAGAGAAAGAGAGAGGGGGAGAGAGAGGGAGGGGAAGAAAGGGAGAGAGATAGATAGATACGTTTATTATGGCCAAGCCTAGGCTAAAGGGCAAATTGTGATTACAAAGCATAAAGTTACAACGTATTTTAAAGCTAACGAAGCACAAGTGATATTGATTGATTTATACATAAGTAATAATGATTAATAACATAATGATTTAAATATAAAAGTTATGATGATTAACAACATTCTAATCACAAATAAGAGCCAGTAAGAGTTGGCAGTATTAAACACTAATCATAAGTAAAACTAAGGTCAACATAGAGATAGAACAAATAAGAGTAAGAATAAAATTAAGGACGCTGAGATAGACTATAACTAGAAAACGCAGTAAATGACATTTAGACAGATTCGTAAGCTAGAAGATATGCGCGAAGAAGACGCTTAAAAGTATGTAGTGAAGGCGCAGATACAATATGATCAGGGAGAGAGTGCCAAAAGTAAACCGCAGATAAATGAAAGGAATTTCTATAAGCACTGGTTCGATGAGGAGGAATATGGAAAATTTGTGATGATGAAATTGTGTGATTAGATCTCCTAACTGAAGGATCAAGATGTATGAAGAGTTCGCAAAGGTAGGAAGGAGACTGAAGATAAAGAATGCGGTATGTTAGGCAACCTAGAAAATACAGCCTTCTATTTTCAACAGAGAGCCACTCAAGACGACGTCTGTACGGTGTAATATGTTCATCGCGCCTTAAGTTGAAGATGAATCTAATACAGCAGTTCACAAGCCTCTGTAACCTAATATTCTGTTCACCAGTCAAACCGTGATAAACCAAACAACAGTAGTCTATATGAGGGATAATCAAAGTATTGACTAGTTTGATTTTAAGCGCAGTCGAAAGAGAATTTTTATTGAACTTAAGCTTATACAAGGCATAGTGAACATTTTTAGAGACCCGTAAAATATGTTTGCTCCATGACAGGTTTGACGTAAAATGACACCCAAGTTCCTCACCTCACTAACGAAAGATAAAGGAGTGCTATCAACTATAATAGGAGGGAGAAGAGAGGTGTCAATGTTTCTAGTGTGAGGTTGACTAGCTAAGATGATTGCGTTAGACTTAGTTAGATTAATTTTGAGACCATTGTTGTTTGCATACTCGAATATAGCATTTGCATCTTTAGAAATCAATTCCAGGCCACGAAGGACATTCATAGGAGAGCAGGAAAGATAAATTTGCAGGTCATCAGCGAACAACATATGACTGGAAAATGACAAAACATTGCTAATATCATTTATGAAAAGTGAGAATAGCAACGGACCCAATACAGAATCTTGAGGTACACCAAGGGAAGTTGGAAGCCATTCAGAGCGATTTCCAGCTTCATCCACTACAGCCTGAGATCGACCGGTTAAGTATGAGTAAAGCCAAGTGACAACAGACTCAGAAATACCAAGTACTTTTAGTTTGGTAAGAAGTCGAAGATGCGGTACGGTATCAAACGCCTTGCTAAAGTCAAATAAGACTAAGATAGTGATGAGTCCGGCATCCATCCCCGCCCTAACATCATCACAAACACGTAGTAGAGCTGATTGGGTGTTATGGTTAGACCGATATGCCGATTGTCTCGGATCCAAAAGATTATAGTTATTTAAGTAGTCAACAATTTGGCCAGCGACTAATCTTTCAAGGATTTTGGACATTTCAGGCAAATTGGCAATCGGTCGAGTGTCAGACGGGGACCTAGGATTACTAATCTTGGATAGAGGACGGATGAGAGCAAGCTTCCAGTGAGATGGAAAAACAGAGAGTTCCAACGACTTATTAAATAGATCTGCAATCCAGGATGAAATACAAGGCCATGCTAAACGCAGAACATAAAGTGGAATGCCATCAGCACCCGATGCATAAGAGTGAAGGGGGCTATGAGCAATTAGATTATAGATCATGTTAGATGTGACAGGAGAGAACACAAATTCAGGACGACAAGGTGGACAGGATAAAGAAGAGATGGCAGAAGTAAAGTCAGTAAAGCATAGCGGCGAAGCAGAAGAAACAGAAACATAATAAGAGTTTAGCTGGGATGAGGTGAAAAAATTAAGTGGAGAACCAAAGGTGGATTTGGCGAGAGCCAAGTCGAGCCAGTTCCCTCCATAGTTTGGCAGGATCAGATATATTGTCAAGGGAGGCAAGAAGAAACTCATTCTTAGCACGCCTAATATCAGAATTCAGTTGGTTCCTGAAATGTTTATATCTAAGATATCCGAGCAGACTGTTAGAACGCTTAGCCTGCTTAAATAGAGTATTGCGAGCACGTAGGCGGTTCTTCAAATCCTCAGTAAGCCATCGCGCCGACGGCCTTCTAACCACAAAAGTACGAGAGAAAGAGAAAAAGAGAGGGGGAGAGAGGGAGGGGGAGAAAGGGAGAGGGGGAGATAGGGAGAGGGAAAGAGGGGGAGGGAGGGAGATAGAGGGGGGGAGAGAGAGAGAGAGAGAGAGAGAGAGAGAGAGAGAGAGAGAGAGAGAGAGAGAGAGAGAGAGAGAGAGAGAGGGGGGAGATATTTGATTGTACGCACACATAAGAGACTGAGATATTAAAAATCGCTTCCTTATAAACTTTTCTCGCTTTATTTCTTTTTTTCGTATTTATTTTGACACGTGTACACTTTTAATAATCAAAGATTAATTAAACCATAACGTGTATCGGCTATAATTTCACTTCTCCACCACTTGAAAAAAACCAAATATTCATCCCAGTTATCGCTACTAAATCTCGTGATAAATGTTTCATTATATAACATGCGTTGTACTCTTTTTAATGACCACATTGATATTGCGTTGTTAATTATTAGCCCCAGCCTTTAGGTAGACAATGTAATTTAACATTATTATAGCAACCTACTGTGGATGCTGTTATATTTATTACATTATAACAGAGCAATAAGTATGGCGGATAACGCCGTATATAAAACGCGCATCTTCTATCGTGTTAAGGGGTTACACCAACCTAAACGGTCGAAAAACAGGCCTAACTTTGATATTTTATTCCTCCTAAACGGGTAGTGGGAATTAAATAAAATTTTAGGTGATTATTGACTTAAGTTTTGACAATATAAAAAAATTTTTTTTATAAACAATGGCAACGGAAAGCAGTAATATGGCCGCTGACACACATTGAGGTTTGTAAAAACGCATTTTGCGGTGACCACTGTCCCGTCTAAACGATCCATCTGAAACAAAAAAACAAAATGGTGTTTTTAAGTTAACAGTAGTGGTTTGTCGGTGACGATCGCCGATTGTCAATTTTATCGTTTGTTACAAGATGGCCATGAGTTGAAGTTAAAATTTAAAAAAAAACGAAAAATTTTTGTCCTTTTCATTTTTTTAAATTTTAATGAAGATTGATAAAAAAAAACTAGATTGTCACCGACAAAAGAATGTTTCTGAGAGTATTGTGTAAAAATTTGAAAACGATCCATCGATTAGTTTTTGAGATCTGGTGGTCACCGACTTTGAAAACCATGTTTTGAGAAAAACGCGTTTAAAGTTTCAAGTTTAGTTCTACTATTGTTAATAGCCGAATTTTTCACTTTACCTCTAGTCGGCAATTCTGGGGCCATATGAGATTCCTTCCACATCAATAACAGCAGCGCTCTGTGAAGACTTCTGTTGACGGCGAGCAATCCTTTCTTCGCGCGTCGCCTTCTGCGCTCGTACTTCGGCTACATCGATGCGCGCTCGGTCTTGATTTTCGCAATATGCAGCACAATTCTTTTATTATCATTAATAAATATGCGGCAGCATCTTCATTAAATGTGTATGCAGCAATATTGACAGCAATTTGCACAACGTGTGCACCGCTGTGCTGCACTTTTGGCGCTATGCGCCAAATCAGATTGTTCAAACTTTCGTTAACGTTTTGCGTAAATCCACCGACACATTTCTCCAGTAAATTATCACTAGAAAGTTGTTTTCAAATATTGGACGAATGGCTTTAATCACATCATCGTCCAGTGGCGATTTATGTTGATATTGCTCCAATTCGAGCACTCGAACGCTCGATCTTGTTTTACTCAACTCTTTGTAATTCCGGCATTTTTTCAGATATCCTTAAGAAATTACATAAAAAGTTCCTTTCCCGTAAAAATAACACGCATATAAGTCACGCATTGTAAACATCGCACCAATGATAATATTCGGAAAAAGAGAGAGGGAGAGAGAGAAAGAGAGAGAGAAAGAGAGAGAGAAATATTTGAATGTACGCACGCATAAAAAACTGAGATATTAAAAATAGTTTCCTTATAAACAAAGTTAGATTACACACACACACGCGCGCGCGCGCGCGCACTCACACATTCAGATGCACGCACAAAGAAAAAGAAAACCTGCAAATTATTCGGTTTAGTGACGCTAAGTTTTTGTAGTATTTATATTAAATATTTATTTATATAGTATTTGTACAAATAATTATTTGTAAAAATGGATGTTTTAATTCATGTGAACATTCATTTTCATAGTTGGTGCATTTTCTTCATATTATTACTTTTGTAGAGAAAATAAACTTTTTGTTTTTAGGGGGAAAAATAATTTTATTAAAATTTTGTACATTTGTAGTGCCTAATTAAAATTATTTTGTACAAGAATAGATTTTTGAGAACGTTTCTTGCACGCGTACACTTGGCGCTTTTTTATACCTTTTTCGTAAAAAGCTAATTTTGTTGTGATTTCATTCATCTTGTAGTGTCAGATATCGCATTTCTTTTTATAATATATATAAAGATTCTTAAGACAATTTTAAAGTCCATATCTAATTAAAGAGCGAGATTAAGATTAAATTAAAATAATAAAACAAAGTATATTGGTTTTGTTTTCTTTTCTGATTACATTTTAATTCATTTTCATAATATGCTTATTATATCTGTCATATCGCAGATTATATCGTGAAGAAAAATACGGCTGTGCCCAATTTAAAGATTAGTATAACACTTGCGTTGTACAATGAGATAATTAACAATATTACAAAAAATTTTCATTTTTTAATGGAAATAAGTATTCTGAAATGAGTTAATATTTTGTGTTATGATTTATTTTTAATTATTATATTATGGTAAAAGAAACTTTATTTAAAAGAAAAGTAGAAGAATAGAAAAAAAATAAATGGACGAATAAGGAGAGAAAGAGAGAGAGAGAGAGAGAGAGAAAGAGAGAGAAAGAAAGAGAGAGAAAGAATTAGAAATAGTTAAAAAATAATTTAAAAAAGTAAGAAAAGTAACATAAAGTAAGTTATTTACATATAAATTAATTATAATTATTGTACTAAAAAAAGCGTTATTATTAAATAATTGTTATGTATTCACAAATATTTACTTTTAAATATATATATATATATACATACATACATGTATAACGAGGCATATTAATTCACTGTAATAATAATAATCTAATGTTTTGCTAAGATAATGATTACTATATTAAAATAAGGAGAATAAGAATTTCCGTTATAAAGAATTCAACATTTGAATTTCAAACCTGCATTTCTGATCATTTCTTATTGGCTCACTGCACGTTACGTCATAACACGTGACTTTAATATGCGCCTTACTTCACCTGTATATTTACATCATGGGTAATACATTTACATGGATGCCCAATATACGTCTTAGTCTATTTAGTAACCGTCATGCATTCTATGCAAATCGGATGTGTGGATGCGACACAGAAATATACCGATAAGGCTTACAATTAGTCAAATTGAAAAACTAAAAAGCGGCTATTTTTCCGAAAACGGCCATACTCCGATTTAAATTTTGAAAATAGGTTTTAAAAAAAATACAACGATTTTTGGCGATTTAAACAATTTTTTTATGACGGTAAGTAGAAAATTTATAATTCGTGAGCAAAAATTTAAATCCATGATATTTGTTTCCACATTGTTCCGTGCCACGAGATAGAATATGTTATAAATATTAATGCGGGGATGTAGGAGGAGAGGAGATAGGATTATATACTTTAACCAAAAGTACATTGAGAAATAACAACGTCAGTTAAATCATAATTTATCATCAACAAAGTACACACAGTACTTTTGCACACTTCTGCCCTATCGGCGGGGTGAGTGCAAGAAGGAGGCTGAAAGCTCCTCTTGCAACTGTGTGTGTCTGTGTGTGTGCGCGCGCGCGCGCGCGCATGCGTGTTTAGTTGTAAATTTTTAACGTGTCCAAAATTTATGCCCTGTGTGTCCAGAAGTTACTCTATCCAAAATTCTTGTGTCCAAATAAACCATGTCTATTTGAACCGTGTACATTATTTTGTGTCCATTTGCAACGTGTCCATCTGCAATGTGTTCAATTGTACTGTGTCCAAGTGAAGGCCACTCGACACGGACACTAGGGATGGAATTCATAGATCGATCTTAAGTTCAAGAATCGTCTTAAGTCTAACAATGAGCAGACTTAAGAATTACTTAATCACTGAAATAACAGTATTGACGTCTCAAGATCGTACTTAAGATGGATCTTAAATAAGATCGGTCTATTAATTCTGTCCCTAGAATTTACGTATCTTGATCGTACACCGTGCATTTCTACACCGTTCGGTTGTATACCGCGCATTCCTACACCGTGCATCTCTACACTGTGCATTTCTACACAATGCATTTTTACACCACACATTTCTACACCGAGCATCTCTACATTGTTCAGTTGTACACCGTGCATCTCTATACCGTTCAGTTCGACATCGTGCATTTCTACACAGAACACGTTCATTCGGACACGTAAAATCGTACACAGCGAAGTTGTTTATTTCAATACGTAAAAGATTTACCCTGTTTGTTTGATTATATCAAAAATATGCGCTTTATTTGAAAAAAAGAATAATTATTCAGTTTAGCTACGCCAGTGCAAATATTAGTGAAACTATGCTCATTCAATGCGTTTTTTTACGAAACAATCGAATCTGGCAGAAAAAAGCGTCACTCTGCACCGCAAAACAAAATATTAATCATTAAAGTCACTACTTGGCAGGTTATAAAACTTGTCATATCGACGAAATGTAATGACTTGAGCATGTGCAGCTGTCACATCCTCATGCTTTTTCGCCACAAGAGAATGCTCTGTCTAGCACAAGCCATGCAAAAAATGCGCGAATTTTAAATGTTCATATATGTATTTTTACGAGCATCTCGTTTTGCGTGAAAAGTCGCAAACCCATGTGGTACAGGAAATGCTTCGCGCGCGCGCATAGGAGATGCAAGAGGAGCCCTCGGCTCCCTTCCCATCCACCCCGTCCAAGTCGCTAACCCATGAACGGTGTAGAGATGCTCGATGTACAAAAGCGCGGCATAGAAATAGACGATGTAAAAATGCACAGTGTAGAGATGCACGGTATAAAAATGCGCATTGTGGAGATGCACAATGTACAAATGAACGGTGTGGAAATGCACTGTGTAAAAATGTGCGGTGTAGAAATGCACGGTGTACAACTGAATAGTGTAGAGATGCAAGGTGTAGAAATGCATCGTGTACAACTGAACGGTGTAGATGCACGGTGTACAACTAAACGGTGTAGAAATGCGCGGTGTAGAGATGCACAATGTAGAAATGCGCGGTGTAGATGCACAATGTAGAAATTCGCGGTATAGAAATGCACGGTGTACAACTGAACGGTGTAGAGATGCGCAGTGTACAATTGAACGATAAAGAAATGCACGGTGTAGAAATAAGCGGTGTAAAAATGCACGATGTAGAAATGCACGGTGTAGAAATGCGCAGTGTAGAAATGCACGGTGTACAACTGAACGGTGTAGAGATGCACGGTATAAAAATGCGCGGTGTAGAAATGTACGGTGTACAACTGAACGGTGTACATTTGTAACGTGTCCAAAATTTATGTCTTGTGTGTCCAAAAGTTACTTTGTCCAAAATTCCTGTGTCTAAATAAACCGTGTATATTATTTTGTGTCCATTTTGAATGTGTCCATTTGCACTGTGTCCAAGTGAGCCGCTCCCTCTGTGTCAACAGCTATCTATCGTGCAGAAAACAACAGTACAAACCCCCACCATTTGTCTTGGAAGGCGGGCAACGACGACAATAATAATGACGATAACAACGTTTTTTAACGAGATTTACTCTTGAGCAAAAAACTTTAATTGTGATCTCCGCTTGTAAGTCACGTAGTGAAAAAATAAAAACGCTTTTATTATATAAATCCATACAAGCTATCAATTAAGCTTATTTAGAAATCAATTCAATTGTTATTGAGAATCGGATAACTACCAATTCTCTCAAATGACGTCTCGCGTAATAAAGGCAGCGGTGGTGCTTCGCGCTGCGCGTACACGCACCGGCAAAAATGGTGTCCCGTGACGTTCAGCACGTGGCGATCACGCATACATACAAAGCGCCGTACGTGTTACTGTGCGCGCGAAGGACCCAAGAAAATGGGACAGGAGCGAAAAAATTGGGGATCGCGCCGATGTTGCATTCTTCACCAACACTGCACATTAAAGAAGAATAGAGCTAAGATGAGTAAAGACATGATACCGACTCGCCGGTGTCCAATATCCGTTTCACTCGCACTCGATACTAATGTCGTCTCTCGCTCGCCAATACTCATGCATCGCGCTTTCCTTTTCCTTTAAGAAGCGGCTATGCAAGTGCACGAAGCGTCGACATTTATTCTATTAGCATGTCATTCGTTACTTTATATTATATAAAGTGATGAAATTTAATAAAAAAACAAATTTATATTAAAGTATTAATTATGTTATACATAAAAAGAAAAAAATGCACGCTTATCCCAATTAATTATCGATTCACTTACGATTGCGTAATAATACTTCTTTTTCATCCCATAACAAATTTTTGTGTAATTTATAACCATCATTATGGATAATTTTCAGACTACTGTAAGAGTTTCTCATGCACTTACAAATTTACAGTATAAGATTAATTTCTTGTATTGTAAGTAAGCTTACAAAATTAAATTTACAATTAAACGTAAGCGTATAAAAATAGTGATATTAATAAAAGATTATAAAGTTTTAAACTTATCTTATCATTGGCCTTTTGTTTAAATTAAAATATATTTTTTGTTAATGTTGCAAGGAAAAGAAATGAGCAACAAACGATAATCAAATATTTAAAATATTATCCAAATTTATCTAATTAAATTGATTAGGACGTTCACACGGATTGTAGGGAGATTCCGGTTAAAGTATTATTTTTCACAAAAATTAATTTTTAATTTTTGAAAGGGAGAGGATTAGAAAAATTATTAACATTTAACTGGTGACGTGCGGTCTCACCCGCGGTCAGACCCGCGTGGCTATAACAAAATTGTAGATTTTTAGAGTACAAATTTTGTAATTGCATGTTCCTTAATAAATATGATTCCTATATTAAAAAAGTTGTTTTATTTCTGAAAATATGTCCCAAAAGAAAATAAACACATAGGTAAAGTTACAGTTTCCTATTTTTGTAAAAGTGTCCACAGAAGACAGCGGCCTATCAGACCTCACGTCATCAATAATGTTTCACAAAAAGCACGTAACCAGTTAAAGGTTAAATTGTTTGTCAGTTTAACTCATAAATTTATCTCGATTTTATTTAAGAATTGCATTTTTAAGACCGACAAAAATGAGGCGCGCAGTTTATTTGAGATTCACATAAAGATTATTCGACATCAAGATTCGCTTTTGATCGGTATTAGGCTTATATTTAAGTTTTAACTTTTACCAGTCCCTGTCTTATATCATTATTTATCTAATTAAAATTTATTTATCTAATTGTAATAAACAAATTTCAATATTTCTATCATGTATTCTGGAATTAGTTAATAAAATTGTCAGTTTTTAAACAGATGTAACTAATATTTGGTAAGTTTATGTATTTTTTAACTGAATTAAGTAAATAGCATATAAAATTTGTAATTAACTTAGTTATATTAACAGTAAATAAATTTATGTTAAAATAAAAATTATCTTTAAAAAAACATTAAGCAAATCTGTTATCGTATAAGTTAAATAAATTTTAATAGTTTTACTTGTGCTTGCAAATATGCAGTATAAAATTAATTTCTTGTTACCGGAGCCATTACGACTGACTTAGACGCCCCAACGCTGCAAATCGACCGTGTACCCCAATACAAAGTTGAAAAGACAAAAAACTAAAAAAATTCCTGCTTTTAGCGCTACCCAGAAGAGGAGAGAGACAACAGATCTTCCGTTCGTGCAGCCCTGCTGGCGTGAGCATCTGAACTGGCATTGCTGCATAGCACCCTTTAAATTTTGCGCCCTACGCTAGAGCGTATTCTGCGTACTGTCTAGTAACGCCCCGCTTGTTACTAATAAGATGTGTAGAATTAAAGTTACAATTAAATATAAGAATATAGAAATAACAAATTAAAACATAATTTGTTACTTGTAAAAAAATTGCAATTAACATGTTACTTTTACCACCAACGAGAGACTATTAAAGAATAATCTCTTGTCGATGTTTTAACCAGCCTACTGGCCGGAAAATGCCGACCAGCCAGCTTTCGGACATGTGAGACTTTTACAGGCATCTCTATTCGCAGTGTGAAAGTTTTATTAGACCTAAAAAGGGCCAATTGTGGTATTAGCTGCGGCAGCATCAATAATCTGTCCAATATCCAGACCGGTCAATAACTTGATTAAATCGATTAAATATTAAACAAATTTGCAAGAAAATCTGATTAGAACCGAAGTTCTTCCCAGATTTCTTTCGCATGTTTGACTAACGCTGCTACCGTCCTCTCCCTTCTTGGTTCCCATCGTCGAACCATTTGTGCCCAAACATTTTCAATCAAATTTAGATCTGATAAACAAGCAGGCCAGTTAACCAACTTGATCTCCGGATAATTCCGAAACCATACCTGCGTTTCACGCGAAGTGTGGACTCCAGAGTTATCCTGCACTAATCGAATAACTGGCATGTCCTCTACATAATAAATTGCAGTACTGATGGAAAAAAAAAGACTTCCAGTAGTTGCCATATGTAAGGTACGCGGTCGGCAGATAATACGAAGAATTTCTTATCCGTAAAGAACGTTGTCTTCCACTCCTCACGGTTCGTCACCAGGTTTTCCAAAGCAAACACGATGTACTGCTCCCGATGAAAAGGAGTCAGCGGAATTTTGCGGGCTGGACGGTAGCATTGATATCCACCTTCGTTGAGACGTCGCCGAATGGTCCTATCGGGTATTCAGATTCGTACATGGTCTCAAAAAAGTTTCTTCAAAAATTTCTTCAAAACGTAGAAATTAAATTTTAATGGAGCGCGTTTGGTCATAAACAATAGACATTACTCGAAAAGTTGTTTACGGGCATCTGATACAAGCTTAATGAAAAATCAAACTATGCCAAAAAATAAACATCTATTATTATAGATTGGCTCATATTTCTGCATATTATTATTTTTGTACAGAAAAAACTTAATACTCTTTTTGTAGTGTTTATTCTTAATTTGCACAAAACATTTACATATCATATTTTTGTAGAAAAATTAATTTGTGTGTGAATACAATAATTTTTTATTTAAAATAATTGTCACTTTAATAAATAATCAAAGTTATACCATTTCAGAAACGTATATTACTTAGATTAAATTTGATCAAAAGTTTTATCTTGGATTTGTGATTGTTTTCGTTATAATAATAATAATTTATTACTCTTCAGCAATTTACATAGTGCCAAGAAGGGGACTTGGTTTACAATCAAAAACTATCCATTCATCCTTCCATCCATCCATCCTCCTATTATTCCGATCACAAAGTCTTACTTTATTCTAAACTACAAAAAATAAACTAAGCTAATACAATCTAATATATAATATAACTATAATTATAATTATAATACTTTATGGCTTACGGATTACATCACATTAAATCACAGTTAGTGGTTTGTTCTTTACAGTTTTTTCTTTTCCTCTTTACTTTTTTACAATTTTTACAATTTTACGCTTACCATTAGCTAATACAAGTTGCCTTCATCATTCTATATCTCCTAACTAACTTTTCCTCTTTCCTGATTCGCCTATGTTCTATCCTCTTAAATCTGTGACCCTATTTCTATCTCCTTATTCCTATCTTTATAAACTTTATACGCTTTTTTCTTTTCCTTCCAGAATTTTAACAAAACTTTCTCTTTTTTTTCATCTAATTCATCATTTTCTAGTCTATCTATTTTTTCCCTCTTATTTTTACCTAAGCAATCAAACCATGTCCTCGTTATCTCACAATCCTCTATAAGATGGTCTAAATTATCCTTTCCATTCTTACAAAATACGCAAATCCTATCCTCTTCCTTTAACCAATATTTATTATCTTCTTCCATATTACCGCATCTTAATCTAACTAACGCTTTTATATCTGTAATATCTCTTTTACTTGAAACATTTTTCCTACTTAGATATTTTGGTTTCTCATCTATCCTATCCGTACCTACTTTGTATCTCGTGTTATATCTTGCCCCTCTTAATCTACTTTCTAGTTCCTGCTTCTGTACGTCTCTATCCCTGAATTCCATTTCTTTAGCGAATTTCTCAGCTACCTCACCTTCTAGTAACTCTAATGCCCTTGAACTCCAACCATTCCTGTTAAGATAATTTTCCCTCTCTATCCCATATTGGTCCTTCCATCCCTCTTTTTCTTTTTCATTCCAGCACAATTTCACCCATCTATTATCTTCTAACGCTTTAATTTTATCCTCGAACTTCCTAGCTCTTGTACCCCATTTGACTCTTAATTTTTCCAACCCTAATTCTAACATCATTATGTATCTTGGAGTGCAAAAATCTAAGTTAAAGATCCATCTAACGTAGTCTAACATTACCTTCTCTAATTCTTTTCTTTCTACCCATCCCCATAATTCTACTCCATATGACATTACGCTTTTGACTAGATAGCTAAATAACATCCATCTCCTACTAAAATCATTTTTACAAACTCTTTCACCTAGACCCCATACCCTATTAGCCGCCAGTTTACCTTTCATTCCTAAGTCTTTTATATGATTACTATAATCTCCCTTCCTATTAAAAACAAAACCTAAGTATTTAAAGGAACTTACCTCTTCTAATTCCTTATCCTCCCATTTCCATCTACCTATTTTTTCCTTACCGCTCCTATGGAATATCATTACTTTTGTTTTTTCCGTGTTTAACTCTAAACTTTTGTTCTTTAAAAACTGCTTAAGCGAATCCATCATGTCCATTAAACCTACCCTGTTCTTCGCAACCAAGACCATATCATCCGCGTATGCAAGAGACCATATCCTTTTTTTACCTAATTTTATACCGCCTATCCCTCTCTTACATAAGTAGCTATCCAAATCTGCAATATACAAGTTAAAAAGTAGTGGACTCATCACACAGCCCTGTCTAACTCCTTTGGTTGTGTAGAACTCCTCCGTCATCCCTTCCTCGGTCTTCACCGTCACTGTCGTGTTTTCATATAACTTCTTCACTCTCCTAATTGTCTGCTTCCTTATACCTGAATCTTCTAGTATTTTCCATAGCCTCTCCCTTCTTATGTTATCGAAGGCTGCCTTCAAATCCACGAAAAGGGCAAAGATCTTCTTGTCCTCCTTCCGTTTTTCTCTCTGAATCACGTGGTTCAGAATGAAGATATTCTCCATTGTTCCTCTAACTTTCCTGAAGCCGCCTTGACTTTCCGGTAACATTCCTAGCTTCTCCGTTTCCTCCTCTAGGATTCCTCTTACAATCTCTGCATAAATTTTATACGCAGAGCAGAGCAGGGAGATACCTCTATAATTTCCTGTTTTTTCTTGATCTCCCTTTTTATATAAAGGCAAGACCACACTAACCTTCCAGTTCTCTGGGATGTTGTCCCCGCACCAAATTTTCCTTATTAGTTCTGTTAATCCCTTTCTAATAGCTGTATCTCCGTAACGCCATGTCTCTAGAAATAGCCCGTCTATGCCTGGAACCTTCTTATTCTTCAATTTCTCTAACGCTTTTCCGACAACCTCTTCATTAATCAAAAACTCGCCAATTTCCTCTTCCTTTTCGTTTCCATTTTCATTTCCATTTCCATTTTCGGTTTCTTCTTCTCCGATTAATTCCCCCTCATCTCTATGGTCAGCAACCTCCTTTCTATCCGTCCCATCCAGTAATTTCCTGAAGTACCTTTCCCATTCATCTTTTCCTATCTTGTTTCTTATCTTCCTTCTTCTTTTTCCTGTCCTTTTGTTAATATACTTCCATACCTCTGTAGCATTTTTCAGATATCTGAGTTCTATTTCTTCTTTTTCTTTCCATTCCGCATATTTTTGTTCTAAGAAATTTCTTAGATTATTCTTGTCTCCTAAATATGCCTCTCTTGTGGACCTTCCTTCCCTCCATTTTCTTAAGCTTCTATGTACCTTCCTTTTTTCTCTGGTGCAACTCCTGTCCCACCATTTCTTGTGTCCTATTTCTTTCTTCTTCCAGGCTACCTCTTTTTTAATCATAGCCTCTGATATCGTTTCCTTTAAATTTTTCCAGATTTCCTCCGTTGTTTCATTTTCCAGATTTTTTGTCCACTCCGCTACTTCTGTCCTTTCTTCATATCTGGCTCTTGATTCCACATCCCAAAGTGTTCTTGTCCTCTTTTCCGTTGTCTGTTGCTGTATCTCTTCTTCCCACTGCTGCCGTCGTTCCAGGTTTATCCTCACTGACAGGGGCATGTGATCTGAGTCCACCCTTTCCTGAACATTAAACTTAATAATCCTATTAGTACATTCATCGCTTACAATAACATAGTCAATAACGGTATTACCTCTAGCCCCTACGTACGTAAATTCGCCTTCCCTATCACCTTCAGTAGTTCCATTCAATATAAAACCTCCTATATCATTTACAAATTCTACCAGATCTTTCCCGTTATTACCTATTATCTTATCCTTACTTTTTCTGCCGATACCTGTCGCTTCTTCTTCTATACCTAATTCTCCTATTCTTATATTAAAATCTCCTCCTATTATGAACGCTTCATTCCTATTTTCTTCTACTATTTCCATAATAGACTTTTTTACAGTTTCCCAGTTACCTTGATTATATACTGTTATTATCCATAGACACTTCCCTCTAAACACTTTTTCTAATCTAGATGCTATCCACCCTTCTCCCCTCATACTAGTTAATTTCCTATCGTTGTTTCCCCAGTCCTTCTTTTTTCCTATTATAAATCCTCCCTTCGCTCTACCTCTCTTTTTATCTCTTTCTGCGTAAAGACATTCCCATATATGTGAGCCTGGTAACATATCCTTTATTTTATTCCAACCCTTTTCCTCTACCCAAGTTTCCACTAAACCTATATAATCAAAATCCTTCACATATTCCCAAAAATCCCTATCCTGTCTTCCTAAGCCCGCTACGTACCAGAATAAAACCTTTCTGTCAACCTTTATCCTATGTATCCTCCTACTAATACCGATACCTAAGTTTATATTTTGTCTCTTATTTCCATTTCTACTTCTACTTCTGCTTTTTACTTTTTTCCCTCCTTGGCAACTATTTAGTTTTCCCTTTCTCCTAGACTTCCCTCTTTTTTCCCTTTATCATTTTCTTTAATCCTATCTCTACTAACACTATTTTCCTCCTTGTCTGTTTCTACCTCTACCTTCTTCTCCCCCTCTCCTAGTCTACTCTTTGTAACTCTGTTATCCTTTCCTAGCTCCACATTTTCCCATTTTACCCAAATACCATTTATTTTTACTCTACCTACGCCAATCTTGATTATTCTACCTTTATTTTTCTCTTCTTTTACCCACTTAGCTATGTCCCTCTGAATATTTCTCTCTTCCCACGTCAAATCCTGCTCTATAAATATCTGCTCCCCTCTAAGTTTACTTTTATTCATCATAACGTCCCTTTTCATTTTCTCGTTTTCCAGACAACCATCAACACTAGTATAAAGTTGAATCACAGAGTAACGTAGCTCACAAGGGAACCTCGCAAACCCGAAAATTCTGATTTTAATGAAACTTGGCATAAATGTAGAGGGGGTGAATATATGAATTTAGAAATTAAAAGTTGGTGCTTATAAACGGTTTAAAGGGTTGAAACCACCCTTCACAAATTTTGAGTTTTTGCCTTTTCTGGATATATCTCGTAAACTAAACAAAATATTAAAAAAAGGTTCATACAAAAGTTTTACTGTATATATACCTTTATTTAACTATGTTATTTATTTAAAAAAGAAATCTTTTTTTCAAAAACAAATTTTTTTTTCTTAAAAAAAAATTTTTTTTGAAAAAAATAAATATGATAGTTGAATAGAGGTATTCATGCCGTAAAACTTTTGTATGAAACATTTTTTAATATTTTGTTTAGTTTACGAGATATATCGAGAAAATGCAAAAATGTCTCAACTTTGAAGCGTGCTTTCACCCCTTCAAGCCGTTTTTGAACCAAAATAAAACACTTCTAAATTAATGTATTTACCCCCTCTACATTTATGCCAAGTTTCATTAAAATCAGAAAATTTTCTGTTTGGTCTTATAAACGGTTTGAAGGAATGAAACTACCCTTCAAAGGTTGAGATATTTTTACCTTTTCTCCATATATCTCGTAAACTAAACAAAATGTAAAAAAATGTTTTATGCAAAAGTTTTACAGCATAAATACCTCCATTTAAATACGCTGTTTATTTTTTGAAAAAAAAATTTTTTTTTAATTAAGATAAATTTTCAATAAAATTGACTTTTATGTATATAGCATTTATAAAGTAATTATACTATCTTATACTACGTTTTATTTATATCATCTATGTGTATATTATATATGTTATATATTATCTACGTTATAATACTATACATTTATATTATCTGCATCCTTGTATGTATTAGTTTTTATCTAACAGTTGCGCAATATTAGTAGTCACGTTGCTTTCACACAGTGTTCATTCTCTCTACGTCACATATTTCACATTCAAGTTTTATATTCGTCATGTCACAGTATGTATCATATATGAAATCACGTATTAATAAAAGTTTGGTATCTTTATTAATGGTGTTACGCGTCATTTTCACATCAGTGTCAAGTCTAACGTGTGTTTGATCAGTACATCAGTATCACATCTAACATGTGCTTGATTTTTCTTGTTAGATTGTTTTTAATTAAGCGAAGCATAATGTTACACATAAATGTTGCGAATGTTCTTAATATGTTAATTATTTTATTTCAAATTACACATATTCCATCAACGCCTATAAATGAAAGAGAAATACAATTACGTGATGTGATAAAGAATATTATAACAAATGCAGTGAATGACTTATCATTTGATGTACACACTCATTTTGCTTTAAAATTTCAAAATTATTTGGAAGTGGATTTACCTGGCATAGAATATGTAACAAATAAAGTGGAAGAATTTTTAGAAAATGATAATGTTGATTATGAACCTGATAATGAATATAATTGTGAACCAGAAGACGAAATTTTAAATAGTAGCTATAAAAAAAAAGCCGTCAAATATTGGAGAAGTGATAAAAGGCCGACACTCTCTTTTAGGAGTGCAACGTCGCTTCAGAAAGGTGAAGTCCCTACCACAATTATCATTAAAAAAAAATTCTTCCTCATCATTTGTTACATATTCTATGTCAGGTAAATCCACTTCCCAATAATTTTAAAATTCTAAAGCAGTATCAGTGTGTACATCAAATGATAAGTCATATTCACTCTTATAATATCATTTGTTATAATATCCTCTATCACATCACGTAATTGTATTTCTCTTTCATTTATAGGTGGAATATGTATAATTTGAAATAAAATAATTAACATATTAAGAACATTCGCAACATTTACGTGTAACATTATGCTTCGCTCAATTAAATAATCTAACAGAAAAATCAAGCACTCGTTAGATGTGATACTGATGTACTGATCAAGCACACGTTAGACTTGATACAGATGTGAAAATGACGCGTAACATCATTAATAAAGATATCAAACTTTAATACGTGATTTCCATTTCATATATGATATATACCGTGATATGACGAATATAAAACTTGAATGTGAAATATGTGACGTAGACAGAATGAATTGTGTGAAAGCAACGTGACTACTCTAATATTGCGCAACTGTTAGATGAAAACTAATACATATAGGGATGCAGATAATATAAATGTATAATATTATAACATACATAAAATATAACATACATAATATACACACAGATGATATAAATAGAACGTAGTATAAGATAGTATAATTATTTTATAAATGCTATATACATAAAAGTCAATTTTATTGAAAATTTATTTTAATTAAAAAAAAATTTTTTTTTTTTTTTTAATAAACAGCGTAGTTAAAGGTATTTAGGCTGTAAAACTTTTGTATAAAACATTTTTTTATATTTTGTTTAGTTTACGAGATATAGCGAGAAAATTTATTTTGGTTCAAAAACGGTTTGAAGGGGTGAAACCACACTTCAAAGTTGAGACATTTTTGCATTTTCTCGATATATCTCTTAAACTAAACAAAATATAAAAAAATGTTTCATACAAAAGTTCTACAGCATAAATACTTCTATTTAACTATGCTATTTATTTTTTTCAAAAAAATTTTTTTTTCAAAGAAAAAAAATTTGTTTTTGAAAAAAAATTTTTTTGAAAAAATAAATAGCATAGTTAAATAGAGGTATTTATACTGTAAAACTTTTGTATGAAACATTTTTTAATACTTTGTTTAGTTTACGAGATATATCGAGAAAAGGCAAAAACTCAACATTTTTGAAGGGTAGTTTCAACCCTTTAAACCGTTTATAAGCACCAACTTTTAATTTCTAAATTCATGTATTTACTTCTTCTACATTTATGCCAAGTTTCATTAAAATCAGAATTTTCGGGTTCGCGAGGTTCCCTTGTCAGTTTATTGTTTAATACATCTATAACAGTGCTTGAGCCTAGTTGCCCTTTTCGAGCCGATTCCCGAACGCGCCGCCTCCTGTGCCCCCACTACCGCGCGCGGCCTTGACGGCCGAGCCGCCGATCTCGCCCGTACGCTTTGTCTCAGGAGCAGCTCTGTATAAGAAATGGTGCCCTGCACCACAAAATTCATTAAAATTACTCTAAGTAAATAATTTTTGTTTTTATAAACAAAAAAGTACTAATTTTTTTATTTCTAATTTATTTTATATGTAGTATAACAATATGTAAAAACATAATATATAAATTAGAATTTTGACAATAGTTTAATTTTTACATCACCCGTGAGGTATTATTATTGATGCTTTTTTTAAGTGGTTTTCTCAGTAGGCCTAATCCACTAAAAAATGAAATATAATATATAGCTTGGCATTCTTCTAATTTTCCTGTCGTTTTTATATATCTTACAATATATAAAATTTTGTTTTCCTGCCAAGCTGTATATTATATTTCATCTTTTAGTGAATTAGGCCTACTGGGGAAACCACTTAAAAAAAAAACGCATCAATAATAGTATCTCACGGGTAATGTGGAAAACTATTGTCAAAATTCTAATTTACATATTATGTTTTTACATATTGTTATACTACATAAAATAAATTAGTAATAAAAAAGTTAGTACTTTTTTGTTTATAAAAACAAAAATTATTTACTTAAAGTAATTTTAATGAATTTTGTGCAGGGCACTATTTCTTATACAGAGCTGCTCCTGAGACAAAGCGTACGGGCGAGATCGGCGGCTCGGCCGTCAAGGCCGCGCGCGGTAGTGGGGGCATAGGAGGCGACGCGTTCGGGAATCGGCTCGAAAAGGGCAACTAGGCTCAAGCACTGATCTATAATATGACAATCTGAGAACAATCAATAAAAACTTTGTATAAATAATCATAACTTGGCACAAGTCACTATCATAACTCTTGATCTCATAATTATGTAGGACTTCTTTTTCTTTTCTACATTACTATACTTATATTAATAAACATAATACAAAATAATCAGTGTCAGAGCTATCGTACACGTTTTTTACATTACGCAAAGTATATAAAATTGTGCAAAAGCTTGAGTACCTCATATGATTGTCCATCTTCCATTCTTTCCCGTTCCGGCTCTTTCTGCTGTCCGCTTTCTTCGTTCTCTCTCTCTCTCTCTCTCTCTCTCTCTCTCTCTCTCTCTCTCTCTCTCTCTCTCTCTCTCTCTCTCTCTCTCTCTCTCTCTCTCTCTCTCTCCTTTTCCCTCAAGGTTTTACCATCGACACGATTATTAATAATAAGATAATACTAAAGGAGACGGACTACCTCACCGATTTGGTTAAAACTTAACAATATTTTGTGTTTTTGTGCGTAGAACACGAATCTGGCAGAAAAAAGCGTCGCTCTGCCACGCGAGACGAGATATTAATCGTTAAAGTTCACTACTTGACAAGTTATGAAACCTGTCATACCGATGAAATGTTGCGACCAGGGTTCTAAATAATGCATTACTTTTTGTAATGCATTACGGTTTCATTAAATAATATTTTTTCAATAACCAATACAAAGATTCTCAATTACGCATTACTTTTGAAATAAGTAATGCGATTTTTTCATTACGCATTACTTATTACAAAAGTAATGCGACTTTTTTCATTACGCATTACTTTTGAAATAAGTAATGCGATTTTTTTCATTACGCATTACTTTTGAAATAATTAATGCAATTTTTTCTATTACGCATTATTTTTTAAATAATTAATTCGGTATTAAAATATTTTGCAGACCGAGTTCAATTAGATCAAATAATATTTAACAATGTTTAACCGTAAAAAATAACATTTTCATACATTTATTCAATATGAAATGATGAGCGTGCACTTGACTTAAACCGAATCAAAAATAAAATGTACATAAAATTCAAATTATGTGGTCACGAATTGATAATATGTTCAATATATACTAATTTTATAGATTTTATTTTACAAATATATATCTTGTTTATTTTTACTCTCATCGCACATATTATAAATTAAATTACAAGTTTTGATTATACTCATATTTCAATTCATATGATTTAAATGTTAGAAATGGACCATCCTAAGAGATAAATAACTAATTTAATATTATCAGGGAAGTAACGCGTTACTTATAACCCATACAGCACACTTTATCCTGAGGATATCTCAAATTATCCCAGACAGACGAAGGCGATCCTACGGATATCCTAATGAATAGCACCCGGAATATCCTACAAAAATATCTTAAAATATCGTAAAATATCTTAAGATATCATATCCTATTAATATATTTCGATATTTCCCAAAAATATCTTAAAATATTATAAGATATCATAAGATATTCTATTAATATCTTACAATATCCTATTACATCCAAATAATATCCCATCATACCTTTTATCTCTACAATTAATGGAGCGTAAATCAAGTAAGTAAATTAAGAGAAAGTAAATTATAATGTAATAAAAGAGTGACAAAAGCGTAAATTAAATCTCTAAGAAACGTAGATTAAAACAGAACATAAAGAAAGTACACTTATCAAAACAATGTGGCATATTAATAATACTAAAAAATTATAAAAAATGACATTAAAAAAATTTTTTTATTTTATACAAACAGAGCAAAATCAGACTTTTTAATAAGTTATTCCACATGCTATTATGCGCGCATATGTAAAAATGCATAAAAAAACTGTAAAACTATATTTATAAAAGTATAGGTTAACTATATACATGTTTTATCCTTCTGACAACATGTATTGTAATGATCTATAACAAATATAAATGCATAAATAAGAAGTGTTTATGGATCATCACAAAGCATTAGGATGCGTACTCGAAGTTAAACAACTTCGGCGATGGTTGACACTTGGATGGGTGACCGTTTTTCCGGATATAGAGATTAAACATGCTTTAACAGATACGACTGTGGCTGAAACATGTTGTATAGTCTTCTTCCTCTTACAAAATTACCGTAGAAATAATTAGAATTTCTTATTTTTTGTTCAAGTTTTTTTCAATTCTTAGGAATTCTTGAAAATACTTAGAAATATTCAAAAATTTTCTAAATTAATCAAAATTTTTCATTTTTTAAATTTTTCTGAGAAACGTTTCAATTCTTATAAAAAATCGGAACATTTATCAGAAATCCTGAAAAAAATCTAAAAAATTCTGACAAATTTTTTCATTAGGGTATATTACGATATCTCAGGAAATCCCTTGGACATCATCTGGATATCGTTTGAGATATCTACAGGATGTCAAATCGGTGGACATTTGTGCATCCCTTGGATATCTCAGACGGTCCACGGATATCCAACCATATTGCGATATCCCAAAATGACATCCCAGAGACATCCTTGGGATAAAGTGTGCTGTGTGGAAACGCCGTTACCGTTACAGTTACTCTTTTTTGGTAACGGACAGGGTTCTAAGTAATGCGTAATGAAAAAAATCGCACTACGCATTACTTTTGTAATAAGTAATGCAATTTTTTTCATTACGCATTACTTTTGTAATAAGTAATGCGATTTTTTTCATTACGCATTACTTTTGAAATAATTAATGCGACTTTTTTCATTACGCATTACTGTTTTAATAATTAATGAGTAAAGAAATAATTACTTATTGAAAAATTAATAAGTAATGCATTATTTTTTAATTTGCATTTTCATTACCCTGGTTGCGACCTTTGAGTATATATGTATACATGGAGGAGGAATGCCAGCACTGAAAGCGAGTCTCACTGAAAGATATAGCATGATACTTGCCCTCTCTGCGCATGCGTGAAATGTATTATGGACGTTATAAGTTACAATGGTTAGCATTGTATGTTTTCACACACATACAATTCGTACATTAAGTACAGAAGTGCACAAGAAGTGTTAAAACTGCGGTGCAGGTAACGATATTAAGCATGCGCAGAGAGGACGAATATCATCCTATATACCTTTCTCTCTCGCACAAACTTTGAACACACTTTCAGTCTACATGAAACAAAGCAATTCCTCCTTCATGTATATATACTCAGAGTTTGCGACTGAACATGGTCCCGTGGCCATATATGCGCATACTCCGTGGTTACGTGTGCAAACACTTCAATGCGTTCAATTGCAAGAAAATTAATACATTCTCAGAAAACGCGTGAGCGGGGAAAGAGCGGAGCCCCCTCCCCGTGATTTTTCCTAACCTAACCCAAACATTTTAAAGTCGCTATTTGGTTAATGCGAAAACATTGAAAACGAACAGCGTGGAAAGTCGCAAACCTATGTGGTACTGTACAAACGTGGACGTCGTTTATTTTACGTTTTATAAATACAATACATGATATCAGTGCTTTACGTAAAGTAAAGCTTCGCCCCTCCCCCGCCCACGCGTTTTCTGAGAATATATTAATTCTCTTTATGTGCATATGGCCACGGGACAATGTTCAGTCGCAACATTTCGTCGATATGACAGGTTTCATAACCTGTCAAATAGTAAACTTTAACGATTAATATCTCGTCTCGCGGGGCAGAGCAACACTTTTTCTGCCAGATTCGTGTTCTACGCACAAAAATACACAACATTGTTAAGTTTTAATCAAATCGGTGAGGTAGACCATCTCCTTCAGTATTACCAATAATAATAAAGCATAATTCATAAAACTGTCGTAACCTCACGCTGTGCGTCACTTACAACGAATTAGTAATCTCACGCTGTGCGTCACTTACAGTGAATCTCCCGAAATTTATCACAACTTAGATTTTTCATATAAAAAAATTACAATTAAAATTATTGTTGAAAGACACATCAAACGGTATAACAATGCACTACTTCACAAAACTGTCATTCATAACATAATCTTAACATAACCTCACACTGCACCACATCATACGCAAACTGACGCGTGACGCGAGCGAGCTACTGCCCAGATAGCACAGGACGTCTTCAGGATCATCCTGAATATGTCCCGGGATGCCCTGGGATCTTGTCAGGATATAATAGTTGTATTACTGTAAATATTTTATGTATAAATTTGACTTTTAAAGTAAGTTTAGAATGTTAAATTCTGTAATAGCATTAATATAAATTGAAATTTTACTCATGTCTTGAGGACATCCTTGGGATGTCCTGAGGATATATGTATTCTAGCTGAAAACGTTATTCTTAAAATATTGTATAAAGAGTTTCATTAGCTACAAAATGTCTGAAAATAAACTAAATATAATGACTGTATAAATACCAGACATTTTAGATAGAGAATGTTCTAAGAATATGATATTCTGAAAGTCCTCAGGACATCCTAAGACAGTCCTCAGGACATTCTAAAACAATCCTCAGAACATCCCAAGACAGTCCTTAGGACGTCCTAAGAGAGTCCTCAGGACATCCTACGAAAGTCCTCAGGACATCCTAAAATAGTATTCAGAGACATCCTAAAATAGTATTCAGGGACATCCTGGACGTATAGTAATTTTTGAAAAAAACGAGTAAATTAATATAGCAAGTGAGAAATCTTTGAATATCGTACGTATTTCTAGAATGTATTGCAAAATCAAATGTGTAAAAATGTTGACTTCAAAGTCAGATTGAATGTCTACATTTATTGAAACAATATGGCATATTAGCAATACTAAAAAATTATAAAAGATGACATTAAATAATTTTTTTATTTTATTTTATACAAACGGCGCAAAAACAGTTTTTTTAATAAGTTATTCCACATGCTATTTCGCGCGCATATGTAAAAATGATTTTAAAAAACTGTAAAACTTTATATTTATTTATAAAAATATAAGTTAACTATATATGTTTCATCCTTCTGACAACATCTACTGTAATGATCTATAACAAATATGTATGCATAAACAAGAAATACTCATGGATCATCACGAAGCGTTAGGAAGCGTATGGTCTTCGAAGTCAAGCATCGTCGGCGATGGTTGATACTTGGATGGGTGACCGTTTTCTCGGGTACAGAGATTAAACATGCTTTAACAGGTACAACTGTCGCTGAAACATGTATAGTCTCTTCTTCCTCTTACAAAATTATCGTAAAGATAATTTGAACTTTTAATTTTTTGTTAAAGTTTTTTTTCAATTCTCAAAAACTGTTAAAAATACTTAGAAATATTTAAAAAATTTTCTAAATTAATCGGAATTTTTTATTTTTTAAATTTTTCTGAGAAACGTTTCAATTCTTATAAAAAATCGATACATTTATCAAAAATCCTAAAAAAAAATTTTTTTTTAATCTGACAAAAAGTGGTCATTGTTTGCTATTCCTGAGGATGTCCTGAGGAAATCCTCTGGTATCCTCAGAACATCCGATGGACTGTCCTTAGGATGTCCGATGGACTGTCCTTAGAATGTCCTGAGGACTAAAAAGTGGCGCTCGTTTGCTATTCCTCAGGATGTCCTGAGGATGTCCCGGGATAAAATCAGGACGTCCTCAGGATACCCACGAATGGACGTCCTAAGGACGTCCGTGTGCTATCTGGGTGGCGACCCACGTGACTAGTGTGCTTTCCAACAAGACACAGTGGGTGCGTTCCACTTAAAGCTCGCAACGATCGTGGAATCATTTTATCCTTGTTGGTTATCAAATATTAAACAAAGATGAACAACGCTCGCGAGCGTTGCGGGCGTTAAGTGGAACGCACCCAGTATAACACAGTATCCACTAGTGTCAGTGAGACACACTGATATGTTCTTTCTCACACTAATGGACACTGTGTTACACTGTGCTGGAAAGCACACTTATACACAGTGCTATAGTGACGATGCGAACGCCACATAGTAGCGGATACGCGAGATGGAATTTCGTCCCTCATGTCGGCACCCGTAAAGATACCAACAATGTTGACGACAATAACGACGACGACGACGTATCTTAAAATGAAATTTTGACATTTCGAACTTTGCGTCGCGATATCATCATTCATAGGGCATGTAGAGGAAAAATAAAGAGTTTTCTTATATAAATCAACCCCAAGCTTTTGATTGAGCTTAGAACTCGATCAGTTTAGCCGTTTCTAAGATGGCACTGATCATATTCTACACAAAATAATTGTACACGATCAGAATATTCTACACAAATATTGTACACAAAATTGTACGTGGAAAAACTGTGCACAGGAATTATCTTTGAATTAAAAATTGCATACGGATATATTGTGCGTAGAAAAACTGTACAGTAGACAGTTTTTCTACGCACAATATATCCGTATGCAATTTTTAATTCAAGGATAATTCCTGTGCAGTTTTTCCACGTACAATTTTGTGTACAATATTTGTGTAGAATATTCTGATCGTGTACAATTATTTTGTGTAGAATATGATCAGTGCCTCTAAGATCCGATAATCTCGGTGCTCGCAAGTCGCGTAAAAAGCACGATCGGGTTCGAGCTGCGCGTTCACTTGAGCGCGAGCCACTACCGTGTCTCTTAATAGGGTTATTTATTGTCTTTTTTTATTTATTCTATATTTCATTCTTTTTATTACATTTAATTACATTTTAAAACTTTCTTTTCTATTTTTTCTTAATTTTTGTATAAATGTTTTAGAACACCAGAAATGGAAAAAAGTCAGAAAGACCAGAAAAAAGTTAAACAGCGTGTCTATGGTGTCTAGTATATAATAATATAGAAGATAAATACATGCTTACCTAATAGATAAGTTCACTAAGAAATTGAAACAACCAACCCTAAATCTTTATTGCAGGTAAATTATTAATATTCTTTATATTTCTTTATTTTCATTTGTGTTCAGATTTTTATTTTAAAATGAATTGCGAGTACTTCACATTTATTTATATTTCTAAATATGTTTTCAGGGTAATAAAAATAATCACTTATTAAATAATATTTATTTAATAATTTATTATTTCTTTTATTATTTATGTTATATAGTTGTGTTTTCTTTATATATATATTCTGGATATAAAAACTATTGTACACATTTTGCTCGTTACTCTTTGTTTGCAATTTCATGGATTATTGTCTAGCTACTCCTGCTTATTTTACTTATTCCTCTTATATTTCTCTTTTTTATTCAATCTTTTTTTTTAAGTAATAGATTTATTGATGAGACAAAAAGAATTAATTCCTTTCCTTTACTTCCCTTACTTAATTATTTATAAATATTATTAAATACTAATAATTATTTATTATTATATAATTACTTATTAAATAATATTATTAAAATTAAGAACCGGAACTGGAACCGGAAAAACCATAATTTAACCGTTTTGGATTCTTGGAAATCTCAAGGAACTGAAACTGAAATTGGAACTATTTTCAAAATATTTTATCAAACCATAACCAGAATCGAACCATAATTTAATTCAGTCTGGGTTCTTACAATTAGATCAAAGAGTCAGATTTCATAAAAAATAATTAATGTTTTGTATTGCGCTTTTTAATGTTTAATATTACATATTTTTAATTTACCAATACTAAAGTTATATATTAATAATCTTAAAACTTAATTTCTTTCTGAAAACTGTTATACAATTAAGGAGTTATAAACGTTTCTCAACTTCACAAAATCAATGTTTTGTTTTGTATACATATTGACAAGATCAACTTTATAAGGTCATTTTTACAAGGTCAGCTGTATGGTGCAGGCATCGCTGATTAAGGGTAAGTTTTTATTTTATCTGACTTTATCTCGTACAAAACTTTTAACGTATTTTTCTCAAAACACTACTTTTCAAGACGGTGGGCATGATAACTGTCTCACCATTCGTCCGATTAACTTTATTTTTTGTATACATATTCCTAATAAGATTCTTTATCGCTCTATAGGGGCTTTTATCAATAAGTTTAATGTTTTAATAACAATAAAAAATGTAACGAATTTTTCAGAAAAGTTATGACAACTTTTTGAAAGTGTGACCATTTCCGTAATTTTTTTTCTCGAAAAATCCTTCTCGTAGAGGGAGAATTATGATCTCAAAAAATAATTAATATTTTAAGAATTTGGTTTCAGATCAATTCTACGAGCTGAAGAACGCATAACAGTTTGTACCTGCGCGAAAAAGACATCCTATGTCAATTTACGCAACTGATATATTTTTTGTATTTTTTATTAGTGTATGTTTTCTTTCCTGAAAGACTTATTTTTTGCAATAAAAAACGATTCTTGGAAACTTAATTGGTTTAATAATTTTCTAACAATCTCTCATAATTATTGGACTACATTTCCAAAAAACGTATATGATCCCTTAATAATTTATATCCTTTATCCAAAAAAATTATGACTAGACTTTGCAAATTCGACTGGTAATTTTATTATAAATTAAAATATGAAGTAATACGTTTCGACCTTATCATTAGGTCCTTTTCAAGTACAGAATTGACAAAATTTGCAAAAAAATATTGCAGTCAATAAACTTATGGTCAAGACACGAATCATACACTGTGTGGAATAAATAAACAAATAATTAAATACAATATAAGTAAACAATAAATAAATAACTAAATAAAATATAACAGGTTTAAAAACTAATTAAAATCAACTAAAGGACTTACATGTTTCGTCCATCAGATGTTAATAAGTCATAATATAAAAAATAAAATGTATGAAAACTGGAGTCAATATTAATTATAAGCAAAAAAAATATGATGATAGGCATTATATAAAATACGTGTGAAAACTGGAGTCAATATAAATTAC
Source organism: Monomorium pharaonis (assembly GCF_013373865.1). Lineage (NCBI taxonomy): Eukaryota > Metazoa > Arthropoda > Insecta > Hymenoptera > Formicidae > Monomorium > Monomorium pharaonis. The sequence continues at coordinate 11,458,757 of NC_050467.1, forward strand.
AAGTATAAAAAAAGAAAAATATGATGATCTGCACAGTTCTAGATACAAAGAGACTGAGACATATCGGGCCCGCAAAGAGTAAATAGACTAATAATGATAAAATTTTATAATGTTGTATATGGAATTCAAGTCTGTACCTTTTTGTAAATTAAGACTGTTAGTATTCTGTTTAATAAAAAACATTTCCACTATTTCACATTTTTTGGTGTGTTTCTTGTTATGTAAGATCTTTGGAGAAGACTAATTAAAATCATGTTTCTTAGAAATCTGGTGTTTGCTAATTACAGAGAGTGAATTCGACTGTTTTTTTTATGTCATTCGAATGTTCTTTAACACGTGTTTTTAATGTCCGATTTCTTCACTTCCCAATAAAGTTATCCAGAAGATAAATTTCAAGTTTAACCAATCACGTACATGCATCTGGTAGTTTATCTCCTGGATAATTTTAACCGTAAGATAACTGGACATGAAGAAATTGGGCATAAGTGTCGTTTTGTTTAACCAATGTAAGAGGTGCTACAATCATTGCACTTTATGTGGTACACAACACCAGTTCTTTTTTATAATCAAGTGAAATTTTACCTTTCTTTATTATGCAATCAAGTTTTTTGGGGACTTTGAATATGGAATTCAACCTATATTTATTTAATGCACGGCCGATATCCTCGCTAATAACTTCGAAATAAGGTATAATTAAGCAAGTTCTTGCATTAAATGCAGTAGTATGCAAGGAATCACTAGAATTAATTTGGTTTTTTTTTGGTTGATTTAATCTAATATTAATGTGTTTATTAATGATTTTTAATGGGAAACAATTTTTCTTTAAAATATCTTTGACAATCATGTTTTCATTATGATACCTTTGGTCAGAAAATAAAATGGCCTTGTCGACGAGCCTAATGATGCGGCCACAAGTTCATTGACTGCAATGTTTCTTTACAAATTTTGTCAATTCTATACTTGAAAAAGACCTAATAACAAGATCAAAACGTTGTACTTAATACTTCAATTTATAATAAAATTGCCAGTTGGGTCAAATTCACAAAGCCTGTTATAATTTTTTTGGACAATTTATCACTGGCAACAATAAGTTTCAATTGTATTTTATTTTCTTTGGTTTATAATTTCTTAAGGTATATTTGCAACATTATTATCAAGTATAGTAATCAAATTAATTTGAGATGTTATTTCTAGTTTCATTTTATGATTGCATTTTAAGTCTGACAACCAGCATGCAATTTATAAAACTAAAAAAATATATATTTGATAATCAATATCAAAATATTATTAAGTATTAAGATCCGCTTTGACTGAAAAATAATACTTTATTTTTTGAACAATTTATATTACCTATGATGTCTGCATGAAGATTCTTGTAAATATAATGTAAATAATATATATTTAATCTATATAATCTTGAAATATACAGTCTAATACTGATATGAATATAAGTATTACCTTTGAGTATGGAGAATTCATAATTGTATGAATTACTCTCGGCTCCAAATCTAACAATACAGCACGTGGTATATAATGTTCATCATCTGACTGATAGAAAAAAACATCCTTTCTGTCCATTCCTTCTGTTGCATAATCTTCTAATATTCCCTCTGGACTAATTCCATGCTCTGCACATAGTCTTTTCCAAAATTCAAACCCAACTATAAAAATAAACAAAATGTATAAATACATATTATACTCTTGTTACAATTACAATTATAAATTGTGTGTAATATGTGTAAAAAAAATCTTATACATGCAGATATACAAAAGTTTCGAGTTTAAATTAAAGAAAATAAAATAGTTCTTAAACTTATGTCACTTTTGTTATTATTGCTATTTAAATTATTCAAAAGTTTATAACATTTGTCATATTGAAAAGAATAATCTATGACAAAATAAAATGTAATTATTTACTTTGATTGCCACATTGGCCAAGTTGGAGTGTTATCATTTCGCACGGCATTTTCACTTTCAAATTTTTGTTATAAATCTCGTAAATCAAAGAAAATAAAATTGACAGTTATAATCGTCTAATTATTTGTCTTCAATAATTTTTTAAATAAAATAATAGACAAATACTAAATAGGATGAGCTTTATTTATCCCCTTATTCTTGTGTAGGAATATCAATTTTTGACATCGACTATTTTTATTTAAGGGTAATTTCATCATTAGGCCGAGTCTACAATAGGGTTCTGTTCGTGTCATATGCCCCGACATGCTTCTATTCACCCCAACGCACTCCAATACGTTAAGGGCCACCGCACAAGCTTTTTCGTAACACGTTACGTTACGTTAATGCCCAGTCTACAATGAGTCGTTGGTCGTTGGTCGTAAGAAATTTAACCAATCACAGTTGATCTTAGAGAAGAATAACCGAACATAATTGGTTAAATTTCTTACGACCAACGACCCATTGGGTGCTTTCCATTTAATGACACAAGTCGACACAAGTGTCGTTCTATCTTTGTTACTCATTGAACATAAAAAAAGATAGAACAATGCTTGTGTCGACTTGTGTTACTAAATGGAAAGCAATGTAGACTGGGCATAAGTGTTCCATAAATCTAAGTTCGTACTTAAAATTAAACTTACATCAACGCACAAAGAAACTTTTAACGTAAGTTCTTACGTTAAGGATTTCTTTGTGCGTTGATTTAAATTAAATTTTAAGTACAACTTAGGGCCACCGCACAAACTCTTCCATAACGCGTTACGTTACGTTAAGTACTCCATACAAAACTAAGTTGTACTTAAAATTTAACTTAAATCAACGCACAAAGAAATCCTTAACGTAAGTTCTTAAGTTCTTACGTTAAGGATTTCTTTGTGCGTTGATTTAAGTTAAATTTTAAGTACAACTTAGGTTCGTATGGAGTACTTAACGTAACGTAACGCGTTATGGAAGAGTTTGTGCGGTGGCCCTAATTCCGATGAGGCCAACCTATTAAGGGCCATCTACAATGGAGAGTCGTAGGCCGTAGCAGTAGTCGTAGAAAATGTGTGCTTTCCAGCAAGACATATGAGGTCTGTTCGCGTCACATGCCCCAACATGCTCCTATTCACCCCAACGCACTCCAATACGTTGATTCCGATGACGCCAACCTATTAGAATGCGTTGGAGTGAGTAGGAGCATGTCGGGGCATGGCGACGCGAACAAACCACACATGTCTGCGGTGAGCTCCGGCAAACGCATGCGGTGACCAATCAGTAACTAGGCGCAGGTCGGATTCCGGCAAGTCACAGCAAGCGCTTGAATTTTGATTGGGCACCGCATGCGTTTGCCGGAGCTCACCGCATACATGAAGTTTTAGCATAACGTTGACGGAGCCTTTTGAAGAGGGGTAGTTTGCGGTAAGGGGAAAGGCTAGGAACTTCGGTCAGTTCCGTCGCGATTCGACTATGTTCGGCATTATATCGTCCGTCGCTCACTCGCTCGCGCTTTCTCTCTCTCTCTCTCCCTCTCCGCTCGCTCTCTCTCTCTCTCTCTCCCTCTTGCAGTCATATGTCGAATTATTAGTCGAATATTATCGAGCGTACCCGAATTCAACCGAAGTTCATAGAGTACCTCTTCACCCTGTATATTAGCCCCCTCTCGTCATAAGTGATAAGTAATGCTCCGTCTACGTTAGTCTACACGGGTCATAGAGATATATAATATAGGACGGGATTCATAGACCGATCTTAAGCTCAAGCATTGTCTTAAGTCTAGCTTCGAGCCGACTTGAGACTTACTTAACCAATGAAATAACAGCATTGACGTCTCAAGATCGTGCTTAAGCTGGAACTTGAATAAGATTTGACTATGAATTCCGGCCCTAGTCCCAGCGAGAAACGATGATGAATTCGACATCAATTCGACGTCGAATCGACATCGAAATGATGATTTCGATGTTGAATCGATGTCGATTCGATGTACTATTTCTCACTGGGGTTTACACCAAACACTTGGTACGCGTATCAAATAGTAAATAACTAGTGAATGTGTTTAATCATTGGCTGATCAGCTTAAATTCACTACTTAATACGCGTACCAAGTGCTCGGTTTAACCAGGCCTGCTCGGTTTAGGAGTGGGGGTATAGGCATACGTAGAAAAGGACAAACGTAGATGTTGAAAAGGGACGGACGATGTACCAGGTATTTTCTTCTCTCTCATACGCAGGCGTGTGTAAGAGAGAAGGAAATACCTGTTATATCGTACGTAAGCCTTACCCCCACCCTTGAAATTTGGGACAATCCTCAGTCTAGAATGTCTAGATATACTATGGCCGGTATTCATAGTCGAATCTTATTTCAAGATCGTCTCAAGCAATATCTTAAGATGCTAATACAGCTCTGTGATTGGCTAATGGCATCTTAAGACAGTACTTAAGATGATCTTAAATATAAGATCCGACTATGAATACTGGCCTATGACCTAGTTTACACCGAGCACTTGGTACGCGTATCAAATAGTAAATAACTAGTAAATGTGTTTAATCATTGGCCTAGTTTACATCGTGCATTTGATACGCGTATCAAATAGTAAATAACTAGTGAATGTGTTTAATCATTGGCTGATCAGCTTAAATTCACTACTTGATACGCGTATCAAATGCACGATGTAAACTAGACCAATGACACAAGTCGACACAAGTGTCGTTCTATCTTTGTTACTCATTGAACATAAAAAAAGATAGAACGATGCTTGTGTCGACTTGTGTTACTAAATGGAAAGCACCCGGTGTAAACTAAGGTCTGTTCGCGTCACATGCTCCAACATGCTCTTATTCACCCCAACGCACTCCAATACGTTGATGGTTTGTTCGCGTCGCCATGCCCCGACATGCTCCTACTCACTCCAACGCATTCTAATAGGTTGGCGTCATCGGAATCAACGTATTGGAGTGCGTTGGGGTGAATAGGAGCATGTTGGGACATGTGACGCGAACAAACCCATGGAGTTTTAGGGTCTGTTCGCGTCACATGCTCCAACATGCTCTTATTTACCCCAACGCACTCCAATACGTTGATTCCGATGACGCCAATCTATTAGAATGCGTTGGAGTGAGTAGAAGCATGTCGGGGCATGGCGACGCGAACAAACCATTAGCTTAAAGATAGATGATACTCAAGAGCACTCGGGTGACGTTTCGAACGCAGCACAGCGCGATTCTGGCGCGCGCGACGCGCAATGTCCAATGAGCGACCGCCTTTCCGCTCATCTCTGTACCTATTGGATATCGCGCGACGCGCGCGACGGAAATCACGCTGGTCTGCCAGAGCCCTTAGAGTGAGGTTCCATGAAGCGGATTACGCGGAAGCGGAACGAGCGGATCACCAATCACAGGACCATTTTGACGGAATTATTAAAAGGGTTCTATCAGAACGGTCCCATGATTGATGATCCGCTCGTTCCGCTTCCCCGTAATCCGCCCCATGGGACCTCACCCTTAGCACGAATCTACAATAGTGCAGTAAGCTGTATGTCATTAGGAATTAACCAATTATATTCGATTATTCTTCTCATATTCGAATATAATTGGTCAATTTCTTATGGGATAAGGCTTATTACACCTATTGTAGATTCAGCCTTATGCCTGTTCTACAATGAGTAGTAAGTTGTTGATTATAAGAAATTTAGCTAATCATGTTTACTTTTCTTCTCTACAATCAACTATGATTGGCTAGATTTCTTACGATCAATAACTTACGACTCATTGTAGAACAGGCATTAAGCCTCGTCTACAGAAGTTGCAAGCAGCCAATTGCGACTTGCGACAGCCAATGAGCGCCTAATTTCTAGTTAAAGCTCGACATTTACTGGCTGTCGCAAGTCGCAACTGGCTGCTTGCGACTTCTATAGACGAAGCTTAATGCCTGTTTTACAATGAGTCGTAAGTTATTGATCGTAAAAAATCTAGCCAATCATAGTTGATTGTAGAGAAGAAAAGTGAACATGATTAGTTAGATTTCTTATAATCAACAACAAGTAGACGAGGCTTTAATCCTTGTCTACAGAAGTCGCAAGCAGCCAGTTGCGACTTGCTACAACTAATGATTGTCGAGCTTTAACTAGAAATTAGGCGCTCATTGGCAGTCGCAAGTCGCAACTGGTTGCTTGCGACTTACGACAGCCAATGAGCGTCTAGTTTCTAGTTAAAGCTCGACAATCATTGGCTGTCGCAAGACGCAACTGGCTGCTTGCGACTTCTGTAGACGAGGCTTAAAAGGCCATCTACAATGGAGTGTTTTAGTCGTAACAGCGCTAAATCTACGGCCAAGCTGTCTACAATACAGACGACGTAACAGTAACATACAAGCCAGTCATCGTAGAGAGACGACCAAAAACTAACCCAGAACGCCCGAATGCTCATCGTAAGCACGCACCAAATTGACTCAATGTCTGCTATAGGCCGTAAGCAATAAGGCAGTATGAAATGAAAACATTTTCTACGACTACTACTACGGCCTACGACTCTCCATTGTAGATGGCCCTGAAGGGTGCTGTTCCATCCCAGGTAGCAAGGTGACGTCTAATTGACGGCATTTTTTGGTCATTTTATGACGAACCAGACGTCATAATGTCGAGATAAAATGACGTCTAAATGTCGTAAAACTGACGTACATTTGTCTCATCTTAACGACGTCATATATTGACGTCAAAAATACGTCATTATTTTCATATTATTGACGTCATTTTCAAGAAGCTAGTATCGTACATTTGACGGTATTTTATTGTTATTTTTATGAAAAAACATAGGTTTTTAGGTTACATTTAATAAAGACGACATTTTAACGTCATTTTTATGACTATCCCAGGTAGTAAAAGCCGTTATTTTGACATTTTAGAAAATATTTCGGGTACATGTCCTATATATGCAGTACTTGCATTATGAAAATATCGAAATAACATAATTATAATGTAAAAAAAAATCTACGTTGTTTCTCAACAAGCATCACGACCCACCACACCATAGTCACGTTTGGAATTGCCTAACTTCCGCGGTCACCCATCCAACTCTGAACCGCCGTCGACGTTGCTTGACTTCGAAGATCGTACGCTACTTAGCCCTTTGTGATGATCCATGAACACTTGATGATCATGAATACATATTTGTTATAGATCAGTTCAATAGATGCGAAAAACATGAAACTTGTAGTTAACTAATATTTTTATAAATAAATATAAATTTACAGTTTTTTTCCTGATTTTTACATATGCAAAATAACATGTGGAATAACTTATAGAAATATGTTTTTGCTCTGTTCTTTTGATAAAGTTAAATTATACCTCAGACAAAACGCAATATTTATAAAATATTTATAAAATATTTATAATATTTATTTAAATATTTTATAAATATTTATCTAAATATTTTATAAATATTTTTGTGGTCTTAGATTTGACAAATCATAAAGATTTATCATAAATATTATAAAAATATTTATGAAATATTTATAAATATTTACAAAATATTACTTATACAAATCTTTATCTTTTATTTATCATAAATATTATATAAAATATTTAATTTATATTTTAATATGTTGAATAAAGATTTTTTTTTCGTATATATAAAATATGTGTAAAATATTTATATAATATTTTGAAAAAATAAATATTAATAAATATTAATAAATATTTATCATAAATATTATGTGCTGCCTGGGATGATTCTAAAATATTGATAGTATTAATTATATAAAATATTATATTAATTTTAATAATGTTGTTTATTAACCAATCTTTAAATAATGATAGTTATATGTAGCAAGGTGTCGTCCACTAGACCTCAATAATTTGTCATTTGAGGTCAAATCGTCAATTATTACAAAGAATTATAGTTAACGTCAGTAATTAGTCACTAATAAAATCTTATTAATACGTCGTAAAATGATCAATTAACCGACGTTATTAATTAGTCGAGAATATGACGTTGGAAATACGTTGTAGGATGGATAAATGACTGACGTAATTAATAGGTCAAAAAATGACGTTACTATTACGTCTTAATTTGGTAACATGACGTCTGCGACCTTAAATGACGAATTATTGACGTCGTATTAACGTCACCTTGCTACCTGGGATGGCAGCCGGAATCCAGAATACGGAATCTCAAAAAAGTAAGGCCGAAATCACATGGGCCGGTATTCATAGTCGAATCTTACTCAAGTCCCAGCTTAAGCACGACCTTGAGACGTGAATGCTGTTATTTCATTGGTTAATGCTAAGACTCCATGTCTGCGGTGAGCTCCGGCAAACGCATGCGGTGACCAATCAGCAACCAGGCACAGGTCGGGTTCCGACAAGTCACAGCAAGCGCTTGAATTCTGATTGGTCACTGATTGGTCATGCGTTTGCCGGAGCTCATTGCATACATGGAGTTTTAGCATAAGTAAGTCTCAAGTTGGCTCGAAGCTAGATTTAAGACCATTCTTGAGCTTAAGATCGGTCTATGAATTCCGTCCATGGTGCGAAATAGAGGTGCGGAATATAACGTGCGTCATAGAAGCAGCCAATCAGAGTAAAGACCTATAATCAAAGATGCGCCAATGGCCCCCCACCATGACTGCTATCCACCATCTTGTACCCATACGGAGACTGGTTGGGGACTGGGGTCGGGGGCTGGGATCTGGGGCTGGGGTCTGGAGTAGTGGAGATAGTAAACAATGCGAGCCTGCTCCAAGTTGTACGCAGCCATATAACAGATGCAAATTTAATTTTTCTTGTTCTTCCTGAGTGTACTGTCAAAATATAGTGACCCTCGAGAGTGCAGAGATTGAATTACCTTATAATTTCTGACACATATTCCTTTAACCTATACTGCTCAACACAGAGCACTCTCCCCTCTTCCTCGCCCAGCGTGGGTACGCAATGGCGGATAAACTATATGACTCAAGTGACCAATCAAAATTGTGTTCGCCATTGGCGAATCTTTGATTATAGGTTGTGACGTCGTCTTAAAATTTTCTTTTTTTTTTCCTTTTCTTTAAAAACTCAGCTATGTTCCTCTGTTTCAGGACTAAAAGAGTCAGATTCTCACAAGGACGTCACTTCTCCCCTATATAAACTATTTTACTAACAGAACTAACCTTTCTTATAAGTAACGCACGTTAATGTCTTCTATCTAAAAGAACAAACCTAAGAAATACGATCAAACTCGGATGACCACGTTCAGAAGGCCAAAATAATAAATCCCTAGATACTATAATTTTGGACCTAATTCAAACTATTAAATATTATTGGATCTTGCTCTTATAATAACATAAGGAGGGACTTCTCCATCAAAGAGAATCCATTGGAACTTACTATTTCGGAACTATACAGATTCTCACTAGAACCACTCCCTTGATGACTCATCCTAAACCTCCCGACAAACGACTATTCCTCCTTCTCCATTACCTTTCCAAATCCTTATGACCCAATAATAAATCTGCAATCTAAGACGATATCCCAATATTCAAGATTTCCAAGGAAATTAAGCATCATTGCATGTGCAAATAATAATATAATTATAAGAATTGATCTACATTCACCTTTTGTGTACTGTCAATGGATAGCACTACTAATCATTACTAACAAATATTAAATAATACTATTGTTAATCATTATTACAACCTTATATTATCATTCCTATTATCAATACGTTACCGATTTTTATGAACACTATATTACTTATTATATTATCAGTTCTTATATATTGTCAACTTTATATATTACCAATTATTATATGGTGTCGATGATATATTATGTCGTTTTATATTATTCTTATCGACTCGCTTATAATATGCACGCCCAATGTAATACAACTACCAGTAACACGTACTCTAGAGAACTACCTTATAAACTGATAAGGAAGGAATGAAACTCCGTCGCGCTCGCACCTGAATGTGTACATATAAATATATGTCTATCGGCATACTGAAAATTAACGAACTATTAAATAAACTATCTGAAAATTTTAATTCCCCAAAAATAATTTATAAACAAATAGGAAGTAGCCAGAAATTATAACGTAATATCTCGATAAATTAATAACTTTGACTGCAAGTAGAATCGTAGCATCAGAAGTCGATGTTGTGAAGGCCTTGCCGAGAGTCACGTCTCGGGAGATGCGACATATGATATATGCTGGCACACTGACACATATATATATGTATACACATTCCAATCTCCGATCACCTGAAAATTAAATTTAAGGCTTTTGCTTCACGCAAAAGAATATTGTCCTATAATTAAGAAAATATTTACATATTTTGTTTAATAACCTTCTTCAAACAAGAATATATATATATATATATATTTCCCCCCCCTTTTTTTTCTTTCTTTTTCTTTTTTTTTACTACTCCTTTTATTTGTAATAATTTAACATATATTTGGACAAACTTTAGAAATTTTGGCTTTATAAAAACCAAATATATTATTTCAGAATTATTATGAAACCTTGTTGGGGAGAAACTGACCCCAGATAATAAGCAAACCAGATATCAGGTGAAGTAAATATTCTTGTTTGAAATATCTCTATCATCTCGAGTAGAGTAAGGATATGTAAGCGCAAAGCTTGTAGTAAGATTTAGAATAGCGAATAAACAAACAATAGTCACTAATACATAGACTTATAAACACTGAATATTTACGACGACAAATTAAACTAATCGACAAATAATAATTTAAAATCAATTTTGTAAACAGGTTAATCAATCGACCACTGCACATATTCGCTCATGCTCTAATACGATCGATCGTTTTGTTTCACTTTATTGCTATTCTTATTTTATTCTTAGCGATAACTAGTAAACAATAATAAGTATTTTAAAATTCTTAAATAATTCTATGCCATTGCGCCAATCCACTGATAACTATGATTCATTCAAGAAAACGGAATAATCGAAATTGATTAACTCGATTGATTAACTTGCGGCCGACCTACACCGTGAGTAGCGTGCGTACCTACCACATGTATGTTCATTCACACCGATAATCACGCTCACTGATGTATCCTTGCGGCGCGTAAGGCGATAACTCGTTGGAGCTACCCGAGCATCCTGGGCGCCAATTGTTAACCGAATTGGAACCACCCTTATACAAAATCCAAAATGTAATTCACATAAAATATATAACCGAAAATTAATCGATAGTTTAATAACTAAATTTAATTATAAATTTAGATTATGAATCCCTAAAATTAAGATTTTTACCGTTTAAATTACACCATGTAAATTTTCGATCGACTTAGATCGCGAATCCTGTTGAATCACGATCAGGGACAATCTATTTTTACACCATGCGACGAGGTCAGTTGTCACGTACACTTCAAAGAAAAGCCGCATTATGCATCCGACTAGCTAAGATAGCCATGGAGGGGTAAGGGAAACTCGATCTATTTGCATCTAAGGGTATATAAACCCTGCAATTAAGACCGACACGCTTTTATGCCGTTTTGATTCGTGCGTGTACTTTGTGTGCATAGTCGTGTCTTGCAGAACAAAGTCTTAGAGCGAACCTGAAAGAACAACTTCGATCTTGAAGTCTTGAACCACCCCTGTTCCTCACTGCTATCTTGGTAAGTCCGTTAACACCGAATTATTGTACTACACTTCTCTTCTGCTTTTGTTCAAGTAGCCTTATTATAATACCCTGTAACCCTATTTTATACATATAAAAGTATAATTATTAATACAATAAATAAATCTTGAACCTATAATTAATGATAATTATTTATTGTTCCGAGAAGCCTACACAGTGTCCCTAAACCGTATACTAAGCGACGCGCAGAGTCAAACTATAAAGTAGTCCTTTTGAGTTATCACCATAATTCCGCGTGTTTGCAACTCAGCCAGGTTTTTCCGTCGAACCCTCTTTCACTAGGCCAATAGATCTCTCCCTTTCTCTGTCTCCCTTTCCCTCTCCCCTTTTTTAAAGCTCACTATCGACATTCTTGCATTTAAATCCTTAATTTTAAGAATTATCTTTAAGATTTCATTTTTTCTTTCTGGTGCGATAGTGTAGGTGAGCAAGCGTTCATCTGCCAATTGCGAGGCCCTGCCACGCATGTATATCGCCGCTTCCTTTTTAATTTTAAGAATTATTTTAAGGTTTTATTTTCTCTTTCTGGTGCGATAGTGGGTGAGCAAGCGCTCATCTGCCGACGGCGAGGCTCAGCCGCGCCCGAATATCGCCGCTTCCTTTCTAATTTTAAGGATTATTTTAAGATTTCATACTCTATCTCTGGCGCGATAGTGTAGGTGAGCAAGCGTTCATCTGCCAATTGCGAGGCTCTGCCACGCATGTATATCGCCGCTTCCTTTTTATTTTAAGAATTATTTTAAGGTTTCATTTTCTCTTTCTGGTGCGATAGTGGGTGAGCAAGCGCTCATCTGCCGACGGCGAGGCTCAGCCGCGCCCGAATATCGCCGCTTCCTTTCTAATTTTAAGGATTATTTTAAGATTTCATACTCTATCTCTGGTGCGATAGTGGGTGAGCAAGCGCTCATCTGCCGACGGCAAGGCTCAGCCGCGCCCGCATATCGCCGCTTCCTTTCTCGTTTTAAGAATTATTTTAAGATTTCATATCCTATCTTTGGTGCGATAGTAAATGAGCAAGCGTTCGTTTACCAACTGCGAGGTTCTACCAAGCACGAATGTCGTTGTTCCACATTAACTTTAAGAAATTACTAGTCAAGCCGCTTAATATTGATCCTAAGGTCATAACTTTCTTTCTCCCGCTTCCTTCTGTCTTTATCTCCTCTTTGCCCAAATAAATAAAAATAAAATAAAATAAGATAGTTGCAAACACCGTTTCCCCCAGATTTAATTTTTGAGCCGACACTCATAATTGTTTCCCTCTTTTCCTTATCAATGTAGATCGAATGGCTACAACATCCTTTAATTCGTCCGGGCCATTGACGCGAAGCGTCGCCAAGTAAGGACTTAATTAATTAAGTTCCGAGAACATCAAAATATTTTCTTTCCTCCTTCAACAAAAAGGGTTGATGAAATTCATTCCCCTCAGTAGGCGCGCAGCAAACCGCGTATCGTCAAGGTCCTTAACAAAGGAGGAGCTTAAAGATTTCGACCGCGAAATCCAAGAGTTCCTTAATTTGGAATTGCCTCCTCCGCCAAACGAAGAGGTGGAAGAATCCCACACCCCGCCCCCTCCTACTAAACGATTGAAACTTGCTAACACGCCCGAATTCATACCCACGGACATTTACAGTTTTGAAGACAGTTTTTTCCCAAATTTAGATGAAATCCCTGATATAGAAGATCCGACCGTTCCTATAAACTTTTTGATATCCCCTATAGACAATCATTCCCGACCCTTAGACGATCCACTCCCAGCTAACCCTACCAAACCCCGAACACTAACGTACCCCTTCAATCCGCAAATTTTTACCTTGGAGGAAATAGATGAGTACATCGAGGAACAACTGCTCGACGAAGAAGTGGAGAACATCTTGAGGAACGCGCCTCCACCAGGAAAATTTATATTCAGATAATCATTATTCGTCATTTTCTATTGCAACTCCTAGCACCGCTATTATATTAAAACCCATATTATCAATTCATAATCTGGCCTTATTAGAGTTACATAATTATCAATCTTCTGTTATAATTATTGTTATCCAATCGTTACCTCCTAATTATTGGTATCTATGATTCTCTACTAAAGCCACCATAATTGCTGATTTTGTTACGATTGTCATTATTATTATTACTATTATTGTTTCTTTTTCCTAATGAACTCTCTTGTCATCATCACTATTTACTATTTTTCTAAGTTCTTGCAATTGCTAACTTCGTTACTATTATCATTACTGCCCACATAGAAATTGGCATCCAGTGGATGTCCAATGGACGTCCATTAAACCTCCATAGATCCATGGGACGTCTATGTCCATGGTGGAAGTCAGATGGACGTCCATTAGAGGTCTAGTAAACTTCTTTAGCTCCATTGGAGGTTTACCTCCATGGCGGAAGTTAGCTAGACGTCCATTAGGGATCCAGTAAACTTCCATGGCTCCATTGAAGATTTACCTCCATGGCGGAAGTTATATAGACATCCATTAAGGATCCATTAAACATCCATAGCTCCATTGGATGTTTTCTTCCATAGTGGAAGTTAGATGGACGTCTATTAGGGATCCACTAAACTTCCATAGCTCTATGGAACATTACTTTTATGATGGAAGTTAGATAGACATCCATTAGGGATCCATTAAACATCCATAGCTCCATTGGATGTTTTCTTCCATAGTGGAAGTTAGATGGACGTCTATTAAGGATCCACTAAATTTCCATAGCTCTATGGAACATTATTTCCATGATGGAAGTTAGACAGACGTCCATTAAGGATCCATTAAACTTCCATAGCTCTATGGAACATTTACTTCCATGATGGAAGTTAGATAGACGTCTATTAGGTATCCATTATTCCGTAGCTGTATGGAACATTTATTTTTATGGTAGAAGTTAACCCAGACAACACGCTTGTTAGAATGAAAACTTTAAGAGAACTTTTTAAAGAAAACATTTAGATATCTTGGAAATGATGTCCAAATGGTAACATTTATCAGAGACGTCTGCTAAGAGAAGTCTTTGAGATATCTCATAGAAGAATTTCATTTAAGTTTCTTGAAAATGTTATCCTTATGATATCAGCTTAATATCTCATAAAAGATATCACAATGCTGTCCGATTTTTTAGCCGTCCATGCGCGTCGTAGTTGACTCAGAAATCAGACAACACTATAACATCCTGAATGAGAGATCCATTTGATATTAAAAAAAAATTATTATAAAGATAATGTTTTCAAAAATAACGGTTTGTCTACAATTACTGCACACAAAAAAATGCACAAAATCTAAATTTATCATGTACTGAATACAAAAACAGAATAATAAGTGTACTATTCAATTTTTCTTAGAATATATGATCTATATAGTTAAAATTATCTAATTAACCATTTGAACGCTTCAAAGTATTAATGCTAAATAGATCGCAATTTCCATCAAATTATTAAGGTTATGGAAAAAGAAATTTAACAATGAAATTAATAAGTAAATAAATTAATGCTATTTATTTTTAATGTTTTGCAAAATTTAATTGCTTTTATAAAAAATAATATAATTGCGTCAGTTTATAACATATATGTATATGTAGACAATAACAAGTACCCATATCGATAAGTCAAATTGGCATAGCGGATAGAGTACAAGGTTTGTAATCCTAAGGTTCCGGGTTCAAAACCAGAGGCAAGTAAGAATAAAATAAAATAATATAATTTAAATTTATATTTAATTAATAAAAATTTGTCTTAAATTTAGTATGTACTGTTGATAAAAATAATTTAAAAGAAATAAAATTTTTATTTTAAATTTTTATTTTGTCAATCATCTATCGAGGCTCCATGAAGCTTCTACTAATGATCCACGAAACGTCCGTCAGTCATCCATCGAGGCTCCGTGGAGCCTCTATTAATGATCCACACAACGTCTAATAGACCTCTTTGACGACCTCTAATGAAGGTCTAATGGACGTCCACAATGCGGAACTGTGGATTTCTAATGGCTCTATATTGAATGTCTAATGGACGTCCACTGGAAGTTTATACTTCCATGGCAGACGTCCATTAGACATCTACTGGAGGTTTTGTTTCTATGTGGGTGCTGTTCAATTATTATCTTATTATTATTATAGATTTACAATTTTTTCATTATAAATACTAACTTGCGGTTACCATTATTATTATTATATTATCAAACAGTTATCTTATTGACATTATTATCGCTAGTTCTGTTGCAAGTATTATCATTACCATTTAATTGCAATATTATTATTATTATTGATTTACATTATTATTATTGAGTTATTATTATTGAAGTTACCAATTTTCAGTTATTATTATTATCATTGCTATTTGATTATTATCTTATTACTATTGTTGATTTATAATCTTTATTACTATAGTTGTCGACTTTTAGTTACAACCATTATTGTTCGACTACCAACCAGCTATTTTACTGCCACTATTATTTATGATTTTATGGAACTCTTGTGGTCGCTAATTTTGTCGCGATCATCATTATTATTTAATTATCATCTTATTATTACCATTGATTTACTATCCATATTATTTAAGTTATCAACTTTCAACTATTATTATGATTATTATTCAACTATCAACTAATTATTCAATTGTCATTATTATGTGTGCAATTTTACTAAACTCTTGTAACTGATAATTTCGTTGCGACTATCTTTATTATTATCCAACCACCAATCAATTTATCTCGTCGTCATTACTAGTTACAATTTTATTGAGCTCTCGTCATTGCCAACTTCGCCTATTTTATTATTATTATTATTATCGTTATTCAACTGTTATCTTATTACTATTATTGCCTTATAACCCATACCGTTGGAGTTGCCAATTTTCAATTATCATTATTATTATTCAACTATTAAACAGTTATCCTATTGATATTATCATTTATAATTTCACTAAGACCTTGTAATTGCTAAATTATTATTATTATTATTATTATTATTATTATTATTATTATTATTATTATTATTATTATTACTCAATCATCAGTTTATTGTCATGACTATTTTATAATCTTTATTAAAAGGTTATCATGTTGTTGCCAGAATTATCCATAGTTGCTACTACCTTACTACTATTCTGATTTTATCGCCCTTATTACCACTCTTGTTACTCGTAAGTCATTGTCACTCTTGCTACTATAGAGTAAGCTTACTCAAGACCTTTCAATAAGAACTCCGCATAGAGGAGTAAACCCAGTTATTTTGTCCAAATGTCTTACAACAGTTAATAATTGAATCAACCCTAGCTCTCATATCCCAGGGTATTGCCGGCCCAGCAGGTAGCCCAAAAAGAGAGAGAGCGCCCCTTTATCTACTGCCGAGGTAAGTGGAATAAAGGAAGGTCCGTCGTCCAGGACGTTACAAGGTCTTTAAATCAGAGCTTTGCCGTATCAACGCATTCTAATGCGGCAAAGCTCTGATTGGCTGCTTCTATGACGCACGTTCTATTCCGCAGCTCTATTCCGCATCATGTGATTTCGGCCTAATGGAGAGAGGATAATGCTGAAACTCCTGGGGCTCTATTCTTGAATTCATTCGCAAGAGAAACGTATTCGCAAATTCTGATCTTACAGAAAAGTTGGAAATTTATTGGCTATTGTATGGCTATTAACCAATAAACTTACAACTTTCTGTTAGAGCGAGTACTTGCGTATACGTTTCTCTTGCGAATGACTTCAAGAATCGAGCCCCTGGGGCTCGATTCTTGAATTCATTCGTAAGAGAAATGTATTCGCAAATTCTGTTCTTACAGAAAAGTTAGAAATTTATTGGCTATCGTATGGCTATTAACCAATAAACTTACAACTTTCTGTTAGAGCGAGTATTTGCGTATACGTTTCTCTTGCGAATAAATTCAAGAATCGAGCCCCTGGTTTGTTCGCGTCGCCATGCTCCGACATGCTCCTATTCACTCCAACGCATTCTAATAGGTTGGCGTCATCGGAATCAACGTATTGGAGTGCGTTGGGGTGAATAGGAGCATGTTGGAGCATGTGACGCGAACAGACCCTCCATGTCTGCGGTGAGCTCCGGCAAACGCATACGGTGACCAATCAGCAACCAGGCGCAGGTCGGGTTTCGGCAAGTCACAGCAAGCGTTTGAATTCTGATTGGTCACCGCATGCGTTTGCCGGAGCTCACCGTATACATGGAATTTTAGCATTACCCTGATGGAAATATATTACTGAAAATTTTATTGAAAATCTCTCTCAATTGACCCCTTTTCACTAAGATTTAATAAGATTCGTTACATTTAATTGAAATTAATTAAAATTTATTAAGGTTTCTTTAAGATTTAATAAAATTTATATAATTTATTTTTTTGTTAAATAACAATAAAATAAATTTAATGAATTAAAAAATTTTAATAAATTAATTGAGTTTTAATAAATTTTAATAAATTTTATAAAAGAGTTTTAATGAATTTTAATGAATTTAATGAATTTTAATGAATTTTATAAAATTTTAATGAATTAAATCAGTTTTAATAAATTTTAATAAATTTTAATGAATTTTATGAATTTCAATGAAATGGGTCAAAGAGATTTTCAATAAAATATTTCCATTAGGGTAGCCAATCAGAATCAGCTTATTGTTTTGAGTTTTTGATGGTCTCGTTCCCCATGGAGTATGTTTTACAGAATTCGGAAGAGTATTCTAACCTCAAAATTGTTTTTAATTAAAAAAAATTTTATTATTATTATACACTACTAAAAAAAATAGGGAACACTTTTTGTATACTAAAAATTTGGGCTATTATCAAACTGCTGCAACTCAGCGAAAAATTATCGTAGAAACAAAATCCAAAAAGCGTTTTAAAGCTTGAAACTTCTTCTTTCAAATGCTTTTTAGCAATTTTAGTTATCTTTTTTTTACCAAAGTGGCACAATGATGAAGCTTGACAAGTTAAAATGAAAATTTTTTATGAAAATTTACTGCGCTGCATCTTGCGTGAAAAAATCATAGAGTATTTTTGTTAATTGCATCTTAAAGCGGAAACTTTTCCCTTTAATTTGAGTGGTTGTTCATTGCTGTACGACTTTTTTTGACCGAGTTATTAAGATTTTAATAAAAAATGGTCATTTTGACTTTCATCGCTTGTTACTCGTGAACAAATCAACGTACAGCGCTCAGTAAAAAAGTGTTGAAAAGCTGAAAGTTTGCACTTTTGAATGCTGTTATCAATTTGTTCACAGATTTACTTTTTCTAACAACGAATCGCGTTCAAAGATTACGTAAAAAATTGCATATTTTACGGTTTTCATTTAGTTCAAGGTACTGTTGTGAAAAAAGATCCAATCACATCGCTAAAGCAATCCAGTGAACACATTTTATAGCGGCAATATAACATGGAAGTTACATGTAATTTAACATTGTTATTCTTGTGATATGTACGTGCTATATGACATGGAAATAACCTGTTACGTAATATTTGTTATAGGCAAGTGATATAGCTGTTATACATCGTTTTGGCGTTACAGTTATTCAACAAAAATGGTATAATCGTAACATAACACGTTCGTATCAATGTTATTACGGAACGATGCGTCGTAGTTGACTCAGAAATCAGACAACACTACAACATCCTGAATGATAGATCTATTTGATAATAAAAAAAATTATTATAAAGATAATGTTTTCAAAAATAACGGTTTGTCTAGAATTACTGCGCACAAAAAATGCACAAAATCGAAATTCATCATGTGCTGAACAAAAACAGAATAATAAATGTATACCATTCAATTTTTCTTAGAATTACGATCTATATAGTTAACCATCTAATTAATCATTTGAACGCTTCAAAGATTAGTGCTAAATAAATCGCAATTTCCATCAAATTATTAAGGTTATGGAAAAAGATAAATTTAACAATGAAATTAATAAGGAAATAAATTAATGCTATTTATTTTTAATATGTTTTGCAAAATTTAATTGCTTTTATAAAAAATAATATAGTTGCGTCAGTTTATAACATATAAGTATATGTAGACAATAACAAGTACCCATATCGATGAGTCAAATTGGCGTAGCAGGTAGAGTACAAGGTTCGTCATCCTAAGGTCCCGGGTTCAAACCTAGCAGCGACAAGTAAGAATAAAATAAAAAATTACATAAATTAAATTTAATTAATTAATAAAAATTTATTCTAAATGTAGTATGAGTTGTGACGTGACAGCCGCAGGCTGCTGTCCGTCACAAGGCCCTGAGGGCCCTTACGCAATAATATCCCGCGGGCCCTGCGTCCTCCCGCTCGGGAGCGGACGCAAAAGCGTATTCTCTTGTACTTTGTGTGTGTGACGTTCCACGTGCTGTCCATCTAATTACTTGTTAAGATTTTTGCGAGCGTTATACCGCGGGTGCGGCGGAGATCGGTGGCTATGAAGATCTCGTTGTGGTTGTCGGACGTCTCGTCTCAACGGAAAATCTTCCCGGAGATTGCAGAGGAACGGGCAACGAGGGAGTCAAAGAAGACCCTTTTAACCCATTACTTCCCAAGCGGACATTTTATAGTCGATTGGTTTTCGGCTCAGAAAAGTGATGAGATCACATGAAAACTTAAAACAAAATATGCTCTTCTACGTAAAAAGAGTTGCTCTTTCAGATTTCGGGGTCAAAATTTTAAAAATTTTTATTGGAAATTAAATATGGCGGCTCAAAGTTGATATAAATTTTTTCATCGACTATTGACTTTTTATAGTAGAAAACTTTGAAAAATTTTGTCCATGACTGTTGTAAACAATTAAAGTGACGACGTTTGCCTCTTTAAAGTATAAACTATGATTATTAATTGATTTTTTTAAGTAGTTCAAGTAGTTCAAGATGGTGGATGCAGTATAGCGTCCAAATACATGGAAATCATATTTTATTACGATATATGTGTGTGAATAGCCATTTCTCACATTTTCGAGGTCGCTGAGTACGAATCTTTAGTCAATTACTCATTTTTCAAAATGGCAGATACAATATGTCATAAAAATTATACTTTATTAAAAACTATGCCTCCGAGTACTTATTTTATGTATTTGTGAGATTGCTGAGAACAAATTTTGGGTCTGTTTTTTATTTTCCAAAATAGCGGATATAATATGGCGTCAGAATACACAAAAATCATGTTTTACTGTGAACTATGTGCGTGGGTACTAATTGTATATGTTTTTGAGGTCGCTGAATACGAATCTTGAGTTTGATTTATATCTTTCGAAAGGCGGATGTAATATGATACACACAGTTCGCAACAAAATCTAATTTTCGTATATTCTGACGCCATATTGTATCCGCCATTTTAAAAAATGACTAATTGACCAAAGATTCGTACTCAGCGACCTCGAAAATGTGAGAAATGACTATTCACACACATATATCGCAATAAAATATGATTTCCATGTATTTGGACGCCATACTGCATCCACCATCTTGAACTACTTGAACTACTTAAAAAAATCAATTAATAATCATAGTTTATATTTTAAAGAGGCAAACTCCGTCACTTCAATCGTTTACAACAGTCATGGACAAAATTTTTCGAAGTTTTCTACTATAAAAAGTCAATAGTCGATGAAAAAATTTATATCAACTTTGAGCCGCCATATTTAATTTCCAATAGAAAATTTTGAAATTTTGACCCCGGAATATGAAAAAGCAACTCTTTTTACGTAGAAGAGCATATTTTGTTTTAAGTTTTCATGTGATCTTATCACTTTTCTGAGCCGAAAACCAATCGACTATAAAATGTCCGCTTGGGAAGTAATGGATTAAGCGGGGGTCCGCAGGTAATGCCGCCCTTATCTTGCCTACTGTTTGTGCCATGTAAGAATTCCGATACTGCCGCTGAATCACGCTTTCAGGACCCAGCGACGGCGCGCGATGCCGACATCCCGACGGGGCGATTGCAGACCCGATACCGCGGGAAGTCCGGCGGAAGGATCACGACAACTTAAGATGCGCCGACGCCCCGTCGAGGAGGAAATGACGCCCCGATGGCGGAGGATACGCCGGGCGAGGAGAAAAGAGTCGGACGCGCGAGAAAGCGCCAGGATTCCTGTGCCCGGGGCCCATAATCATCGACCGCCGTGCGTGGATCGATCAGCCGGCGACAGCGTGGGCACCGCGCTCTGCGCGAAAATCGATTTTCGCGAAATCAACCAATAAGGGCCAGGAACGCCGGAGGCAAGGTGGGGCGCGCCGCCGAGCGGCCCCCGCGAGATCCAGGATCCCGCACTCGTGCTGCGGACGTAGAGATAAAAACTGTGTGTGTGTCCCGAGTTCCCGAGCCGAGTTGTAAGGAAGGACGTAGGGACGAGAGTCATCCCGACCCGGAGGAGGCCAGCAGAGGAGAGGCGAAGTGGTGAGACGAGCGTCACACATACTGTAAAGCCACCGATTTCGCGGGTTGGGCGAGCCGCGAGGAAATCGCGTACTTATCGCAAAATCTTTCGGCGTGTTTATGAGAATCCCGAGCTCGCGGATTCAACGGGGCCTCGTCGTCTCGCCCGATCGCGCCCGTCCGCGTGATTTCGCTACGTGCTGTGTATTTCGTGATAGTTTCGCGTTGCGTGTGCGTTCCGATCCGCAGCCGAGTCAATTGTCGTTCGTCCGGTCGTCGTGTCGCGGGTTATTCCCGCGCTGTATCTTGTCGCGTCGTGGAAAAATTTAGTTGTTACTTTTGTATAATTTGGTCGATCGCACCGTTATTGCGAGCCCCTTCGGGGAGTGTACTCTGATAGTTATCGACGCAATCGTCGTATACCGTCGGACTGTCGAATAACTCATAATTATTGCGCTTATCTTTCGCGAGAATCGTTAGAGCACGGGAGAACACGAGTCCGTCGCGTGCCGCGCGGGCTCGGAGTTGCGATCCGTCCCGTTCGCCCTTGGCGAGGTCATCCTGGCGGGAGTCGGCGTCCTCCAACGACGCCGGGTTAATCGTAAGACAAGTCGGAGAGTTCCCGCGTACGCATCATAACCCGCTCGCTCAATATACCGTTCTCGCACCATTTGATACCCAGCGGATGCCAGCTGGTAACGCGCGCGAGCCACCACCGCTCCGCAGAGTCGTCATCTACTGTAATTCTTACGGTCAAATACAACTGTTACTTTTTCTGTTACATTTGTGTCGTGTACGTAATTCTCTCGCCTTCCCGATTCCATCCGCCCGCACCGAACCTCCCCCACTGCCATTTGAGGGCTGAGCAGCTGGATCTCGGAGCCGCTAACGCCCCGGTCGCCTAGCGTGCGCCCGTCTTTCCCGAGATTCAAGTATGGTAACATTTGTTTGCGAGTTGGTTCACACAGAGTGGTACGCTTAACGTACCTGGCGCCCAACTTAGTGTGACGTCGGGAAACCTCGCGAAGGTAGTCGCTCCGACACCCGGGCGGCTCAGGGCCGCGACCAGGGACGGAGGCGAAGTTGGCCGTCGCTCGCGAGCGGCGGTTACAGTGCTGTTGATAAAAATAATGTTTAAAAAATGAAATTTTTATTTTATTTTATTTTTCTTTTTAACTGTTGTGTAACGGTTAGATAACATGTTATATTGCTGAGTCGGAAATTGTAACTTACATGTAAGTTACGTGTAATTTCAGAGTAACGTAACCTGTTATATTTGGTTACATTGCTGTTACACTGCCCCCCCCCCCCAGTAATAAACACTAACGTTCATGAAATAAAACATTTGTTTTTCACGTGTGTATCATTCTTGAAATTGCTAAAATTGCTTAAAACATATTTTCAATAATTTTTCTACACCCTTTTGACCAAGTTACAAACTCAACTTTACATTTCTTTTTAAATGACGCTTACCGCCGGCATTAGCGTTATCCAATGTGCACCACGTGGAAGATGCCGGTCGGATTATGCACATCGCACGCGCGCGTGTGTGCGTGTGTGTGTATGTGTTTCACAGCAAAGGTAAAGACTTATAATCAAAAATTCGCCAATGGCAAACACAATTTTGATTGGTCACTTGACGTCACATCATGGATTATCCGCCATTGCGTACCCGCGCTGGGCGAGGAAGAGGGGAGAGTGCTCTGTGTTGAGCAGTATAGGTTAAAGGAATATGTGTCATAAGGTAATTCAATCTCTGCACTCTCGAGGGTCACTATATTTTGACGATACACTCAGGAAGAACAAGAAAAATTAAATTTGCATCTGTTATATGGCTGCGTACAACTTGGAGCAGACTCGCATTGTTTACTATCTCTACTACTCCAGACCCCAGCCCCAGACCCCAGCCCCCGGCCCCAGCCCCCATCCAGTCACCGTATAGGTACAAGATGGTGGATAGCAGTCATGGTGGGGCGGTGGGGGGCCATTGGCGCATCTTCGATTATAGGTCTTTAAGCAAAGGTAAGAACCTCGCGGTTCGTCACGCGCGCGCTTGCAGCTGTTCCTTGCGACTTCTTAAATATCGTTTTATGTTGTTTCAAATGCGTTCAAATGTCTACACGCGGCATTTTGAAAATTTCGCATACAAGCTCATTAATACTCCACGGGAATCGACTGTGTGTTTGTTAAAACATTTGTTTTAAAGCTTTTATACATAAACATTACATGTAAACATTACGAGTACGCACTTACATACATACCGTAATGTTTACAAGTAATGTTTATGTACAAAAAGACTGAAATAAATGTTACACAGACGACTCTCGATTTCTCTTATACAATTACGAATCGTTTATTTAGATACGTTATGTAAATGAAATTCATTATTAAAATTTCAATAATCCAGATAGCAAGGTGACGTTAATACAACATCAATAATTTGTCATTTAAGGTCGCAGACGTCATGTTACCAAATTAAGACGTAATAGTAACGTCATTTTTTGACCTATTAATTACGTCAGTCATTTATCCATCCTACAACGTATTTCCGACGTCAAATTCTTAACTACCCAGGTAGCAAGCCCACGTCATTTTGACGTCCCAAAATGGTCATATCTGGTCATATGTCGTCAAAATGACCATTTTTTAACATGACCTAAAATTGACGTCATGATGACGTCATTTTGAAGTCATATTTCAGTCATAATCTGACGATTATTTTCCCAGACAGTACACATCCAAAATTGGGACATAAAGACGTCATTAAGACGTATTTTAGACACGGTCTAAAGCGGTGTCCATACAATGAGATTTAAGGCGTAAGGCATAAGCATATTATATAAGCATATTATATTCAATTTTAAGAGAACTTTTTTAAGAACACATTTAGATATCTTAAAAATAATTTCAAAATGGTCAAATTAACTATTTGAACGCTTTAAAGCTTAGTGCTAAATAGATCGCAATTTCCATCAAATTATAAAGGTTATGGAAAAAGTTAAATTTAACAATGAAATTAATAAGTATGTTGCGCCTTGCGGTTCAACAAAATATTTTTGCCGTACCTTGCGGTGCGACAAAAGATTTTTTGGGATTTCGTTGCTGCCCAAGGAGTTAGAACTCGCGGAAAGAGGCGGTTTTGTAGGCAGGGTCCTTAAATCACTCACTCACTGATTTTAATTTAAACTGATATAGATTTATTTCTGTTGTTGTACACTGGTTGCGGTCGGCGAAGGTGCCGCGTCGTGTTACAATAGATTAGATACGACGCGCGACTCGGAGTTAACGCGTCGTCTCGTTGCTCGCTTGAGGCTTGCTAGCGGCTAAGTCCCGAACTCTTAATACACTTGTACGGGCCGTACGTATCGGCTTGATTTCCAATTACTGATCCCGCTGGCCGCTGTTCGGCAGCGGCTTAAATCATGTCGCGGGTTTAATTGTTAGTGGGGGCATCGGGCCCTCCGCATGACCATATATGGTCATTCCCGCGCGCATCCGGCGCGCGGGAAATATTTGCGAGTTTAGCAACAATTGCCAAAATGCAGGTATGCATTTCCGGTGGCATGATTGTTGCTAAGCTGGCTTCGCTACTTCTTTAAGGTGGCTGGTGCGTTGCCCAGTGCGATGACCGGCCGGCAGCGCACGAGGCATGTGTCACCTGACACCTTGTGATAGCGAGCCTTCCTCGGCGAGCTATCTTATAATTTTAATATTTTATTTCCTTTATTCTATAATATAAATTTATTGGTTGTGAGTGTTTCGCTCACAACAAGTAAATAAGTTAATGCTATTTATTTTTAATATGTTTTGCAAAATTTAATTGCTTTTATAAAAAATTATATAATTGCGACAGTTTATAACATATAGGTATATGTAGACAATAACAAGTACCCATATCGATGATTCAAACTGGCGTAGCAGATAGAGTACAAGGTTTGTAATCTTAAGGTCCCGGGTTCAAAACTTACCAGCGGCAAGTAAGAGTAAAATAAAATAATATAATTTAAATTTAAATAATTAATAAAAATTTGTCCCAAATTTAGTATGTACTGTTGATAAGAATAATTAAAAAAAAGAAATTTTTATTTTATTTTTTTATCTCTAGTTGCAGTTTAAAGATATCCGATTTAAGAAATCTTTTAGATGTTAGTTTTATGATATCTTTCTGTTCTCAAAAAACGACGCATTGGTTAACATTCTGACATTATATGTTATCTTTTAGAAGTTTTTTTATGTTATCATTTTCAGAAACAGCATATCTTTTAGAGATCTTTTTGACAACATATTGTTCACGTCATTCTATGACGTCAAAATACGGTACATTTCATGACGTCAGGAATTTGTGACATTCGACCGTCATTTTAATGTCATAAGGGCGTCATTTCGTGACGTCAAGAATAGTCAGTAAATGACCATTTTGGGACGTCAAAATAACGTGAGCTTGCTACTTGGGATGTACTATATATGCAGTACTTGCATTATGAAAATATCGAAATAACATAATTATAATGTAAAAAAAAAATCGTTGTTTCTCAACAAGCATCACGACCCACTACACCATAGTCACATTTGGAATTGCCTAACTTCCGCGGTCATCTATCCAACTCTGAACCGCCGTCGACGTTGCTTGACTTCGAAGATCGTACGCTACCTAGCCCTTTGTGATGATCCATGAACACTTGATGATCATGAATACATATTTGTTATAGATCAGTTCAATAGATGCGAGAAACATGAAACTTGTAGTTAACTAATATTTTTATAAATAAATATAAATTTACAGTTTTTTTTCCTGATTTTTACATATCCCAGGAAGCAAGCCCACGTCATTTTGACGTCCCAAAATGGTCATATCTGGTCATATGTCGTCAAAATGACCATTTTTTTATATGACCTAAAATATATGTCATGATGACGTCATTTCGAAGTCATATTTCAGGCATGATCTGACGATTATTTTCAGACAGCACACATCCAAAATCGGGACATAAAGACGTCATTAAGACGTATTTTGGACACGGTCTAAAGCGGTGTCTATACAATGAGATTTAAGGCGTAAGGCATAAGCATTTTATATAAGCATATTATATTCAACTTTAAGAGAACTTTTTTAAGAAAACATTTATATCTTGGAAATAATTTCAAAATGGTCAAATTAACCATTTGAACGCTTCAAAGTCTTAGTGCTAAATAGATCGCAATTTCCATCAAATTATAAAAGTTATGGAAAAAGTTAAATTTAACAATGAAATTAATAAGTAAATAAGTTAATGCTATTTATTTTTAATATGTTTTGCAAAATTTAATTGCTTTTATAAAAAATAATATAATTGCGACAGTTTATAACATAAAGGTATATGTAGACAATAACAAGTACCCATATCGATGATTCAAACTGGCGTAGCAGATTGAGTACAAGGTTTGTAATCCTAAGGTCCCGGATTCAAAACCTACCAGCGGCAAGTAAGAGTAAAATAAAATAATATAATTTAAGTTTAATTAATTAATAAAAATTTGTCCCAAATTTAGTATGTACTGTTGATAAGAATAATTAAAAAAAAATAAAATTTTTATTTTATTTTTTTATTTTTAGTTGCAGTTTAAAGATATCCGATTTAAGAAATCTTTTAGATATTAGTTTCATGATATCTTTCTGTTCTCAAAAAACGACGCATTGGTTA
This sequence comes from Monomorium pharaonis, assembly GCF_013373865.1. Lineage (NCBI taxonomy): Eukaryota > Metazoa > Arthropoda > Insecta > Hymenoptera > Formicidae > Monomorium > Monomorium pharaonis. The sequence goes on from NC_050467.1 coordinate 11,486,359, forward strand.
ACATTCTGACGTTATATGTTATCTTTTAGAAGTCTCTTTATGTTATCATTTTCAGAAGCAGGATATCTTTTAGAGATCTTTTTGACAACATATTGTTCACGTCATTCTATGACGTCAAAATACGGTACATTTCATGACGTCAGGAATTTGTGACATTCGACCGTCATTTTAACGTCATAAGGGCGTTATTTCGTGACGTCAAGAATAGTCAGTAAATGACCATTTTGGGACGTCAAAATGACGTGAGTTTGTTACCTGGGATGCAAACTCACACAGCACATGATATCATTCGTATATACTGAATTGACACTGAATATACTGTAGATATCCAAGATATACTAATAATAACCATATAATATATCTTGTAGTATATTATTTTTTTAATATTCTCAGAATATAAGACATTTATCAATAATATTGAGTCTATTTAGCGGATATTCTCAGGATATATTAAAATTATCAGTAATATTGCGTTTATTTATCGGATATTTTTGGAATATATTAAAATGTATTAATTATACATATATTTAATTAATACATTCCAAAAATATCCGATAATGCTTAAGCTTTAATTATGTTTAAGCAATTAAACGCGCTTCATAAAATTGTATAAGCTAATTATTATACGTATTATACGGTTCTTTAAACAAGGTGAAAATTACAAAAGTGAGGAAATTTACTAGAGCATCTACCATTTAATTTGTTGAAATCTAATAAATCTGTTCACTTTTATAATTTTCACCTCGTTCAAAGAATCTTAATTTAATAGGAGGCATGGCCGTAATAGGAGGTCATGTACAGGTAGCGTGCGCAGCGGCTACTTTGTCCAGGATTGGTGTCTTACTCGCGTGAGAGTGCAGGCATCTGCGCGATGCAGTGCCGCGAGTGATACGCGCGTTCCCATTGGTCAAGTTGTAGCGCTATTATGCACCTCTTGTATCCATACCTATCATTACGTTGCATTACGTTGGGTCACCGGCAGTCCGAACGTCCGAAGCAGCTAAATCTCGCGTTGTGGTAATAAGTCGCGTTCCGTACAGTTCCGTAGTATAATTTAAGTTGCGTGCTGTCGTGTAGTGTTTTGTCGTTAACTCGTGTGGCGTTCACAACAACAACATGCATTAATCACGTTACAGTTCCTACGTCCTTTTCCGGCATTGCTTCGCGGCACACATATCTTACACTAATTAGCTTAACTTAACTCCGTCCCCATATAGCACAGATTGTTTCAGAAAGCTTTCAGAAAGGTTTCAACTTTTCACGGTTCATGTGCAACAATTCTGAAAGAATTCTGTAATATGTCATTTGAAATGTTTCAACAAAAATATTTCTGAAACCTTCCGTATGAAATATTTTTACAGACCTTTCCGTTTAATTATTTCTGAAACCTTTCACATGAAACAATTTAACAAACTTTCAAAAGAGTTTTTTCTGAAATCTTTCACATGCAATAAATTTGAAACTTTTAGTCGAATTATCCCTAAAACATTTCATTTGACATATTTTTACAGACTTTTCAATTGAGTTATTTCCAAAACCTTTCACATAAAATAATTTAATAAATTTTTCATTTGAGTTATTTTTTACATCTTTCACACACGCTATCTTGAAAACTTTCAGTTGAGTTATCTTTGAAAACTTTCTTATGAAATAATCCAGCACATATATTGTTCGCGGACCGTCGCTAGGTGACGCACGCGGCGCCTTTCTCGTAATGCAATTCACACTTCACAAGCTACATAAAGCAGACCACGGTGACAGAAAACGGATCAATCTATACTATCGTAGTGAGCTCTCGGCGCCTACGATATTATTTATTATTGTGTCTTAAAGACACATCTTTCATGGCTAAAAATTTTAGCTTTGGTAACAAATCCTTTTTCTGCGTGTAGTGCACCCATATAACACAGAAACCTTTCAGAGATATTTCAGAAATGTTTCAAGTGAAAAGTAAATCATTTCAGAAACATTTCAAAATATTTCTGAGACAGCTCTGAGACAGCTCTGAGATAGCAAAATGTCCGCGATGCTTGCACTTGAAACTTTTCTGAATGTTTTCAGAAAGGTTGCAGATATGTTTCAGCAACCTTTCAGTACACTTTCAGAAATGTTTCAAGTGCAAGCATCGCGGACATTTTGCTATCTCAGAGCTGTCTGGGAGCTGTTTCAGAAACATTTGGAAACGTTTCTGAAATGTTTCACTTTTCACTTGAAACTTTTCTGAAATATCTCTGAAAGGTTTCTGTGCTATATGGGTCTCTTTTTAATTGTCTCCTTAGAAAGAGACGAAGTGAATTAAGCTAAGGTTGAAGTTATGGGACGTTGATACAACCGGGTTTTAATCGTTATTTTCTTAGATTGGGAGAATTCTATGTGTGTGACGTTAGAATACCAATTATTTAGACCATTCAGCTGCTTAGATTTATTCCGATATCAGTGTTCCGATATCGGAATAATATTCCGATATCAGTTTCCGTTCCTATGTGCAAAGCCACTTCATAACCTCGAGACAGTATAGTCTGCACTGTATGATAGTTGTGGCATGTATACACAATCTGCAATCTGTATACGAAAATAACAATATAAGGTAATTAATTATAATTATTTTAGTCAAGATAGTAGCTATAATTAATTATTATGCGTGAGCAGATTAATGCATTGTCTCTATAATTATTATTTTCTTTGTTAGATCGAGAGAAATTATAGTGATGATACGAGTACGAGTTCAATCCATTCAGCTGCTTGGATTTATTCTGATTGGTGTTTCCGTTCCTATGTGCAAAGCCACTTCATAATCGCGAGACAGCAAAGTCAGCACTGTATGGTGGTTATGGCATATACACTCAATCTGTAATCTGTGTACAAAAATAGCAATATAAAGTAATTAATTATAATTATTTTAGTCAAGATAGCTGTAATTAATCATTATGCGCGAGCAGATTAATGCATTGTCTCTATAATTGTTATTTTCTTTGTTAGATCGAGAGAAATCATAGTGGTTACGAGTACGAGTTAAGTCCATTCAGCCATGGACTCATTCCGATTGGCGTATTCCAATTCTTGTGCATAGCCATTTCATATAACTGCCAGTTTCAAACTTCCTATTTTTTTTAGTAACGACTTAATATTTAATATATTGTTCAATATATTGTCAGGTAAGCTTTGAAATATTACTTTAATACTAGAGTTCTATATATATAAAGAAAAGCGCAATCAGTGAAACAATTGGTCTTCGCTTATAAGTATTCTCTTTTACTCCAAGTGCGTAGAGAAAATAGCAAAGGCCAATTGTTTCATCGATTGCGCTTTTCTTTATATATAGGACTCTAATACGCATTATAATTGTTTCATTAATAATTATCATAAAACTAAACAGTATTATATAATAATATATAAATATAAAATATATAAATATAATAGTGTGCGGGTACCCGCATATCACTAAAATATAATAATATAATAATAATAATAATAATAAAACAATATAATATTTAAATATAAAATATGTACTTATTTTAATACAATAGAAATGGATCAAAAGCGTCCAAGGAAAGACATCTCAAATGTATCAAAACGACAGTTAAACAGATTGATTAAAGATGAATCAGAACTTATTTGTAAATCTGTGTTAAATATGACTGCCATACCATCACATAAGAATATTAATGATCAACGTATAAACGTATATTGATAATATTTCAGAAGTTAAATTTGACATGACAAATATTGAAGGTGATGCAAAAGTAATCGAAAATAATAATGAATGGGACCAGAGGAACGATATGTTAATAAATTATGAAAATTTTAGTTCAAACAAATATCAAAACAAGCACAATTTAAATAAGTAAGTTCCAGATGCGCACAGTAATAAACGGACACAGCAGGCTGAATAAAACGGATACAGCAGGCTGAATGAAACGGACACAGACCAAATGCGCACAGACCAAATGCACACAGAGCAAATGCACACGGACCAGATGCACACGGACCAAATCCGCACAGTTGCGAACCTATGTGGTGTAGAGAATGCTTTGCACACACACACACACACACACACACACACACACACACACACACACACACACACACACACACACACACACACACACACACACACACACACACACACACACACACACACAGACACACACACACACACACACACACACACACACACACACACACGGGGGTGCAAGGGGGGGCTTCGCCCCCCTCCCGCACCCACCCCGTCGGTAGAGGTGCCCGAAAAGTCGTAACCCATGTGGTAAGTTTGTTGGTTACTGTGTCCGTTTGGTCCGTGCGCATTTGGTCTGTGCGCATTTGGTCTGTGCGCATTTGGTCTGTGTCCGTTTCATCCGAGTTTGATATGCAAATATTTGAACATAGGCAGAACATACCCAACAAAAATGACAACTTGCCAATTAGAAGCAAGCCACAAATTGCTGATTTAAGTGTTGATAACGATTCAAGTATATCACTATAATAACTTATATTTGTTTTTTATTTCAATTTGGATGATATATAATATACTTTTAATATGTAATATTCATTCTTGTGTAATATTTTGTAGTATTGTCACATTTTCTTCGTATTGCGAATGTTCATAATTGTGTAAAATATATTTAACTTTTTATCTATATGTTTGTACAGCATAACCACAATATTTTGATTAATTTACAGTACGTGACAATTTTCGGCGATTTGTCATTGGGAAACTGATAATCTTAGAAACAAAAATAAATGTAATCCTAAAACAGCAAAAACTTATGTTAGAAAAACAGGCAATTAGTATTGTTGATTCAGAAGAGAAAGAAGATGATATATTCATAAATTTACCACTCAAAAACGAAAACGAACTTGAAGCAATGGAAACAAAATTAAGCAAAGACTTAACTTATAAAAAACATGTGATACGTTCTATCTCTGTTTATTATTTTACATAGAATAATTTTATGAAAATAAATGTGTTATCTAATTCAATAATATTATGAAAAAGAAATTATATAATTATAAAATTATAAAAACTAAATCTAATAAATGCAAACTTTGCAACGTTAAAACAATAATATATATTATAAATAGATAAATATTAATGTCCAAGATAATTTCATATATTACGACTATTCTAAAATCACATATTGAATACAAATATGTTAATATTTTGTTATGTTTAAAGTTTATTTATATTTACAGTTTGCCTCCAAATTTTATGCTATTTTTCAAGATTTCAGTTATTATTTAACATATGGTATATGTTAAATAGTTTTATATAGCATCATTATAAAACTACTTAAATTAAATTAATAAATGATACTAAGCTAAACATCCAGCTGATATTAACATTGTAATTAATATTTTAGATTAAACAATTGGCCCGAGTTGTATGCTCAGGTATCAAAACGTCGTGCATTTGATTCATGAGGCAAATATTCACAAATAATTTGGCACTAAAATACAGTTGGTATGAAGCGAAGAAAAAAAAATTTTTTCAAACTTACAATTATGTAAAATAATTATGTGTAAGTAAAATAAACTTAGAACTGCAATTCTTAATTATTTAATGGTATAATTGTTTATACAAATAAAAATATATACATTTATAAATATATACAATTTACTTACTGATTAAGTAAAGAATTTTTTTTACAAATATTGGTATTTTCATGCAATTTTTAGTTATATATTGACATTAAAAAACATTTTTTCTTGTATTTCCTAATCGATTAAAATTTAAACAAATATTTATTATAAAAATAATTAATATTTATAAGTTATTAATGCTTCAAAATTAATACGTTTTAGGTGTGATAAGAAAGTCTCATGTAAACGCAACAGATGATCAAATCTCAGCCCCGATAAAGATATGGTTGGCCCATGCAAAAGAACGCGCCGGAAAAAAAAGTGATATTTGAAGAAGATATAATTTGGTGATTTTTCAAGTCAAGTTTCACGTTTTTTTTTTGTTAATTATTTGACAATTAATATTTGACGAGCTTCACATTTACTACGTTCGGGTTTGATTTAATTTTGTTATTCTGCAGTTGATGTGGTCGAGTTTTTCCATTATCGTTTCAGAAGGGAAGATATGTTATACATGAGTTTTGTTTTCTATTTTTATTTTAAAATTATCTGTTATACGATGTTTGTAATCTATACAATATAATGTGATAGTATATGCATAATACATACAGGGTGTTTGGTAAAGATTTATGCAATTTTTATAAGCAGGTAGAGCGCATTAAGCTGAATAAAATCCTCATCGTTTTTCCATTTTCACAATAGTTAACGAGTTATAGACTTGTAAAATTTTCTGTATTAGCCCGGCCTACCGGCAAATGCAAGCACGCCGAGCGCCCGACCGCGGCGGCTGCCCCTCCCTAGCGCTTGAACCTTGAGATTGCTAGGCGCGCGGAGGGAGTTGTTACAACAAGCGGCAATGGCTACGCACAATGTGTACGTGTACATACATGTGTACAAAAAAATATCAGTTCTAATGCTTAAAGAAGCAATTACTAAATTTATTTTTTTTTAATAAATAATGATTATTTTTAATAAAACATTTTTTTTGGTGATAGTCTTAAATGTCGTAAACTGTCATAAATTTTAAAAGAAGCTATTATCATGTGCTCAAAAACAAATTTATCCTTCTTTAAACAACATTAGAAAATTTTATCGATTAAAATGGAAATAACAACCAAATAAAATGTTTCAACTTTATATTCTTAATTTGTTTCAACTTTATATTCTTAATTAAAAATTAAATAACGAGAATATTTATATTTTTAATAAAATTAATCCTTGTGATAGACTTATAATACACGGAAAAAACTTTATGGTAAAAATTACTCTGGTAAGTAATAAACGCGTGACAAGGAGAAATTATGAAAATTTTTATTACGTTTTTCATCAAATTACGATAATATTTACATTACTTATATGATATAATTCTCTGAAATTTCTTCTTACAGTTCGTGGTTACTATCATAAATAATAAATTATATATAATTTTACTATAAAATTTTCTCCGTGTAGATTTACGAATATATGAATTTATTAAATGTTTGAAAACTTATAAACAATATTTATTTAATTCAAGAGAATTTAGTATGTAATGTGTGTGTATTTGGTGTGCGTGTGCGCGTGCGTGCGTGCGTGCGTGCGTGCGTGTGTGTGTGTGTGTGTGTGTGTGTGTGTGTGTGTGTGTGTGTGTGTGTGTATGTGTGTGTGTGGTGTATGTACGTACATACGCGAGAAAAGAATAATCACTTTGTGACAGGAAAATGAATAATCATTCCTTAGTTCGCGATTTTATATCACTATTATTATTCATGCTGATTACTATACAATACACGCACACGTAGAAAAATATGATTCTAGTTTTAAGAAAATCAATTATTCATTTTTAATTTTATTTTTTTTTAATAATTATCTTATTTTTAATGGTTGAAAAGAATATTATATTGATAATAAACACCTCACTTTACACAAAACAAATAATGTTTAACATTTTCGTGTATGTATCACACACACACACACAGCGTATATTACTAGCGTATATTACTAATAAATTATATATAAATATATGTAGGATATAGTTGGAATATATATACAGGGTGTCCCAACGCATGTGGACCACCACTCGTAAAAAGGTAGAAGGGATCGAGATGAACATACAGGTCCAATATTTTCTTGGGCTAGGTTTACAAATAATGGAGATATCAATTTTTTTAATTGTGCGAATGAGAGCGCGCCGCGGCGCGCCGTAGGAAGAGCCGAGCCGCTCGAGCCGTAGCGCGGCCCACTGTGTGAAGCATTGACTGCCGGCGGCGGGGAGAAGGAGGAGAAGCGGCGCCGCTGCCTGTGCTTCGCCGCCCTCACGTCCCGCAGCACCGCGTCTAGACTTGCATCAATGGCCGCTCTCGCCTCCCAACGCACCGCGCCTAGACTCGCGTCGTTACGCACATTCGCAATTACTTGACAAAATTATTTAGCAAAGATAGGGACAAATTAAAACCGTAATAAACTTTTGTGATTGAGAAAGTCAAAAGAGAGAAAGCGATGGAAACTTATGGAATCTTCAAATAATCTAATTTCTATCGTAATTGTGAATATAGTAATCTAATGATAGTTTTCGGTACATTGACGATATATTCTTTCTTTTTCTTAAATATCTTATTTACAGTATCATACAACTCGAACTTTGTTTCTTGTCGAATTGTATCGTACTGTTAAATCCTTGATAAAAACATTGATAAAAATTCGTAAATTTATTCGTAAAATCATTATCGTAAATTCACGATTGATTCTCAAATTAATAGTTTTTTTTTTCATCTATTATAATATTTGCTACATCGAGTTCTCTCATCGTTATCTTTTTTCTCTTACACGATATATTCATAAATATTTCTTCATATTTAATCAAAATGATGCAACAATGGAACAAACTTTTCTAACAGAAAATGCGAGAACGATAGAAAAAAATATTATTTCTTTAAATTTGTTCCTTTTGATTTAGAGATGGATTATAAAATAGAAATCAATTAGATTCTCGTGTTTCTATTTTAAATAAATCACTGAAAATCTATCGTAATTAATAATGCAATTAAAGATAGCAGAAACTCTAAGTTTTCTATCGTCATGAAAGAAAACTTAGAGTTGTATTGACAATACGTGATGTTGAACGTTAATCTCTAAGCATAATTATCGTAGAAGACGCATCGCCCCTAATCTATTGTTGCACGCGTACTGCACGCGTCGCCCGGCCGCGCGAGTCAGCTGATTGCTATAGAGAAGAACGTTGTCATATTGCTGTTTATGTCGGTTCTCGAGCTGTCGAGCTCGTGTATCGGAGTGTTTTGAATAAATTCCGTTTTTTTTTAAGAAAATGTGCTATCCTATTTCGTGTACACCAATCACTGTTGCTCACTTATCTAATTGATTTCTATTTTATAATTCATCGTTTCTCTAAATCAAAAAGAACAAATTTAAAGAAATGATATCTTCTATCGTTCTAGCATTTCCTGTTGGGAAAGTTCGATCCATTTTTGCATCATTTTGATTAAATATGAAGAAATATTAATGAATATATCGTGTAAAAGAAAAAATATAACGATAAGAGAACTCGCCCAGACAACACGCATGTCTAAAAGACATCTTTAAGACGTCTTAAAAGAGACGTCTTTGAGACTTTATTAAAAGACGTCTTTATGACGTCTTAAAATCGTCTTATTTTAGACGTCTCTCTTAAGACGTCTAAAATACGTCTTTTTAAGACATATTCTTTGAGACGCCATTTAAACGTCTTTACGACGTCTGAGAAAGACGTTTTTAAGACGTCGAATGACGCACATAACCAAATCTGCCGTGTGATGCGATCAAGTCGATCGACGTGCTTATCCCGTATCAATTTTTGAACTCTTGCACGTATCGCGTGTGTGTTGGGACGTTTTGTCCCGGTTTGCTGTGTAACGCAGCCGAGTGTGGATACGTTAATACAACACAACTTTTTAACTCTCGTACGTATCGCGTGTGTAGGCTGTTATTGGAAATAATTAACCTTTCTGACAACATTTCTGACAACAGTTTTTGACAATTAATAAACCGGACGATAATAGTGTTGCGCTTAAGTTGCTGTAAAATATTTGACTGAATCCAGTATCTCTGTAAAATTCTGTAATTTCCAATCACGAAAACATGAAATAAAATTGAAATATATAATATAAAATTTTTTATTTATAAAAAAACTTATCTTAATAATAAAATAAAAATAATGAAATATAAATATAAAGTATTTTGTTTAAAATAATAAAAAATAAAAAATAATAAACCTAGCTTTTGGAATCCTTGGTGGAAAAATTTTCTACAAAATTCTAAAAAACTACAAAAATTTACAAAAGTGTGTTTCAAATTTAGCATTTTTCTGTAAAAACTACAAAAAAATGCCAGAATTGGAACACTTTTGTAAATTTTTGTAGTTTTTTAGAATTTTGTAGAAATTTTTTCGCCAGGGATGTCTAAAATAATTTTTATATAAGACGTCTCAAAAACGTCATAAATAAAAAAAATTAGACGTCTTTTAGACGCCTTAAAAACGTCTTAAATCGGGTCATAAGACGTCTTAAAGACGTCCAAAAGACGTCTTTCTGATAGTTTTATAAGACGTCTTATAAAAATATAAGACGTCTTTAAGACGTCATAATGTTCTCTGGGCGATGTAGCAAATATTATAATAGACGAAAAAAAAACTATTAATTTGAGAATCAATCGTGAATTTACGATAATGATTTGACGAATAAATTTATGAATTTTTATCACTGTTTTCATCAAGGATTTAACAGTACGATACAATTCGATAAGAAACAAAATTCGAGTTGTATGATACTGTAAATAAGATATTTAGGAAAAAGAAAGAATATATCGTCAATGTACCGAAAACTATCATTAATTTACTATATTCACAATTACGATAGAAATTAGATTATTTTAAGATTCCATAAGTTTCCATCGCTTTCTCTCTTTCGACTTTCTCAATCACAAAAGTTTATTACGGTTTTAATTTGTCCCTATCTTTGCTAAATAATTTTGTCAAGTAATTGCGAATGTGCGTAACGACGCGAGTCTAGATGCGGTGCTGCGGGACTTGAGGGCGGCGAAGCACAGGCAGCGGCGCCGCTTCTCCTCCTCCCCGCCGCCGGCAGCCAATGCTTCACACAGTGGGCCGCGCTACGGCTCGAGCGGCTCGGCTCTTCCTACGGCGCGCCGCGGCGCGCTCTCATTCGCACAATTAAAAAAATTGATATCTCGATTATTTGTAAACCTAATCCAAGAAAATATTGGACCTGTATGTTCATCTCGATCCCTTCTACCTTTTTACGAGTGGTGGTCCACATGCGTTGGGACACCCTGTATATATATTCCAACTATATCCTACATATATTTATATATAATTTATTAGTAATATACGCTTTAGATATACATATTCATAATATACTAAAAGATATTTCGAGTAGCTACTGATAATGTGCTCAAGATATTCTGTTGATATACTTACGATATAACAAAAAATGTTCTGAGTATATACTAAGTAGGCTTCTAGGCGAGACATAAGAATATCATTAGTATATTCTTAGAATATCATAGTATGTATTTCGAATATTAATGGGATATACACAATCTACGTTTGTGATATACTGCGAACATGCTGAGGATCTACCTATGCTGTGTGGAAAATAACATGTGGAATAACTTATAGAAATGTTTTTGCTCTGTTCTTTTGATAAAGCTAACTTATACCTCAGACAAAACGCAATATTTATAAAATATTTATAAAATATTTATAATATTTATTTAAATATTTTATAAATATTTATCCAAATATTTTATAAATATTTTTGTGGTCTTAGATTTGACAAATTATAAAGATTTATCATAAATATTATAAAAATATTTATGAAATTGTTCGCGCGTGCGTAGAGTAAACGCGATCGCACGGGGAGAATTGCCGGGATCCGTCCCGATAGAGACGCGAAGTGAGTGGGCAGGAATGCGGGAAGTTCACGGGAGGTGATAGGAATAAGGAGAAAGCGTAAATATCACTCACACTGAATTATTTATTCAAAAACGAACGCTCGAAGCGAGGGGCGAACCGTATCTTTTACACTGTGTCGGATATCTTGATACGCCCTGATATTGCGCTGCCTAATCGACGCGGAAATCTTGCAGAGCCACGAGATCGAGGCCCTCGCGAATTCGGAAATCTTGCGCGCGATCCGACGGAGATCTTGTGCGCGAGGCAGAGGACGTTCGCGTGAAAGATACGGTCACCTGTGCACGGACGTAATACACTCACAACATTTACGCGGATATGAAAATTAAGAATTGCTTGGCCGGAGCGGATTAATTAATAATTCACTCGCACTATCACGGCGCGAATGATAGGGAAAAGCGGAAGTGAATCCCCGCAGCTAGGATCGGCGGAAGACGGGAGAGATCTGCTGGACGATCTGATTTCGGTGCCGGGCTGCGAGAGACTGAAGAATTATGCATCGTAAAACAATTACGATCGGAGGCGAGAAAAGGGGCGGTAGGGAACCGATATCAAGACTTATTTGGGCATGGATTTGGACGTGCCCTTTTTTGGGCTTGTTTATTTGCATAGTTACCAAGATGCATAGTTACTGGCGATGCGAGCAAACGAAAATCGCGCGCGTGAGGAGCTAGTGACAGCGCCGCGCGACTCGGTGCATCGAAGAAATGAACTACACGGAGCTCGATAGCTGTCAGGAGCTCTCATTACGCGCGGATAAAACAGAGCCAATAAAAGGAAATGTTAGAACTCTAAAATGATTGTTATAGTCTCGAACAGAAATATTTATAAATATTTACAAAATATTACTTATACAAATCTTTATCTTTTATTTACCATAAATATTATATAAAATATTTAATCTATATTTTAATATGTTGAATAAAGATTTTTTTCTTCGTATATATAAAATATGTGTAAAATATTTATATAATATTTTGAAAAAATAAATATTAATAAATATTAATAAATATTTATCATAAATATTATGTGCTGCCTGGGATGATTCTAAAATATTGATAGTATTAATTATATAAAATATTATATTAATTTTAATAATGTTGTTTATTAACCAATTTTTAAATAATGATTAATAGTTATAGATAGCAAGGTGTCGTCCACTAGACCTCAATAATTTGTCATTTGAGGTCAAATCGTCAATTATTACAAAGAATTATAGTTAACGTCAGTAATTAGTCACGAATAAAATCTTATTAATACGTCGTAAAATAATCAATTAACTGACGTTATTAATTAGTCAAAAATATGATGTCAGAAATACGTTGTAGGATGGATAAATGACTGACGTAATTAATAGGTCAAAAAATGGCGTTACTATTACGTCTTAATTTGGTAACATGACGTCTGCGACCTTAAATGACGAATTATTGACGTCGTATTAACGTCACCTTGCTACCTGGGATAGGACATGTACCCGAAATATTTTCTAAAAGGTCAAAATAACGGCTTTTACTATCTGGGATAGTCATAAAAATGACGTTAAAATGTCGTCTTTATTAGATGTAATCTAAAAACCTATGTTTTGTCATAAAAATATAATCAAATGTACGATACTAGCTTCTTGAAAATAACGTCAATAATATAAAAATAATAACGTATTTTTGACGTCAATATATGACGTTGTTAAGATGAGACAAATGTCAGTTTTACGACATTTAGATGTCATTTTATCTCGACATTATGACGTCTGGTTCGTCATAAAATGATCAAAAAATGCCGTTAATTAGACGACATCTTGCTACCTGGCAACTCGGTCAAAAAAAATCGTACAGCAATGAACAACCACTCAAATTAAAGGGAAACGTTCCCGCTCTAAGGTGCAAGTCCACAAAAATACTCTATGATTTTTTTCACGCGAGATGCAGCGCAATAAATTCGCATAAAAAATTTTCATTTTAACGGGTCAAGCTTCATCATTGTGCCACGTTGGTAAAAAAAAAAGATAACTAAAATCGCCAAAAAACATTCGAAAGAAGAAGTTTCAAGCTTCAAAACGCTTTTTGGATTTTGTTTCTACGATGTATTTTTGCTGAGTTGCAGCAGTTTGAAAATAGTCTAAATTTTTGGTATACAAAAAGTGTTCTCTATTTTTTTTTTAGTAGTATATAATATAATATAATATATATAAATTTTACTTCTTCCTAATTCTTTTATTATGGTATTTTTTTGTTCTAAAATAATAAACATAAATTTTCCGACTTTTGAAAATTACGAAAATATTGGTACATGGGAAACCCAGTCATAAAAATTCTGGACTAACAAGTCGGAAATTTTTGAACCTGTTACACAATATGATATATTATTGGTAACTATTTATATAAAATTATTTATATAAAAAATTGTATATTTATATTTTATTTTCTAGCTACATTATGAAATGGAAAAAAATAAGGATAATTTTAACTGAAGAAATTATTAAATGGAAATAAATTTCACAATCATCAATAATTACAGTTAGGTGCATATGAATTAATTGCTTCTAAAAATTAAAAAGTTAACATTTTTATTATTATTATATTAATATATTGGTTATTTAATAACCTATTTTATATTTACAAAAATATCTTATTATAATTTCTTTTAATAAAATACGTACCTTACAAAAAAATTATAATTACAGTAAATAAAATAATCAAATTAATTTACCACTAATATGTTTTTACTTGTGGTGAAAAAGATTTTAGAAAATATTGTCAAATAAAATAAAAAGTTAACTTCGTTAACCTTGTAAATTAATCTTTGTTGTGTTTTTTGAACGTGTCTAATGGTATATCCACACAAACTTGCATAAACGCATAAGCATATTGTTGTGGCCCTTTAGTGGATAGAGGGCCACAGGTATTTGGGATCGTCCGTCGATACTCCTCGGGTCAGGTTTCTTGAGAGATTGTAGCCGATTGTCATATAACAATGTGTATATATTTTCTATTTTGATTACACTGAGTTACACTGACTTAATTCGTTAATACCCGTGACAAATATAAAAGGATGAGCGACATACGTTCGTCGCTGTATAATGTGTAGCAAAGCCCGCTCGTTGTCTGTACCTCGGTGTTTATATACACCGATTTTTGATGTATAATCGGGGAGGGTACTTCCCGGTCACTGGTCTTTGGTCAATGTTCTTGCTTAGCCAGCAATTGCTAGCTATGCAGATTCCATCCCAAAATCAGGAGATTTTGGGTCACAGACTTCTATAATATACCATGGTGTAAGGATACCAGGTGAACCATTGCGCATGATGCCGTGACGTCAGTATACGTCACGTATTAGTGAGCCAATAAAAAGATGATCCAGAATGCAAGCGCGAAATTGAAACGCTGAATTAATTGCGTAACATAGGCTACGTTCCGAAACTTACTGCAATAACACAGTCATATATTTTATAAAAATGTATACTTACAGATCTTATAGTGTTTTTTATGTGGTTTGTAGCTTTGCTTACAAGGTTATCGCGCACAGAAACACTCTGAAATATATAGACACTTAACCTCTTTTACTACATACATCTTATACAATAACACAGTCTTTTTTTTTTATAAAATCACTTACAGATCTTACAATATGTTTTTAACGTTGTTCGTAGTTTTGCTCAATAACGCAGGCTATCGCACAGGACACTCTGATTATCGCACAGAAATACTCAGGCTATCGCATAGGAACGCTCAAAAACACGATGCATTGGGTGCGGCCATTTTGGATTCATGCATTCTGGGTCAATTGCTAATTGGTTGTTA
This sequence comes from Monomorium pharaonis, assembly GCF_013373865.1. Lineage (NCBI taxonomy): Eukaryota > Metazoa > Arthropoda > Insecta > Hymenoptera > Formicidae > Monomorium > Monomorium pharaonis. The sequence goes on from NC_050467.1 coordinate 11,501,701, forward strand.
CTTTGGCTACTGCGCATTCACGGGAATGGTTCATCTGGGCAGCTATTATGACCTAGTTTACACCGAGCACTTGGTACGCGTATCAAATAGTAAATAACTATAGTAAATAGTGCATGCTTTTAATCATTGGCTGATCAGCTTAAATTCACTACTTGATACGCGTACCAAGTGCTCGGTGTAAACTAGAGCTATGTATCCCAGTGAACAATACGTTGTCAAAAAGATCTCTAAAAGATATCTTGTTTCTGAAAATGATAACATAAAGAGACTTTTAAAAGATAACATAATGATGTCAGAATGTTAACCAATGCGCCGTTTTTTGAGAACAGAAAGATATCATAAAACTGATATCTAAAAGATTTCTTAAATCGGATATCTAAAAAATTTCTTAAATCGGATATCTAAAAGGTTTCTTAAATCAGATATTTTTAAACTGCAACTAAAGATAAAAAAAATAAAATAAAAATTCATTTTTTAAAAATTATTTTTATCAACAGTAACATACTAAATTTAGTACAAATTTTTATTGATGAATTAAATTTAAATTAAATTATTTTATTCTTACTTGCCGCTGGTAGGTTTGAACCCGGAACCTTAGAATGACGAACCTTGTACTCTATCTGCTACGCCAATTTGACTTATCGATATGGGTACTTGTTATTGTCTTATACATATAATACCAATATGTTATAAACTGACGCAATTATATTATTTTTTATAAAAGCAATTAAATTTTGCAAAACATTAGAAATAAATAGCATTAATTTATTTACTTATTAATTTCATATTGTTAAATTTATCTTTTTCCATAGCCTTAATAATTTGATGGAAATTGCGATCTATTTTTAGCATTAATAGTTTGAAGCGTTCAAATGATGGTTAATTAGATGGTTCTTATTATTCTATTTTTGTTTAGTACATGATAAATTTAGATTTTGTGCATTTTTTGTGCACAGTAATTGTAGGCAAACCGTTATTTTTGAAAACATTATCTTTATAATAATTTTTAAATAATATCAAATGGATTTCTCATTTAAGATATTATAATGTTATCTAATTTATGAGTCAATTACAACGCGCATGGACGGCTCAAAAATCGGACAGCATTGTGATATCTTTTATGAGACATCAAGCTGATATCATTTAGCTAATGTTATAAAGATAACATTTTCAAGAAACTTAAATAAGACTCTTCAATTAGATATCTCAAAGACCTCTTAGTGTTGTCTGATTTCTGAGTCAACTACGACGCGCATGGACGGCTCAAAAATCGGACAGCATTGTGATATCTTTTATGAGACATCAAGCTGATATCATTTAGCTGATGCTATAAAGATAACATTTTCAAGAAACTTAAATGAGACTCTTCAATTAGATATCCCAAAGACCTCTTAGTGTTGTCTGATTTCTGAGTCAACTACGACGCGCATGGACGGCTCAAAAATCGGACAGCATTGTGATATCTTTTATGAGATACCAAGCTGATATCATTTAACTGATGTCATAATGATAACATTTTCAAGAAACTTAAGTAAGACTCTTCAATGAGATATCTTAAAGACCTCTCTTAGTAGACGTTTCTGGTAAATGTTACCATTTTGACATCATTTCCAAGATATCTAAATGTTTCCTTAAAAAAGTTCTCTTAAAGTTTTCATTCTGACAAGCGTGTTGTCTGGGTATCTATTCGAAAACGTTTCCGCTCGGAATAATTCCGTTTTTCGTCATTTTCTTATTATGGACTTCAAATAAATTCCGGAACGATCGGAATGATTCCGTTTTTTGTCAGTTGTCTTATAATGAACATTCGGAAAGATTCCGAATCGATCTAAATGATTTTTACAGCTCGCGAGCAAGCGGAAAGATAATTCCGCTCGGAATGAGATTACGGTAACCCTCAAATATTATATTTGACAGCCAAAGCAAATGACAGCAATCAATTATATTAATTAATTAAGCAATTAATTATATTAATTAATTAACTGTAATTAACTAAAATTAACTAACATTAGTTACTCATTTTTGGTAAAAATCCTAAAAGTTAAAGTGTCTCTAATTTTGTCACAAGATTTGACTTGTACATTATTTTTACTATGGTAAGTATTTTGGATATTTTTGTTATATAAATTATAAATTAAAATTGCAACGAATATTTGGCAACTATTTAGCCTATTTGGCAACCTTTTTAGAGTTGCAACGAATATTAGGCAACTATTCGGTTTTCTGTCTATTCGGCAACGTTTTTTTTTATTATCGACCATAGCACCGAATATTCGGCTACTATTCGGCTACTATTCGGCTACCGAATAGTTTTAATAAAAACTATTTAAAGAGCAGATACTATATATAAAAAAGGTATACTTCTAAATATAGATTATTAAAAAATATAAAAATTAATAAATATATCAAAAACCCAGATAGCAAGCCCACGTCATTTTGACGTCCCAAAATGGTCACATTTGGTCATATGTCGTCAAAATGACCATTTTTTTACATGACCTAAAATTGACGTCATGATGACGTCATTTCGAAGTCATATTTCAGTCATGATCTGACGATTATTTTCCCAAATAGCACACATCCAAAATCGGGACATAAAGATGTCATTAAGACGTATTTTAGACACGGTCTAAAGCGGTGTCTATACAATGAGATTTAAAGCGTAAGGCATAAGCATATTATATAAGCATATTATATTCAATTTTAAGAGAACTTTTTTAAGAACACATTTAGATATCTTGAAAATAATTTCAAAATGGTCAAATTAACTATTTGAACGCTTCAAAGTCTTAGTGCTAAATAGATCGCAATTTCTATCAAATTATAAAGGTTATGAAAAAAGTTAAATTTAACAATGAAATTAATAAGTAAATAAGTTAATGCTATTTATTTTTAATATGTTTTGCAAAATTTAATTGCTTTTATAAAAAATAATATAATTGCGACAGTTTATAACATATAGGTATATGTAGACAATAACAAGTACCCATATCGATGATTCAAATTGGCGTAGCAGATAGAGTACAAGGTTTGTAATCCTAAGGTCCCGGGTTCAAAACCTACTAGCGGCAAGTAAGAATAAAATAAAATAATATAATTTAAATTCAATTAATTAATAAAAATTTGTCACAAATTTAGTACGTAATGTTAACAAAAATAAAAAAAAAATTTTTTTTATTTTAATCTTTAGTTGCATTTTAAAGATATCCGATTTAAGAAATCTTTTAGATATTAGTTTCATGATATCTTTCTGTTCTCAAAAAACGACGCATTGGTTAACATTCTGACATTATATGTTATCTTTTAGAAGTCTTCTTATGTTATTTTCAGATTTTCAGAAACAGGATATCTTTTAGAGATCTTTTTGACAACATATTGTTCACGTCATTCTAGGGAGCGTCCCAGATGCGCACAGTAATAAACGGACACAGCAGGCTGAATGAAACGGACACAGTAATAAATGGACACAGTAACAAACGGACACAGACCAAATGCGCACAGAGCGAAACGGACACAGTGCGAAACTGACACAGTAACAAACGGACACAGACCAAATGCGCACAGAGCGAAACGGACACCGTGCAAAACGGACACAGACCAAATGCGCACGGACCATATGCACACGGACCAAATGCGCACACTGCACATGCGCACACTGCACGTGCGCACGGACCAAATGCAATCCATGTACATTGCAAGCAGAGTAAAGTCCACATAGGTTAGCGACTTGGACGGGGTGGGTGCGGGAGGGGGGCCGAAGGCCTTCCTTGCACCCCCCCATGTGTGTGTGTGTGTGTGTGTGTGTGTGTGTGTGTGTGTGTGTGTGTGTGTGTGTGTGTGTGCGTGCAAAGCATTCACTGCATCACATGGGTTTGCGACTTTCCGTGTATGCATTTGGTCCGTGCGCATGTGCAGTGTGCGCATTTGGTCTGTGTCCGTTTCGCACTGTGTCCGTTTCGCTCTGTGCGCATTTGGTCTGTGTCCGTTTGTTACTGTGTCCGTTTCGCACTGTGTCCGTTTGTTACTGTGTCCGTTTCGCACTGTGTCCGTTTGGTCTGTGTCCGTTTGTTACTGTGTCCGTTTCACTCAGCTTGCTGTGTCCGTTTATTACTGTGCGCATCTGAGACGCACTCTCATTCTATGACGTCAAAATACGGTACATTTCATGACGTCAGGAATTTGTGACATTCCACCGTCATTTTAACGTCATAAGGGCGTCATTTCGTGACGTCAAGAATAGTCAGTAAATGACCATTTTGGGACGTCAAAATGACGTGAGCTTGCTACCTGGGAAAGAGCAATATATTAATATACATTGTTAAATTCTTACCACGGACTTCTGTAAGACTTTGTTATTTTAATAGTTTAGTTTTATATTTCTTTTTTCGGAACCAGAAGAAAGATGTAGTGTAGGAGAAGAACGCAAGGTTGCTTCATTATTTTTGTTATGAATGAGTGTTAATTTAGGTGAAGGAGATTTAGAATGGAGTGGAGTGATATTTGATAGATTTGGGGAAGTAGGATGAACAGGTGGAGATGTGAATAATATGCGAGGAGTAAATGAAGATGTTGATGGCAGACAAGTTGACGGAGGAGAAGATGAAAGTGTGTTGTGTGTACGTTGTGTGTGTGTTGTTTGCTGTGTGTTATGTGTGTGTATTTGAGGAGTAACTGAAGATGTTGATGGCAGAAAAGTTGACGGAGGAGAAGATGAAAGTGTGTTGTGTGTACGTTGTGTGTGTGTTGTTTGCTGTGTGTTATGTGTGTGCATTGGAGGAGTAACTGAAGATGTTGATGGCAGAAAAGTTGACGGAGGAGAAGATAAAAGTGTGTTGTGTGTACGTTGTGTGTGTGTTGTTTGCTGTGTGTTATGTGTGTGCATTTGAGGAGTAACTGAAGATGTTAATGGGAGACAGGTTGACGGAGGAGAAGATGAAAGTGTGTTGCGTGTACGTTGTGTGTTGCATGTTTTGCGTGTGTGTATTTGAGTAGAAGATGCGTGTTGTGTATTGTGTGTTGTATGTGTAAGTGTGTTGTATGCATTGTGTTTAGACGCGGTGGAATTGTTAGAGTGAGGATTTCTTAAGGGGGATTCTGTAGCATTAATAACTGGTAACATGCTCTGTCCAATCTTCTGGCTGTATATAAGAAAAAAATGAATAAAGAGGATAAATAAATAAAATGGATAGAAAGAGAAGATAAAAAGTGTGCAAATTTTTATAAAAATATAACTTTCTATGAGGAAGCAAAAGTAATAAAGAAATTAATTTAATTTAATTTAATTTATTACTAAATAATAAATTTAAATATATTAACCTCTGCTGGATCTATAATATTTTCATGACCAATTGCTGCCTCTATTTCTATTAAGGATATTAATCGCTCTTCTATTTCTAGCAGAGGATTTCCGTTTGCGCCTCCTCCTCCTGTACCTTTCTGGTAACTTTTTAATCTTGTTGCCTTTGCTTTTACATCAACGCGCCAATCTCGCCATGACTGTAAATCATAGAACATTATTATAATAAATAAAGTAATAATTATAATTATAGTCCTTACTTTAATCCATTTATCAACAGTCTTTGTAGTCCCACTTCCGCAACTGTTGAGACTACTAGTAAGTTGCTCCCACAGCATATTACTTTTCTTTTTTGCATCTGTACCTTGCACTCGATTTTGTGCAAGATCCGGATGTTTCTCCATAAATTGCAACATTACAAGTCGCTGCTCCGATGATATTTTTTTTGCGTTTCTATTTATAAATAAATAATATCTTTAAATATAAGAATATATGAATATATATATATATGATATACACTGGCGCAAAAAAAAACGAAACAAAATTTTTGATCGATTTTTAGGCAATATTCAAAGTGATGCAACTTTGCGAAAAATCATCCAAATTACATGTACTTTTTTTAAATTAAAGGGCAAAGACTCTACTTTGAGAATCCCTACGCGAAAGTTTGATTTGTTAAGTGTGAACCTTTTGTATCGCATGAAAACCAAACATGTGTTTTTTAATTGAAAAAAGTAAAAGTTTGTTATCATTTTGCACAAGTTTCTCGTTAAAATCTTGCTAATATTAATTCAGATTCTGAAAGTTCATTCTTTTCTAAGCAATTAAAAAAAAAACATGTTGATACGATTTTTGTTGATTGCACGCTAGTTTGAAATTGCACTGCATTTTAGCGAATAAATACGGTATTTTTTGAATATCATGAATTTTGAGTATCAATATGATATTGCACATTAATTTTATTCGTATTTAACTCAATCATACCGCCGTCATCAAAGTGACCCGATCTGCACCACATGGAAAATGACGATCAGATTTTGTATGTAGCCCTGAAAAGGCTGATTTTTTAAAATAAAATTTGAACTTTTACTTTTTATGTATGAGTATGTGTATATGTATGTTTATGTGTATGCGTCGGTTTATGAGTATAGATGAATGTGATCTTCTGTTGACTTTAGTGAAATTGGTGCGTCAGCTATCCGTTATATTTAGATCAGTAAGTACAAATTTCCACCGATGAATTTCAGAGCCACATGATGTACAAAATCCGATCATCATTCTCCACGTGGTGCAGATCGGGTCACTTTGATGACAGCGGTATGATTATGTTCAACACAAATAAAATCAATATGCAATATCATATTGATACTCAAAATTCATGATATTAAAAAAATACCGTATTTACTTGCTGAAATACCCTAAAATGCAGTGCAAATTTCAAACTCGTGTGCAATCAACAAAAAACATCGTATCGACATGTTTTTTTTTAAATTGCTTAGAAAAGAATGAACTTTCAGAATCTGAATTAATATTAGCAAGATTTTAGCGAGGAACTTGTGCAAAATGATAACAAACTTTTACTTTTTTCAATTAAAAAACACATGTTTGGTTTTCATGCGATACAAAAGGTTCGCACTTAACAAATCAAACTTTCGCGTAGGGATTCTCAAAGTAGAGTCTTTGCCCTTTAATTTAAAAAAAAGTACATGTAATTTGGATGATTTTTCGCAAAGTTGCATCACTTTGAATATTGCCTAAAAATCGGTCAAAAATTTTGTTTCGTTTTTTTTTGCGCCAGTGTATATACATATAACATAATATATTGTTGTTTTGAGGAAAACACATTTTATTTAGATTTATTTTTACATTTTTGCTATTAGGGAGCAAAAGGCAATAATCTTTATTTAATATCGCTGTTTCTTTTATAAAAAATAACGATATTAAATAAAAGGTAACGAATTAACTTAATTATCAAGTCTTTTGTGCACTTATTATTTTAGAAATTATTAATTAGATTTATTAGTAAGATAAACATTTAATATGTACGTTTTCTATAGATAATTATTAATTAAATATTTTACTTACATTTTCTGTCATGTTTCTGCAGTGTGTGACACTTATAAATGACACGTTTGTCTTGCACCGTGATTGGTTGAAACTGTCCGTTTCGCGCGTTCCGCTTGTTTCACTAATTCTTATTTCGCATCTGTCAAAATGTACGGAAACCCGATTCCGTACCGATTTTGACAAGATTCATAATAGCTAAAAGACGCGAACGAAATTATGTTCGGAAACTTGACGATCGGAAACGTAAGATTCCGAATGGAATCATAAAAGTTACATAATAGCTGCCCTGGGCACGTAAAAGATACTAACCTCTGCAGGATCTATATATTACATCGGAATGTCCAATTACTGATTCCATGCCCATTAAGCCAATTAAGCGTTCTTCTATCTCAAGAAGAGGAGCTGGACTTAGACCTCCTCCTCCTCCTGTACCCCGTGAATAGTTCTTCAATTTTGCTGCCTTACTTTTTGTATCTGAACGCCAATCTCTCCATGACTGCAAAATATACAAAGATCATTATTTCTAAAAAGCATGTTATAAAATAAAACAAAATCATTATCCGGTTTTTTCCTAAAATTAAAACCGATAATAAACTAAATTACTTATATCACTTATATCAAAATAACCTAACTCTTTTTAATGACATTAATACCTTTATCCATTTATCCATGGATTTGGTAGTTCCACTGCCACAACTATTTAATAAGTTGGTTAATTCTTCCCATAAAATGCTGGTTTGCTTTCGTGCATCTGGATCTTGTATTAATTCTATTTTGTGCAAAGTCTGGATGTTCTTCCATGAAGTTGAGCATGATTATTCGCTGCTCATTCGTAGTCTTTTTTTCTTTTCTGTTAATAACAAATATTAGAAATTAAGTATTTGATTGACAACCCTGTTCAAAAAGTACGATAGAAACTGATAGAAACATATAGAAGTTTGATAGAAATTTAATATGATTTTATCTGAATCTATCGTTTCTATCGGACACTAGATTTCCTGCCAGATAGAAAAGTTATAAAATTCTATCGTTTCTTATCGTATCTGAAATAAACGATTAAAACTTTATCTAAATACGACTACTTTTCTATATGATCCTATCTACTTATCGTACTGAATATGAACATTACGATTCAAGGTCTATAAGACTCTATATGAATTAATCTGAAATTGTTCCTATATGTTTCTATTAGATGTATTCCAATTTCGGTGGACATAAAGTTCTATCGTTTCTTATTGTATCTGAAATAAACGATTAAAACTTTATCTAAATACGACTATACTTTTATATATGATCGTATCTACTTATCGTTCTGAATATGAAATTTACGATTCAAGGTCTATAAGACTCTATATGAATTAATCTGAAATTATTCCTATACGTTTCTATCAGATGTATTTCAATTTTGGCGGACATAAAGTTCTATCGTTTCTTATCGTATCTGAAATAAACGATTAAAACTTTATCTGAATACGACTACTTTTATATATGATCCTATCTACTTATCGTTTTGAATATGAAATTTACGATTCAAGGTCTATAAGACTCTATATGAATTAATCTGAAATTGTTCTTATACGTTTCTATCAGATGTATTCCAATTTTGGCGGACATAAAGTTCTATCGTTTCTTATCGTATCTGAAATAAACGATTAAAACTTTATCTGAATACGATTATTTTTTTATATGATCTTATCTACTTATTGTACTAAATATGAAATTTACGATTCAAGGTCTATAAAACTCTATATGAATTAATCTGAAATTGTTCCTATACGTTTCTATCAAATATATTACCATTTCGGCGGACATAAAGTTCTATCGTATTTTATCGTATCTAAATTAAACGATTAAATCTTTATCTGAATATGAGTACTTTCCTATACAATTTATCTGGCTATCTTACTGAATATAAAAATTATGACGTAAAGTCTATATAAATTAATCTGAAATTGTCCCTATACGTTTTTATTAAAAATATGTTATATACTATAATAGTTTTCTATCATTGTCTATATAATTGGAGATATTTTAAACAGGGAAAAATTATTTCGCAATTTTGCCAAACATAACATTTTATCATTCTTTATCGTGTCTGAATCAAACGATTAAAACTTTATCTGAATATAGAATTATCTGAATAATTTATATAGACTTTAAGTCGTAATTTTTTTATTCAATAAGATAACCAGATAAGATAATATAGGAAAGTATCCATATTCAGATAATGTTTTAATCGTTTAATTCGGATACCATAAAGAACAACAGAATGTTCTGTCCGGCAGAATTATAAAATAACACAGACACACAAAAAAAAAGGTTGGTCCGGCGGCCTAGACTAGTCAATTCTTATGTATTTTGACCCGCTAAATACGAATCCAAAGTCAAAATTGCAAAGTTAGCTTGCATTTCCTAACCTCAAAAAAAATTTTTTTTTAATGTTGGCAGACCAGACTATATAATCAGTCAATCCTTATGTATTTTGACCCGCTGAATCCAAATCCAAGGTCAGAATAAAAGAGTTAAATATAATAGGAAAAGGGAGTGAATTTTCTACGCTATTCCCAGACAGCACCAGATATCGTACAAATATTATACTCTCATACGTAATGTACTGTGATCATACCGAATATACGTAAAACATTCATATAACGTCTCAGTAGAATGTCATTTTGATATATCCTCAAGATAAACTTAGAATATAGCGACTGAACTTCGCAACTCCTACTGAATATACTGAGATTATATCTAATATACTCAAAACATCCGTAAAATATCCTATGATATATCTCATGTATATCTATCACATATTTCCAAAATATCCGCGTAATATCGAAAGTGAATCATGTCAACGCTATCTATGATCTGTAACGTTATGCATTTTCGTCTGCCGTGTGATGCAGACACGTGGTGAAGTGTAGGGTGTGAACATGCGAACACGAACTCACGGACAACGTAGTTTTCTCAGGAATTACGCCCAGATAACTCTGGTATGTACATAAGATATAATATAGTAACGTAAACTATAATAATATATATATATTGTATATATACATATATTATTTAGGTTATAACCTACAATTATCTGAGCATAATTTCCCAAAGCACCCCAGCGTATTCAACAGATATTACGCTTCATTTTTTGCGATAGCTTCCTGATGTGCGAAATGATTAATTCCTCTTCTTATTTCTTCTTGCTAATTCTGTATGTTTAATTCCTTGTTCCTTATTCCTCTCATTATGCATGAGCCCATATAATGTGAACATACTGTAGACATATTGTGAATATACTGAAGATATACTTCAGACATACGTATAACATTCTTAAGATATATTCGGTATATTCTCATAAACTGCCAGCGAAATTCTATGGGATAAGGCAACGCGGACATAGTACTTCATGAGTATATACTCGCCATATCACAGACGTATCTCTAATATTATACGAATATTGCAATATACTTTCGCAATATCCTATTATCGTTCTCATAATCTACATGTGCTGTCTGGGTTCATTCACAGAAGCTCAGACTTGTTATAAGTATTGAATTTTCCCCGGATAATGTGCTTACGCAAGCTTGCACGCTCCAAATTATACATTTAAGATCCGAGCTGCTTTCACAAGGTGTTTTTTTGAGGTTAGAAAAAATGAGCAAATTTAATAATTCTGACCTTGGATTTGGATTCAGCGGATCAAAATACATAAGGATAGACTACTTTGGTCCGCCAGACCAACATTAAAAAAAAGTTTTTTTGAGGTTAGAAAAAATGAGCAAATTTAGTAATTCTGACCTTGGATTTGGATTCAGCGGGTCAAAATACATAAGGATTGACTGATTATATAGTCTGGTCCACCAGACCAACATTAAAAAAAAATTTTTTTGAGGTTAGAAAATGCGAGCTAACTTTGCAATTCTGACCTTGAATTCGGATTTAGCGAGTCAAAATACATAAGGATTGACTAGTCTGGTCCGGCGGATCACTTTTTTTGTGTGCCTGTGATAATTGTTCCTCCTTGAAGTATCTCTTATTATAAAGACAACGATAGAAAACGATTATTGTTCCATAACATATATTTGATAGAAACATATAGGGACAATTTCAGATTTATTTGTATAGACTTTAAATCGTAATATTTCTATTCAGTAAGATAATTAGGTAAGATCATATAGGAAAGTATCCATATTCAGACAAAGTTTTAATCGTTTAATTGAGATACGATAAAGAACGATAGAATTTTATAAATTTTCTATCAAATTTCTATGTTTCTATCATTTTCCAACTTTTTAGTTAGTACGCGGCGCCGCCGATAGGCTGGTAGGCGATTACTCTCTCGTGAGTCAAATGCAGCCGACCCGCTGTATAAAGACCACCCGCAATACGATTAAGACAAGCAATAATCAGTTTCTTTCGCTACGAGAGGACGATGTGCAAGACGACTGCTACATTACTTTTATAATTTACTCATTTTAATTGAGTAAACGATTCTGTACAAGAAAAGTAAAACGTTTACATTTTTTGAACTAGATTTACGATAGGTAATCCATACGAAAAATACGATACAGAAAGATAAAAAGTCTATCATAAGTTTCAGATAAGCAATCTAATATTTGCGAACCAAAAACACAATAGAATACGATTAATTTATATAAAACATGACGATAGAAATTGATTAAAAACGATAGGTAATCTATACGAAAAATACGATACAGAAATATAGAAAGCCTATCGTATCCCCTACAGCATGAAATATTGCTGCAACGTTGCAGAAATATTATTTTGCAAGATTGGAATATTGCAGAAAATATTGCTGCAATATTGCAGCAATATTCCTATGTCCGCTCCAAAACAATATTGTGCAATATGTCTGCAATATTTCTGCAATATTCCCCGTAAGATTTCTGTAATATTTCAGCAATATTGCTGCAATATTTCTTGTAAGATTGCTGTAATATTTCTGAAACGTTAATGCGCAATATGAAGAAAATGTTGCAGGTGGTCAAATTAATCAAATAATATGTAAGATGTGTATTATACGAAAAACGGAAAATGAATTTATTGTCATACCGTTACGGCACAATAATTTAAAAAATTATTAATTAAAAAAGTAATTAATTAAATTAACATACACCAACGGATATCGAATATCGTTCCATTCTAGATTTAAGTAAGCATTAAAATGAAGCAAGTCCAGAAAATGCCCATCCTGATCAATTTATACGCTAGAATTACACATGCATGTATGGTTCACACATGTTTAATTAATGTATTATATATATAAGTCAGAGTGAACATCTTCTGGACTTGCTTCACTCAATCTAGTATGGGACGCAACGCTGTCGTGATTACAGAATTTGTTGCACATCTATGTATCTTTTAGCTCTAATCTTACATAAAAATTTAAAATAAAAATATCCTGCTCTATTTTTTTATTTGTCCCTTAAAACTATGTAAAATATTACTTATTGTTAGTTCTAGATTAAGAAATACGGATTATACGGAAATAAATTTTGCACGGTTGCAATATAATATTGCCACAATACTGTGCAATATCTGTTAGGAAATATTACATTTGTAATATTGCTACAATATTGCACAACATCTGCTAAGAAATATTACATTTGTAATATTGCTGCAATATTGTGCAACATTTGCTAGGGAATATTATATTTGTAATATTGCTACAATATTTCTGCAATATTGGTTATATTATGCACTATTGCAATATTTCTGCAACGTTGCAGCAATATTTCATGCTGTAGGGGATATTTAAGATAACCAATCTAATATTTACGAATCAAAAACACGATAGAATACGATTAATTTATATAAAACATGACGATAGAAATTGATTAAAACCAATAGGTAACTATATGAAAAATACGATACAGAAATATAGAAAGTCTATCGTATATTTCAGATAACCGATCTAATATTTACGAACCAAAAACACGATAGAACACGATTAATTTATATAAAAAATGACGATAGAAATTGATTAAAAACGATAGGTAACTATATGAAAAATACGATACAGAAATATAGAAAGCCTATCGTATATTTCAGATAACCGATCTAATATTTACGAACCAAAAACACGATTCAATTAGATTGAACCTCTTCCAATGCCACCGCTTTTAGAGGATATCCTTCTACACGTTCGGGGAAACATGATTTTCCAACATGATGGGGCTCCGGCACATTTCTCCCGACGTGTGCGTGAGTTTAGGCGACCGTTATCCAAATAGATGGATGGGTCGAGGTGGCCCAATCGCCTGGCCACCACGATCGCCAGATCTAAACGTGCTCGACTATTTTGTTTGGGGCCATATTAAAGCAAAAGTTGAGCATATGCGCGAACGTACTGAAGTCGAGGTACGCGAAGCGATATCAGCGGCGTTTAATACAGTAACGCCAGACATGATACGCCGAGCAACGCAGCAAATTGTTCGAAGAGCTGAACTGTGCTTAGATGCACAAGGCAAACATTTCGAGCAATTATTGCATTAAAATAATGAGAGTGGATTAGGCCTACTGGGGAAACCACTTAAAAAAAAACGCGCCAAGCTATCTACCTCGGTGGTGGTGCGGAAACGATAACGTTTTCGTAAATTTGCGAAGTTCGTCCAACTTTTATTGAGAACTTTTTTTACTCTGCAATACTAAAAATAAGGCAGAATATTGTTGCAACTTTTATATTAAAAGAAAACAAAGATAACAAAATGTATTTCGCGAATTTAGCAAAATATCTTTCCCTCTAAAATATTTACAGAAACACAATAAACATCATTTTTAACAACTGTTCCAATCAATACTATTTGAGTTTTATTATGTGTCATAAAAAATTTTTTAAACGAGATTACTATTTCTTTAACACTTTTAACATTAAACACGATATGACATTCAGAGAGAAAGTATCGTGCTGATTATTTATCGCAATCTAATGATAATTTTCGCTAATTTTGATCTTCGAGTGTGTTTAATAATAAAAATATAAAGAAATAATTATTGTTGAATTTTTATTTAAATTACACAAAATGGAAGTAGAATAGTACAAACTGGAAATGTTGTTAAAAGTGATAATATTTATTGTATTTGTGTACGTAGTACTTGAGAGGGAAAGTGAGAGAGAGAGAGAGAGAGAGAGAGAGAGAGAGAGAGAGAGAGAGAGAGAGAGAGAGAGAGAGAGAGAGAGAGAGAGAGAGAGAGAGAGAGAGAAAGGTGTTTACTAAAATGCGTGAAATACTTATCCATAATATGTAACATTCTTTGTAATAACACATAGAAAAATTCCCCCCTGTTGATATGACGATTTCACAATAGTGTTGCGCTTCTAGCGTCGCGCTCTCGCATTCATCAGCTCTACAAACTCTGACACAATTGCGCACTCCCGTGCGCACGAAATAGGATAGCACGTTTTCTTAAAAAAACGGAATTTATTCAAAACACTCCGATACACGAGCTTGACAGCTCGAGAACCGACATAAACAGCAATACAACAACGTTCTTCTCTATAGCAACCAGCTGACTCGCGCGGCCGGGCGACGCGTGCAGTACGCGTGCAACAATAGATTAGGGGCGATGCGTCTTCTACGATAATTATGCTTAGAGATTAACGTTCAACATCACGTATTGTCAATACAACTCTAAGTTTTCTTTCATGACGATAGAAAACTTAGAGTTTCTGCTATCTTTAATTGCATTATTAATTACGATAGATTTTCAGTGATTTATTTAAAATAGAAACACGAGAATCTAATTGATTTCTATTTTATAATCCATCTCTAAATCAAAAGGAACAAATTTAAAGAAATAATATTTTTTTCTATCGTTCTCGCATTTTCTGTTAGAAAAGTTTGTTCCATTGTTGCATCATTTTGATTAAATATGAAGAAATATTTATGAATATATCGTGTAAGAGAAAAAAGATAACGATGAGAGAACTCGATGTAGCAAATATTATAATAGACGAAAAAAAAAACTATTAATTTGAGAATCAATCGTGAATTTACGATAATGATTTTACGAATGAATTTACGAATTTTTATCAATGTTTTCATCAAGGATTTTTAACAGTACGATACAATTCGACAAGAAACAAAGTTCGAATTGTATGATACTGTAAATAAGATATTTAAGAACAAGAAAGAATATATCGTCAATGTACCGAAAACTATCATTAGTTTACTATATTCACAATTACGATAGAAATTAGATTATTTGAAGATTTCATAAGTTTCCATCGCTTTCTCTCTTTTGACTTTCTCAATCACAAAAGTTTATTACGGTTTTAATTTGTCCCTATCTTTGCTAAATAATTTTGTCAAGTAATTGCGAATGTGCGTAACGACGCGAGTCTGGGCGCGGTGCGGTGGGAGGCGAGAGCGGCCATTGATGCGAGTTTAGACGCGGTGCTGCGGGACGTGAGGGCAGCGAAGCACAGGCAGCGGCGCCGCTTCTCCTCCTTCCCCCCGCCGCCGGCAGCCAATGCTTCACACAGTGGGCCGCGCTACGGCTCGAGCGGCTCGGCTCTTCCTACGACGCGCCGCGGCGCGCTCTCATTCGCACAATTTGAAAAATTGATATCTCGATTATTTGTAGACCTAACCCAAGAAAATATTGGACCTGTATGTTCATCTCGATCCCTTCTACCTTTTTACGAGTAATGGTCCACATGCGTTGGGACACCCTGTATATGTTTAAGAAATTTAAATTTAAGAACAAAGAAAAATGTATTAGGAGAAAAAAAAATGAAAAAATGAAGCATATAACAAACAAAGTTTTATAATAATTTTATTGTTTTTTAGATATTATATTTTTATTTATTTTATTTTTTTATACAATGTTATATTTATATACAAACTAAAATTTTATAATAGTTTTATCCTTTTTTTTTATGTAATATGATATTTATAGGTATAAAAAAATATATTAGACGTAAATATATAAAAATAATGAATATTAACTTATAAATGAAGTTTTTTATTTCGTATCGCACAAATTTTCTTTAAAATTCGCGGCTTGCATTGGTGCATGCACCTAATTGTTCGAAATAGAAACGGCAGCCATTATGCGCAATGCTTCACCTTTCTAATTCCACCATGTATAGTGGTCTGTTCTTTTTAGCTGCACTGTTGCACCGGTGCAATCACTGATCTTATTAAAGTGGATATGACATATCCTAATAATCTGAGGTAAAAAAGTGTGACCAATAGAATACCGGAAGCCATTAAAGTTGTAGTCAGCGTACACGCTTTTGGCGGAAAATTTGAATGACTAACACAAAATATATGTGTTAAATAAGATATATTGTAAAAATATAAAATATGATTTTAATGTAACCAGTAAAAATGAATTAAAAAATTAATTAATTTACAAAATATATTAAAATGTATATGTATAGTAATTTGAAATGTTCTAAAATATTAATCTGGAATGTTTATTTGAATTTTTATAATATTGTTTTATATCATACATATAACATTTAATATTATGTATTTTTTTATAATTGTAAATGACATTTGTAAGTGACTTTATAACAAATATTTTGTAATATTTAAAAAAATATTTGGTAATATATAACATTTTTATGTATAAATTGAGTCAAAATATATAAATATTTTATTAAATAAGAGGATAAATAAAAGATTAAAAAATAAAATTTTGCAGGTGTCTAAAAATCGTAAATTTTTATTTATGACCATCTTGTTAAATAATTTTACTAATAAATAATACTACTACTACTAAACTTATAAATAAGTTTAAAGGGTATTGTTATAGCTTATTTTGTCCTCGTGTCCTTAATTGTGTTGTAGTAATCCATACTTGCAGCTTGTAAAAAAAGTAACTATTAGACATAGATTAGCATAGATTTGTTTAATATTTAAGTATAAATATTATAATGTACATAATAAAATGTATATACATGCACTATATACATGCACAGCATAGAAGCAAATAGAAAATAAGATAATTTTTTTATCGCGTTTTTTAGAAAATAGTAATAGAAAAGTAGTAATAGAAAAATGTTATTTTGCGTGCTTCATTAAACTTTGCAAGTCACATGCTGTGCTATTTAAACATAATGACAATAATGTTACATTATAAATATATTTTATAACATAAAATATATGAATTCAAAACAAACGTATCACTTAAAACTTAAATTTGTAATTTAAAGCAACATAATAAAAATGTGTATTCAACAAATACTTATGTACTTATGAGGTACATATTTGAATCCAGATACATTATATATTAAACATATTATTATTAAACTTTTCAGACTTAACCTTACTCACCTATGAAACGTTTGTTGTTTATTTTCACTTCCTTTTCCACAATAAACACATTTTTTAATTTTGGAATCTCACTATTTTACTATTTTACTATTTTTATTATAAAAAAAGTAATATTTTGGATAAAACTGCTACACATCTATGTCTATAGATAATTAATTACACGTGGAATTTCGTATCATCGTCACAGTAAACTGTGTTCGTATTCGTATACACCGCCATATTGTGTACAGAGACTACAACCTTCAATTGGTCACACTTATTTCGTCCTATGCCATATCCACTTTAATGAGATCAGTGGGTGCAATAAGTTAAAGTAAGGCCGGTATTCATAGTCGGATCTTATATTTAAGATCATCTTAAGTACTGTCTTAAGATGCCATCAACCAATCACAGAGCCATATTAGCATCTTAAGACATTGCTTGAGACGATCTTGAAATAAGATTTGACTATGAATACCGGCCTAAGACAAGTATATTTTTTCTCATTCCAACTTATTGCACCAGTGCAACAGTGCAGCTAGAAAGAACAGACCATAGGTCTTTACATCTGAGGGTGCGTTCCGTTTCACGCATAGACCGCATGAGACGACAACGCATCGCATGAGCGCATGAATCCGTTCCGTTTCTCTATGCGCAAAACCAAAATGGCTGTCGCGCATAGACATCGCATGAGCTGCCTCACCTCGAGAGCTGAGGCCACAGACTTCTATAATATACTAGACTGCTAGGCTCGTTATATATTCTCCATTTAGTGTGTACCCGAAAAGTATGTACAAATAGGAGCTCATAGGCGGCAGACTGAATTACCGATTGGAATGTGGCTAATATTTTATAGTCCTACGACTATGGATTACTAGAGGAGTGAGTGAGATGTATGATACAATATATATATTACGTGATTATGAGAGCGTTCCCCTTGGATGCTTATGCGTGCTTATGCGTTAAACGTATCATTCTTTTTTTGTTATTGTAATATAAAAGAAAAAGATAAAATGACAATAATTAAGGCATGTGATAAAAGGCTGCCCAAATATATATAAGAAAGGGTATACATTTCTTTTTGTT
Organism: Monomorium pharaonis; assembly: GCF_013373865.1. Classification (NCBI taxonomy): domain Eukaryota; kingdom Metazoa; phylum Arthropoda; class Insecta; order Hymenoptera; family Formicidae; genus Monomorium; species Monomorium pharaonis. Next base: position 11,520,430 of record NC_050467.1, read on the forward strand.
TAAGTATTAAAACTAAAGGACAAATAATATAACCTCATTTTAAGAGCATTTTGTATAAAATAACCTAATATTAATAATATTTATTAGTATTATTAAGTATCATTCTTTAAATATATATATATATATATATATATATATATAAACATTTTAAAAATGTCAACAAATTACTCGTAGCGACTATATGTGACATTTATTGGCATATATATATGTACATAAACATTCCACTTGACGAACAATGTACATACATAGCAAATGACACATTCCGATCGGTTATTCAGTCATGTACAACATGTACATTATATACTGGTACGCCTAGGGAATCAAGGTTAGCAGTCTAGTATATTATAGAAGTCTGTGGCTGAGGCAGTTCATGCGTTCTCATGCGCTGTGTGGTGGGGCGCGGGAGACCAATAGACCATTCCCATGCGCGCATGAATTGCGCATGGAGTGAAACGGAACGATCTTCAAGTTTTCCATGCGCTTCATGCGTGAAACGGAACGCACCCTGAGACACTCGGGTGAGGAATCTGGGCCCCTATTCTTGAATTCATTCGCAAGAGAAACGTATTCGCAAATTCTGTTCTTACAGAAAAGTTAAAAATTTATTGGCTATCGTATGGCTTTCAACCAATAAACTTGCAACTTTTCTGTTAGAGCGGGTATTTGCGCATACGTTTTCTTGCGAATGAATTCAAGAATAGGGGCCCTGAACGCACCCCTGTGTGACCTGTGACGCTGTGACTGCACTCAAAGTTGCGGGTTGCGGGGTCCTTCTTCGACTGAACGCTCATCGACTATTTTAATGTGCGAATGGTCGTGGTGTCTTATTTTAATATCTTCTGTATTGTTTTAAGAAAATTAACACGCAATGGCCACATCAAAGACTACCAACACATATAACAGACAAAATTGGGAGGATGCGGTGAGTATAAAAGGAGATTTAAATGACGTCCTTATTTTGTGATGAATACATTTCTATTTCTATTTCTACTATCTTTTGTCCTATAGGAATTCCCAATATTGTGTCAGACATGCTTAGGAGACAATCCATACATTCGTATGGTAAGTAATTCAGCGATTATCTCAACAATTTATTCTAATATTTTTTATTACAGGATAACTTAGGTTATTTTTCAGCTATGGCATACTGATGTTACATTGTTCCTGTTATGTTCTTGTTAGAACTCTATACTGAGTTGATAAATAATATTAATATTAATGCTGAGCATCTAGAAAATATTGTTATTAAAATTAATATTGGAAATTATCACATTAGTATTACATGTTAAATATAAAATTTTTTAGAAAATCTATAATAAACATATTTTACATGCTCATTACTTGGCTGTTTACTATAGGTGTGTTCCACTTAAAGCTCGCAACGACCGTGGAATCATTTCATCCTTGTTGGTTATCAAATATTAAACAAGGATAAGCAACGCTCGCAAGCGTTGCGGACATTAAGTGGAATGTACCCTATGAGAGTTTTCCAGCAAGTGACACAAATTGATACAGCAGTTTTTCTGTCTTTATTTGATATTCAGTGAGATAAGGACAAAATTACTGCTGTGTCAATTTGTGTCATGCTGGAAAGCTTCTCAAGTCAAGCAGTGTAACACTGTAGGCTTGTTCTTTGTCGCTGCACTGCTGTACTGGTGCAATAAGTTAGAATGGGAAAAAATATTTCTGTCTTACTCTAGCTTATTGCACCAGTGCAGCAATGCAGCGTTCAAAGAACAGGCCTTGTGTCATAGTTGGAACACTTTATATTGGATGTTCTATTACATTGTGCCATCTGTGTAAATAACCATAATATCTCCTAAATCATTGTCTAAATTACTACTATTAATCAGAATCAAGAAAATATTGCTTTTAAATTTAATAATGTTAGAAATTATCACATTAGTATCAAATAAAATTTTTAGAGGAAAATTGGTAATACTGACATATTTTACATGCTCATATTTAGCTTTTTATTGTATCAAATCATGTAACACTGGCCTAGTTTACACCGCGTAATCTGACCTGTGTCCTGACCTATACCGCAACCTAAGGTAGGCTAGTAACAAATTGTTTACAACGTGTAGACCTATACATAAGTTTGGACTAATGTAGATAAGTAGTTTATATGTGTACGCTATAAAGATCCATCTCTTAGCATTTACTGGTACACTTACACTGCTTTATAGTACACCACCATTTACATGCGTTATGTTGTATGGTCCAAGATAGGTCAGGGATCGTGAAAAAATGGCTTGACCCAAACAAGTTTGCGAGTGTTTACATTGTTGTGACCTATTGTGTTGAATATAGTATATAGGTCGTGGACTAAACGTATGGTGTAAACTAGGTCATTGTCTCAGTCAGAACACTAAAGAACATAAATATTAGACACTGTTATACTGTGTCATCTGTGTACTTTGTTGGAAAACAGCCTATGATTGCTTAGGATGCTGGTAATTTGCTTTGTTTTCAGTGATTTATGTATTAAATATAGCTGTTTTCCAGCTAGGGCACACTGATATTACATTTTGTTCTGTTGTGTAACAATTAGACTTTAGTTGACAATAATATTGATGCTGAAATAATGATAAAATGAGCATTATGAAAAAATTATTAAAATTGATATCAGAAATTATATTAGTATTATGTGTTAAATATAAAATTTTTTGGAAAATTTGTAACATAGACATATCTTACACAATTGTACTCAGCTTTTTATCATGTTGAACCGTGTAACACTGTGTCACATTTGGAACATTTTACGTTGGATACTGTGTGTTACACTGTGTCATCTGTGTATCTTGTTGGAAAACAACCTATATTAATATTGAAGTAATACATGGGCATAGAACATAGACATAGTATATCTAGATGGAGGATTGTCCCAAATTACAGGAACGAGGGTAAGGCTTACATACGATATAACAGGTATTTCCTTCTCTCACACGCCTGCGTGTGGGAGAGGAGGAAATACCTGTTATGTCGTCCGTCCCTTTTCTACATTTATCCTTTTCTACGTATGCCTATACCTCGAAACGAGCAAACCTGGGCAAGAATGTATTATATGTATTGCTGGCAGTTTTGGTGGCAAGACAGCAACATCAGTATTATCCTACATTGTCGGCAATGTATATTACAGCACTTGTCTAAATGTATAAATTATTACGGTTATTATATTATAACAATTGTTATGGTACACACAATTGTGATAACTATCAAGATTTTAAATAAAATCATGACACAAATTACTAACATGTGGCTGATAAATTACTTAAAGTTATTAAATTTTTAAGACGATTTTTTTCATGAATTAGATATAACAACCAAAATGTACCAGAACATTTTCATATATTTGGTCATTGGTACTATAAGAAGTGAGGATAGATGTTTTGATACCATGCTTAATTGATGTCATGCCATGAAATGGACAAATATGCTTTAAAATTTGTCTTATTTTCTATCTATTTTTCTGCTCACATTAGAGTAAGAAATTATTTTTAAATTTAAAAATATTTTTAAACAGTATTAAATTTGCACATATGAAAAAGAACATAAGTTGCAGCATTATAATTTTGGTAGATATTACCAGAATAAGATGTATCTTTATCAACACTCTAGTACATATACATACCTAATAATTGCCAAAAATTATTTATTGTAAAGGGATCAATTTACCAATAAATATTTGCAGACTCAATCTGCAATCATTAATCATAATTCTGATAACACATATTATAACTACAATATGCTATCAGGAAAATAGATAGCGATAAGTAAGGACATAGAGTTTACGTTTTGTGCTTAATTGCATAATTATTAAAAATTTATTAAAACTGAAATAAACGTGTGTTACGGCATCGAAATTGCTTGCCGAGAGAGAGAGAGAGAGAGAGAGGGGGGGGGGAATAAAGCTAGCTATAATTGTTCTGTAGGTATTGTACAAGTGGATCTGAGCATGTGCAGTGTACCTTGAAAAGGAAAAAGAGCAACTTGACTACCGGATCAACTCTCTTTCTCTGTATTATTTTAGTTTAATGGGGCAGAATTTTTTATTGGGAGTACAAAATATCTTTAGTGCGCACCATGACGAATGAACAGCTGATATATTAATTGACGTTATAACTTTAATCAATTTAACTTATAAGAATTAGTAGGAGCTTCCATCATTCATATTTCCAAATAATAATGTTTTCTCAAGGGATACGATATGCCTAATACACTCTTCAGATTTTTTAAATAAGTGTGACTTAATAGTTCCAACAAAAATCGAAATATTGGTCGACTGAGGCTGTGCAAAATGTGTTAACATTAGGATGAGCAAAAAGTATTTGATTCATATTATAAAATTTTCCGAAAACATGACTTTAGTATTATAAATTAAAATTTTTTACATTTTACGATTTTACTAAAAAAAAATATTTTAGTATAAAAAATATTAAAGTATAGTTATCGAACAATCGAAAACAAATAGTTTAGAAATCAATAGCTTTTATACTTCATGTAAAATATTTATACTTCATAAAATATGCTAAAATAAAAAATAAAATATATTGTATAGTATTACTTTTATAATTGTCCAGGTAACCAAGCGTGATGTAGCATTTTGAGTAAACTAATGCATTGCATGTGTTGTTATAGATTTGCTATACATTTGTTGACATCGAAATAAAACACATTATAAATTCAGCAACATGAATACTTATACATGCAATCAGTTGAGGAGATTTAAAAAAGGAAACGGTCAGCAATAATGATACATTATATTATTTGCGACATAACAGTGCAAACATGGCAACAACAAGTGATTGATAACAAATTAATGCTGACATGTTACTATCAATATGCCATTGTTAAAAATAGAATTCATATGAGTTTAACCTAGCAGACATAATGTTGTCTCACCTTGTTCTGAGTTTGTCTTAATTAGTCTAAAATTAGTTACTGCACGATTGTTGGCAACATAACTGCAACATCAAGACATTTGGCTATCTGTATGTACTTTAGAATTTTTAACAAAATACTTAGAAAAATCATATAAAACATGTTATGTAACGTAATTTCACTTAAAAACAGTGCATTTTTATGATTAAAAAAAATTTTTTTTTTAAATTATACAAAGAAATTTTATAATTGATCATAAATTTTATTTTTAATTTTATTTGATAATTTTTATAATATAACCTGTAATAAGAGAAATGACATTTCAAATCAGCATCAGTATGTTGCTAAACATCTTCATAATTTTTATAGTTAACAAGATATTATATATTATTTCCATCGAATCGGAATCACTACATAATTTTATATTCTTAAATAAGAATTTTTTTACGTTCTCTACTTTGAGATTAAGTCAATTATGTAGTTATGCTATTTATTTCTGCTTTTCTGTCAGCGCAGAAGATATCGTTCCAAATTGAAATTCAGATTTGCATCTATAGCATGCTTATTAAAATTGAAGTGATGACTAGAGTCCTATAATAAGAGAAGCGCGATTTTGTTCCTACTTTCTGATTGGTCGGGTCCACGTGATCCGTGTGTGTGTGTGTTGTTACCATAGACCTTATAGATATGGACTGGCAATTGCCTACAGTTTGTGTATAGAAAACGGTGTCCAGAAGAGGTGCGAGAGAGAAACAGACTTTTCAGTACTTCTTTTTCTAAAGTTACTGGAAATAACTATCGCGCATGTCAGCGCAACATGTGCATACATACATATGTATATACATATATATGCCATATACACATATATATGTAAAAACACGTGACTAGATCCGTGACCAGAACATATCCAATCATTGAATTTCAATGTATAATATGTGCAAGCATGCGCGAAACATATTTCCGGACTCTTTAGAGAGAGAAGTATCCCAGATAGCACAAAATATTTATAAAATATTTATAAGAAGGAAAAATATTTATGATAAATATTTTGTACATATTTTTATGTCCGTTTGTCACATAAAAAAAAATTATGATAAACATTTATGAAAATATTTAAAATAAATATTTATATCATTATTATCAAAGAATATAAAAAATATTTCAAGTTTATATACATAAATATTTTTCAGTATATTTTAGAAATATATTCTATATATTGTTGATAAGAATTTTTGTATTATTTCTAAATGGTTTATGAAAAATAATTATATAATCTTTAAAAAATATTTTTTGAAAATAAATTTGTAAAATATTTATAAATATTTATGATAATATTTTGTGCTATCTGGGGGGGGGGGGATGGACACAGTTTCACTTGGTATTGTCAGTCCATATCTTAAGGCGATGCTGGACTGCCTCTCAAACTTGATCGAGGTCGATAATGTAGAGTCATTCATGCACATCATTAATGAGATTTCATATATATCTCTTTTATAAATTTGGAAATTCTTTTCCAAAATTAAAGTACACATATTAATATCCATCTGTGAATTGGACTTTATATGGAGGACAAAATATATTTTTTTTATTGCTTTACTTATCGACTTTTTACGCGTATATAACCTAAATTTTCGTTTTACAATTTCGTCTCAATTAGGCACTAAAATCTAATTTTCGAAACTTGACACTGTTCTCATCGTCTACCAGTCTGTGAATACGAATTTCGTAGGTACAAACTGTAGATCTTTTATATTAAGCAAACATCCCAGTGAACACAGTAATATAGTAGCAGTGTAACAGCAATGTAACCGAATATAACAGGTTACGTCTCAGTGAACACATTTTATAGCGGCAATATAACATGGAAGTTACATGTAATTTAATATTGTTATTCTTGTGATATGTAGGTGCTATATGACATGGAAATAACCTGTTACGTAATATTTGTTATACGCTAGTGATCTAGCTGTTATACATCGTTTTGGCGTTACAGTTATTCAACAAAAATTGTATAATCGTAACATAACACGTTCGTATCAATGTTATTACGGAACGATGCGTCGTAGTTGACTCAGAAATCAGACATTATAACATCCTGAATGACAGATCTATTTAATAATAAAAAAAATTATTATAAAGATAATGTTTTTAAAAATAACGGTTTGTCTACAATTACTGCGCACAAAAAATGCACAAAATCTAAATTCATCATGTGCTGAACAAAAACAGAATAATAAATGTATACTATTCAATTTTTCTTAGAATTCTGATCTATATAGTTAACCATCTAATTAATCATTTGAACGCTTCAAAGATTAGTGCTAAATAGATCGCAATTTCCATCAAATTATTAAGGTTATGGAAAAAGATAAATTTGACAATGAAATTAATAAGTAAATTAATGCTATTTATTTTTAATGTTTTGCAAAATTTAATTGCTTTTATAAAAAATAATATAGTCGCGTCAGTTTATATATAGGTACATGTAGACAATAACAAGTACCCATATCGATGAGTCAAATTGGCGTAGCAGGTAGAGTACAAGGTTCGTAATCCTAAGGTCCCGGGTTCAAACCTAGGAGCGGCAAGTAAGAATAAAATAAAAAATAACAATTTAAATTTAATTAATTAATAAAAATTTATCCTAAATGTAGTATGTGCTGTTGATAAAAATAATTTCAAAAAAAAATGAAATTTTTATTTTATTTTATTTTTCTTTGTAACTGTTGTGTAACGGTTAGATAACATGTAATTATAACATGTTATATTGCTGAGTCGGAAATTGTAACTTACATGTAAGTTACGTGTAATTTCAGAGTAACGTAACCTGTTATATTCGGTTACATTGCTGTTACACTGCTGCTATATTACTGTTTACTGGGGTTACTTTGAAATTACACGTAACTTGTAAGTTACAATTTCCGACTCAGCAATATAACATGTTATAATTACATGTTATCTAACCGTCACACAACAGTTACAAAGAAAAATAAAATAAAATAAAAATTTCATTTTTTTAAAATTATTTTTATCAACAGCACATACTAAATTTAGGATAAATTTTTATTAATTAATTAAATTTAAATTATGTTATTTTTTATTTTATTCTTACTTGCCGCTGCTAGGTTTGAACCCGGGACCTTAGGATTACGAACCTTGTACTCTACCTGCTACGCCAATTTGACTCAATATGACTCGATATGGGTATTTGTTATTGTCTACATATACCTATATGTTATAAACTGACGCGACTATATTATTTTATATAAAAGCAATTCAATTTTGCAAAACATTAAAAATAGATAGCATTAATTTATTTACATATTAATTTCATTGTTAAATTTATCTTTTTCCATAATCTTAATAATTTGATGGAAATTGCGATCTATTTAGCACTAATCTTTGAAGCGTTCAAATGATTAATTAGATGGTTAACTATATAGATCATAATTCTAAGAAAAATTGAATAGTATACATTTATTATTCTGTTTTTGTTCAGCACATGATGAATTTAGATTTTGTGCATTTTTTGTGCGCAGTAATTGTAGACAAACCGTTATTTTTGAAAACATCTTTATAATGATTTTTTTTATTATCAAATAGATCTGTCATTCAGGATGTTATAATGTTGTCTGATTTCTGAGTCAACTACGACGCATCGTTGAATAACTGTAACGCCAAAACGATGTATAACAGCTATATCACTTGCGTATAACAAATATTACGTAACAGGTTATTTCCATGTCATATAGCACCTACATATCACAAGAATAACAATGTTACATGTAACTTTCATGTTATATTGCCGTTATAAAATGTGTTCACTGGGATTGTTATGATGTGACAGCAAATTAACAATTTTTTCTCGTTTTTGGAGGAAATTCCACTCCACAGACTGATAGCAATGCGTATTTTTTTATTCTGAAGAAGGATTTCCAAATCTATAAAAGAAATAAAAAGATATTGTTAAACAAAAATTACTATTTTTTTGATGGTAAAACAGACAACTCCAGCATCCCCTTAAGGTTTATGGTTGTTATACAATGTAAATAAATGCACACTTGTAATCATAGTAAGTACACATGTACGCAACCTACGCGGTTGTACGATCTTAAAATGGTGGTGAGTGGCAAGGTGGGGGTAGAATTCGCGCTTTTATTATAGGACTCTAGTGATGACACGCTGGCAATCAATTTTGGAACACAGCCGTTATTTGAACAGTTTATTGCTGCGACAATGGACTTATTTTTAATAAGTGAATTTTTAGAATTGTCTTTATCGAGTGAAGATAAAATTGTGAAAACGTGAAAAAAAAACAAAAATTATAGATGTCAATATTTTTTAATATAAATTAAAAAAATTATTGAATAAGAAAATTCGTTTTTTAAAGCATTGTAAAATTATTTTTTATGTAAATTTTACAATTATATTTGAAAACAGATGATCAGATATGTAATTTTGATTTTTTAAGGTTATATTTTTAATAATGTGCATAATGTGATAACATTTGATGTGCGTGCGTGTGGACGCGTGTGTTTTTGTATCACTATATTATATACAATATATTATTTATATTTATTACATTTTTGAAAAAATATTTTAAAATATTAATTATCTAAAGAGTTACAATACTTTTATAGCTTACTTTTTAATTATTATTTTGCAATTGTGTAAGTTTATAATTTAATTTTTTAGTTTCTTGTTTTTTTCTTAAAATGGAGATATATTTAAAAGATATGTTCCAATAAAAATGTAAAACTGTAGTGTTTTGGGTTATTCCAACGAAAAACTAAAAAATTAGGGGACACTGAATGCTAGCCAGTTTTTTCAATGGATGATGCTATTAGTTCCAATTATATGATATTGTTTTTACATGCCACCCTTAGCTTGCGTAAATTCCATTTTGCACATATATTGTAGAATTTTTGTATTTTTGTGAAGTAAGTATTGTCCTTAAATGATAACTTTATGTACAAGATTTTTATTTTTTATTTTTTGCTGATATTGACTATAAGACTTTCTCCCCCCTTAAAAAGAGTTTTAAAATTATATTATAGGAGAAGTTTAATGAAATATTACTTAAAACCCCAAAGAATATTTTGTTTAATTGTGATATTTTTTTAACAAAGTCTATGTCATTGCTTTTTAGAGAGTTTATGTGAATTTGATTTATTTGACAGAACCTAGCATCAATTAATACAAAAATAATGATGTGAAGAAATATGCGCCAATCTATGAAAATAGATGTTTATTCTTTGGCTGGCATTCATAGTTTGATTTTTTATTAAGCTTGTATCAGACTAGAGATTGATATTGGGGTTGAATTGAAATGTAACCAATTAGGAACAAAACCAATATTCTTTAACTTTGCTTTGAATCAAATTCCAATTTAATCTCAATCTTAATCTTTTATCTGATATGGCTTTATTGTCTTAAGTTTGTCTTTAGATACAATTTTGTTAACTGTAAAGGTTATTTAATTATAATATAAAATAAAATTATAAATTTACGAAAATTTTAAATACAAGATTGGGTTTAAATTAATATTAGCCTTTTGTATTGAATTATTGGCTGCTGTGCCCCTGTAAAAAAACAATTGTTAGGAAGTATATTAGCAAGAAATAAAGAACATAATATTGAGCTGGCAAATAAGTATTTTAAAATTTGGCGCCAGTTGATAAAATTACCTTTAATTTTTTTCCAAAAATGGTCGACACTTTCAATTAAAAGAAAAAATTAATTTTTGGACAATATTATATAAAAAAATTGAAATTTATTTAAAAAATTTTGATAAGAATGATAGAACGATCTTAAAATATAAGTTTGTAAAACTATTATAAAACATGAGAATTTTTATCGAAAAACTGCGAAGTTTAATCATTCTATTTTAAGAATAAAAAAGTTTTCACAAAATAATTATTATACTGCGTTTTATTTGCAGACAAAGGAGAAATATGGAAAGGAATGCAAGATATGCATGCGGCCATTTACAGTGTTCAGATGGTGTCCGGGAGCGAGAATGAGGTTCAAGAAGACCGAAGTCTGTCAGACTTGCAGTCGACTGAAAAATGTGTGTCAAACATGTCTACTGGATTTGGAATACGGCTTGCCCATACAAGTCCGCGATGCCGCTTTAAAGATCAAGGATGATCTCCCGCGCTCAGATGTAAATAAGGAATACTATGTACAAAATATAGACAACGAAATTGGCAAGATCGATCCGACAACACCGGCCGGCGCCGTTGGGAAATCCGCCGCAGCCAGTGATCTGTTGATGAAACTGGCAAGAACAAGTCCTTATTACAAGCGAAATAGACCGCACATTTGCTCATTCTGGGTAAAAGGCGAATGTAAAAGAGGCGAGGAGTGTCCCTATCGACACGAGAAGCCGACAGATCCTGATGATCCGCTGGCGGACCAGAATATAAAGGATCGTTACTACGGAGTGAACGATCCGGTGGCGGACAAGCTGATGCGCCGGGCAGCAGCAATGCCCAAGCTAGATCCGCCTGAGGACAAATCCATTACGACGTTATACATCGGCAATCTGGGTGACGTGCTGACGGAAAAGCAATTACGCGACCACTTCTATCAGTATGGTGAGATCCGCTCGGTGACAATGGTGCCACGGCAGCAGTGTGCCTTTATCCAGTATACGCAGCGAAGTGCAGCTGAGGCAGCGGCAGAGAGGACGTTCAACAAACTAATCCTGGGTGGCAGACGGCTCACGATAAAATGGGGCCGTTCGCAAGGCAGGCAAACTGTATCCGTGGCGGAGACGACGAGGGAAATTCTCGAACCTGTGCCAGGATTGCCTGGTGCGCTGCCACCACCGCCGGAGAATATGGGCAACAATTTCTTTAATCTACAAACTACATCTGGTATAATGCCGCCGATGATGATTCCGCCGCCGCCGGTCACTCCTCAATTTATGTTCCCGCCGCAAATGGCCTCTGCCACTGCAGCGCCGATCTTTCCTCCGGGAACGACTCCCATTCACTATCCGAGCCAGGATCCGTCCAGAATGGGTGCCTCACAGGGTATTGGCAAGCCCTGGCCGGAAGAGTAATTTAATGATGCAATGTAACCTTTTTTATATAACTAACGATAATGTTACATGCGGCGAAAATATATGTTCTTTTTTCAACTTATATTATTTAATAATACATTAAATTAGACAATTTGTATGAAGATGTATAGAAAATCCATGCAATACAAACGTTAAATTAACATTTTAGAAATATTAAATTACAATATTGCAGATATTGAATCAATGCTTCAAAAGTTCCAATGTTAAGAAAATAATATAAAACTGATTAATGTCCATTATCTAGAAGACATGTGAGGTTCTGTGTTAAAGAAAACTAAACTCAAACTGTATTTTTGAAATAGCTAGGTAGGTTTTTGGACCATGATTCAGTTTGACTTTTTGGCAGTCGATTTGTGTCAATCAGACACAATTCGAGACAACCAGAACATAAAGTCGGTGAGAAGTAATACTAAAAGAAATTTGTCGTGAAGTGTTGCGTCACCACATTTCTGCCTTTTAGGTTAGAAATTACATATGTTTAAGTTAATAAATTTCAGGTTTTTATGTAAAAGTGAGAAAATGAAGTGATTTTTTTTATGTTAAAGATTTTGAATGGAAAAAAATTTTGTTCGATTCTGAATTTATTTTAAGTGGATGCTGCCTCTCAAACTTAATTGGGGTCGATAATATAGTCATTCGTGCACATCATTAATGAGATTTCGTATATATTTTATAGATTTGGAAATTGTTTTCTAGAATTAAAGTATTAATATTAATCTGTGAATTGGATTTTATATTGAGAACAAAGAAAAATTTTTTTATATTACTCTGCTTATCGACTTCTTCCGAATCCGCATGAAATTTACACACATGAAATTTTCAGATACATTATTCTGTTATACCAAAGCTTCTAGCTCATTTCTGAAAGCGCATTATTATTCTTTCCTGTAATGACAAGGATGCATAACAGTTATTTTGTGCGTACAGAGTTTTTAAAACTTAGTGTTGCAGATTGAAGTCACGAGACGGCTGCACAAAAGTATAATTTTCGAATTTTTTTGTTTTTTTTACATGAAATTGTAATTATCCACCTTTTGTTATTGTCTATACTTTAATTCTGGAGAAGGATTTACAATTCTATGAAATCAATTAAGATCAAAGCGTATCCGAAAATAATTAGGGTTTAAGCGTTAAGAGACGATTTCAACATCCCCTTAATTTAGAGAGTAAGATATTTACGCAGTACTAGACTTAAATTTAAAAAAATTTGTACTGTTTGTTTTATTTCATTAACCCAGATGACCAATGCGTAATGTAGCATTTTGAGCAAACTAATGCATTGCATGTGTTGTTATAGATTTGCTATACATTTGTTGACATCAAAATAAAACACATTACGAATTCAGCAACATGATTACTTATACATGCAGTCAGTTGAGAACATTTAAAAAGGAAACGGTCAGTAATAATAATACATTATATTGTTTGCGATATAACAGCAACATGGCAACAACAAATGATTGATAACAAATTAAGGCTGACACGTTGCTATCAATTTGCCATTGTTGAAAATAGAATTCATATAAGTTTAACCTAGCAGACATAATGCTGTTTCACCTTGTTTGTCTAAATTAGTTACTGCACAATTGTTGGCAACATAACTGCAACATCAAAACATTTGGATATTTAGGAATAAGTTTTGTTTATTTGTGAACGCCAAAGGTTTATTAAATTACGACTAAAAGGTGAATTTTATCACTTAATTTATTTTTTATTTATTTTTGAAATTTTTCAACATTTATTTTGTTAAATAAATAAAGTTTTTTAAAAGAAAGTTAAAAGAACGTCCTACATAGTTTTAAAGTACATCTTAAAATAGCGTTTGAGTTTTTAATTTCATTTTATTTGTTAAGAAATGTTTTGTAAAAGTTAAATTCGCATATTTTTCGTATTCTTTGTTTTAAGGATGTTGATGCGCTATCGTCAGCTAGAAAAGTTAAATCGCTTTAGACGCGGTCGAGCGAAAGCTTTCTGAAAGATATCTTTTGTCATATCTTTCAGAAAGCTTTCTGAAAGATGTATTCTATGGGATGCAACAGTATATAACACACCGTTGCCACATTTTCAGTGGCGTACACTCTCCGCGCGTAAAAATGCCTCATAGAATATTTGTACTATTATGAATTAATGAGTGTCAGTTTTTGGTTCATTTGCCGTTTTTTCACAATTGCTAAAAAATGTTTTTCAGTAGTTTGGTATGACGCTTACATGTATACCCAGATAACACAGTGTCTTCTTAGAGAATTCATAAAATAGTCTTCCTTTCTGAACAGTAATTCCTGAGGAATTCATAGAAGAATACTTTAAGAATAACGTAGGAAGTTACATGCACCATGATTCGAATTCCTCAGGACTTCTTAAAGTATTCATATAGAATTACTTGTTAGAATTTCTCAGAACTTCTTAAAGTATTCATATAGAATTACTTGTTGGAATTCCTCAGAACTTCTTAAAGTATTCATTAGGACTTCTTCAAGTAGATATCTCAAACGCAATTAAAAAATTCATTTTCAAGATTTCTGATAAATGTTTCGATTTTTATAATATTAGGACGTTTCTCAGAAAAATTTAAAAAATAAAAAATTTTGATTAATTTTGTAAGAGGAAGATTATACCATGTTTCAACCAAGCCTTAGTCGTACCTGTTAAAGCATGTTTAATTTCTGCACTTGAAAAAACGGTCACCCATCCAAGTATTAACCATCGCCAACGTTGCTTGACTTCGAAGACCGTACGCATCCTAACGCCCCGTGATGATCCATGAACACTTCTTGTTTATGCATACATATTTGTTATAGATTATTACAATAGATGTTGTCAGAAGGATGAAACATATGTATAGTTAACACAAACGAGGAAAATGCTGCATCATGCGGAACGCGACACTCTGTAGTTGCAGATCAGCACGCTCTTTTAAGTTTTATATTAATTGTTTTGTTAATTATATATAGCGCATTTCGTATATAAAAGTATAAATTGGCATTTATTAAGCGATATATAATTATAAAAATGTAATTGAGATTATCCAAACACTCGAGTAATTTCTGATAAATACTCAAAGTATTCCAAATAATAAATCGCGATATAAGGTATTCATTGCAATGAACTCTTAAGGAATACTTCAATGTGAACTCATTGTTGCTAATTCTTCAAGAGTTCTTTATGTATTCATTTTTTTACTTCGCCAAGTATTCTTTAAAATGACTTCTCTATGAATACTCTAAATGTTCCAAATAATAAATCGCGAGGTATTCATTACAATGAACTCTTAAGGAATACTTTAATGTAAACTCATTGTGGCTAATTCCTCAAGAATTCTTTATGTATTCATTTTTTTACTTCTCCAAGTATTTATTAAAATGACTTCTTTAGGAATTTCTGTTAATCTCTGTGTTATCTGGGTAAGGATCGAATTTCGAAATTAATTATCTTAATTTCTGTACGTGTCATCTTTCTAAAGTTGTAATCAAGTATAGATTTCATTGCATTCAAGGTATCCTCCAAGTTTCAAGCAATTCTTAAGAAAATTATTTTTCTTAAGTGAATTTTTTAAGTGAACAAATTTAAGTGAATTTTTCAATATTTTTCTGAGAAAACCATGCTTATATATACATTATTTTTCTTATTAAAAAACGAAGAAAAAGCACTACTTGATTATTAATTTACTGCTGATTGGATTAAAGTACCCGAGGAGTTTAAAATATCTTATCCCGCTTTTGTTTTTGAAGCTGAGCAAATTCAGTTTTGTTTTATATGTTATATGTTAGTATATGTTAGAAAAATAGCCGTTATTGAAAGGACATGAAAGAAAATAAATTTTCGTCACAAAACGCTTGACAAAAGACCCCATTTAGTGTCATATTTCGATAATTTACATATAACGCCACAATATGAAATTGCTTTAAATTAACCGTTTGTTGATATACTCTATATTGTTTTCAATTGTAAATTATTGTAATAATACCCAGCGCCACCATTTGATGCTACATTTCTAACAGATTTTTGCCTCACTTTTGGTGGCGAAATCAGAGCAGCGATCATTAAACATTTTTATTTTTCACTTTACACGTAACGAATTTTATATGAAAATGATTACGTGAAAAGTGAAAAAATATTTCATTTTGCATGGTACAAAATTCATAATGTATTAATTTACACGTAATTTAATTTTAAAAAACGTATTGTCTGCCGTTGGTTTAACTGTCTATTACATAAACATTGTTTTTCTATTGCAAATTCGTCAAACGTGAAATTTTTCACGTAAACTTTTATTGGCTAGTTTTATAATTTGTTTTCATGAATAACAATGAAGATACACTTTAAATCTTTCACCATTGTACGACTTGGTTAATAGTGGAAAAATATACGCATGTGTGTCATACAACAGACAGCATAATAAAATTCATTTATTACATAAGGTAAATTGTTATTATATAATAGTGTAAAAATTTTTAGTACAGAATATACGATTTTCATATCAACTTTATAGAAATAATTTATTCCTATAATTGAAACAATGCAAGTTAAGATTAATTAATCTTACTTAACCCAGTGGTGCAAGCCGCTAGCACCTCGGGTGTTTCGCCGAACACCGCCGAGCATCCGACTCGGGTGCTCGGCGGAGCACCCGAAGTGCTAGCGGCCCAAAACTTGCACCACTGTAGCCTGGACTGCACAGGCGCGCCACTCCTCGATTAAGGACCGCCGGGCCTGGAGCCTCAGCAGGCGACGGACCCTGTCCGTCATCGTCCCGCCCACTTCCCGAATCTGTAGTGTCCGCTCGTAGACGCGGGCCTGAGTCCACGTGACTAGATCTAAACCACTGACTTAACCCTAACCTTGAGACCGCCCTCTAGGGACGAAACAACCACCGCACCATCCGGGGACAAGGCGGAGAAACCAGCGAGTCTGAGAAGGTACACGGCCACGAAGATCGAAACCAGGAGGGTCGACGTCAAGAGTGTGCTGACCATCCGTCTGGAGAGATCGCAGGACCCGGCGCAGACAGAGGCGGGCACACAGTGACAGTGGCAGCGCATCGTGACACCGCGTTTTCGCGAAAAGATTTTTCTATTTTATTACGATTTTAGTCCGATTTTTAAGTTTGCTAGTCATTGTTATTTTTGCCTACGTAGAATGGTGTGGATATCTATTAAATATTATAACCGTTTTACTATTCTATTTTGATAATCCTATTTTGTGTGATATAAATGCGCGAGACGCACCAAAAGTTCTACCTTTTATTTTGTTAAATAATAGCTTAAATAAGTATCTATTTATAAGCGCCGCACTAAAATGGGCTACGCGACAAAAGTTCTTTTAAGGTTAGAAAACCGGTCATGTTTATTTTCAGTTAACAACGTCAATATTACATTGTGTGCTTTCCAGCAAGACACAGTGTCCACTAATGTAAGCGAGACACACTGACATGTACTTTCTCACACTAATGAACACTGTGTTACACTGTGTCCACTAGTGTGAGCGAGACACACTGACATGTACTTTCTCACACTAATGAACACTGTGTTACACTGTGTCCACTAGTGTGAGCGAGACACACTGACATGTTCTTTTTCACACTAATGGACACTGTGTTACACTGTGTCTTGCTGGAAAGCACACATTAATTACCTTTTATTGCGTTTGCATGATATTATATAGGCATAGGTCTGTTCAATAAAGAGACTTTCATATAAGTTATTCCGTTATGTACGAGTCGGAGAAAGAGCTCGTAATTCATCACCTATCCTTAATAACGACGATAATACTACACCTAAATATTTCTTTTTTAATTTCTTATGCTTTTAGTCTTTAGTTCACTATTCTTTAAAAAATATGTATTTTCTATTATTAATATTGCGTAAAAAATCCTTTAAGATAGGTAAAATAAGTTTCCATGTCATTTACATAAATTTACATAGTTTAAGTTATTACACCTAAGTGCAAACAACTGCACTTTTAAGTGCAATGCGTTACGAACATGGAAAACGACGCCAAGTCCAGAGGGGCAACTCCAACGCACCATCTCCACCCAAAAGTACATCTCGGTGATTGGCTGCAACCACGAGAGTGGGGGAGGAGTGAGGCCCGATTGCGCACATAAGCGATTGGACACAGTATTTCCCGATTGGACACAGACCCGATTGGACACGGACTCAATTGGACACAGACCCGATTGGACACAGACCCGATTACACACGGACCCGATTGCACACGGACCCGATTGCGCATCGACCCGTTTGCACACGGAAGCGATTGCGCACCGACCCGATTGCACACGGACCCGATTGCGCACCGACCCGATTGCGCACCGACCCGTGCAAACGGACCCGATTGGACACGGACTCGATTGGACACAGACCCGATTGGACACGGACTCGATTGGACACAGTCTCGATTGCACACCGTCCCGATCGGACACAGTCCCGATTGGACACGTACTCGATTGGACACAGACTCGATTGGACACGGACCTGATTGGACACGGACCCGATTGTACACGGACCCGATTGTACACGGACCCGATTGCGCACCGACCCGATTGCACACGACCCGTTTGCACACAGACCCGATTGCACACGGACCCGATTGCACACGGACCTGATTGCACACCGACTCGATTGCACACGATACGATTCCGCATTGCAAAATAATGCAAAAACAATCTGTGTGAATAGCACAGAAAATTTAAAATAAATTCTTATAAATATTTTATGAATTTATTTTTAAAAAACATTTTTTAAATTATGTATATAATCGTTTTCATAAATTATTTAGAAATTATTATTAACAATATATAAAATATATTTTTAAAATGTACTAAAAAATATTCATGGTATATACCCAGTGAACACAGTAATATAGCAGCAGTGTAACAGCAATGTAACCGAATATAACAGGTTACGTTACTCTGAAATTACACGTAACTTACATGTAAGTTAGAATTTCCGACTCAGCAATATAACATGTTATAATTACATGTTATCTAACCGTTACACAACAGTTACAAAGAAAAATAAAATAAAATAAAAATTTCATTTTTTTTGAAATTATTTTTATCAACAGCACATACTACATTTAGGATACATTTTTATTAATTAATTAAATTTAAATTGTTATTTTTTATTTTATTCTTACTTGCCGCTCCTAGGTTTGAATCCGGGACCTTAGGATTACGAACCTTGTACTCTACCTGCTACGCCAATTTGACTCATCGATATGGGTACTTGTTATTGTCTACATGTACCTATATATAAACTGACGCGACTATATTATTTTTTATAAAAGCAATTAAATTTTGCAAAACATTAAAAATAAATAGCATTAATTTATTTACTTAATAATTTCATTGTCAAATTTATCTTTTTCCATAACCTTAATAATTTGATGGAAATTGCGATCTATTTAGCACTAATCTTTGAAGCGTTCAAATGATTAATTAGATGGTTAACTATATAGATCATAATTCTAAGAAAAATTGAATAGTATACATTTATTATTCTGTTTTTGTTCAGCACATGATGAATTTAGATTTTGTGCATTTTTTGTGCGCAGTAATTGTAGACAAACCGTTATTTTTGAAAACATTATCTTTATAATAATTTTTTTTTATTATTAAATAGATCTGTCATTCAGGATGTTATAATGTCTGATTTCTGAGTCAACTACGACGCATCGTTCCGTAATAACATTGATACGAACATGTTATGTTACGATTATACAATTTTTGTTGAATAACTGTAACGCCAAAACGATGTATAACAGCTAGATCACTTGCGTATAACAAATATTACGTAACAGGTTATTTCCATGTCATATAGCACCTACATATCACAAGAATAACAATGTTAAATTACATGTAACTTCCACGTTATATTGCCGCTATAAAATGTGTTCACTGGGTAAGCTCGAAATATTTTTGTATTTTTGTATAATAGCATAAATATTTATTTTTAATATTTTCATAAATATTTATCAATTATTTTATACTTGGCAAACTCAGACATAAAAATACGTACAAAATATTTATTATAATATTTTTCTTTTTTATACATATTTTATAGTGGCAAACCTGAGGTGCAGAAAACGCTTTGTGCACGTACGCACGCACGCACGCACGCACGCACGCACGCCCGCCCGCCCGCCCGCCCGCCCGCCCGCCCGCACGCACGCACGCACGCACGCACGCACGCACGCACGCACGCACGCACGCACGCACGCACGCACGCACGCACGCACGCACGCACGCACGCACGCACGCACGCACGCACGCACGCACGCACGCACGCACGCACGCACGCACGCACGCACGCACGCACGCACGCACACGGGGAGGTGCAAGAAGAGCTTCGCCACCCTCCCGCACCCACCACGTCCAAGTCGCTAACCCATGTACTATCTGAAATGCGGAAACGGGTCGGTGCACAATCGGGTCCGTGTGCAATTGGGTCCGTGTGCAATCGGGTCCGTGTCCAATTGGGTCGTGTCCAATCGGATCTGTGTTTAATCGAGTCCGTATCCAATCGGGACTGTGTCCAATCGAGTCTGTGTCCAATTGGGTCCGTGTGCAAACAGGTCGTGTGCAATCGGGTCCGTGTGCAAACGGATCGGTGCGCAATCAGGTCCGTGTGCAATCAGGTCGGTGCGCAATCGGGACAGTTCCTTGGGGGAGACTTGCTGGCATCCGCACTACAGCAGCGGCACGCAGCGCCGATTCGTCCGAGTCGGAGGAGAGGGGGACAGCGCGTCTGCCGCGCTCCCGGAAACCGACGCGACGCGTGATTGGCGAAGCGATGCGAGTAGGGGGAATCCCCGCACTGGTACTTAAGCAAGCAACGAGAGCTCTCGAGAGCTTTCGCGCGTTAACTCTCTTCAAGGAGAAATCCACGTTACTCGTTATAACCAAAAAACGACTTCCGAAAGCGAAAGTAGGAAGGGCGTGAGTTCCGTGCCCCGCACGTTAAACATCTTTTGTCAGCGCGATAATATAGTGCGTGAGACGAAGAAGCAGCGAAGCCTCAAGCAATATAATTACGTGTATTAATTACATCGTTTACACGTTTGTGAATAAAGCGTCGTGGACGGGCGTGTGTAAGAAAACTCGTGCGTTGTAAAAAAGCGCGTAGACACGAACTCTCGTGAATGTAGCGTGACGTTAGGAGGGAGTGAATTCTGTGTTCAGACATAACCTGTGTAACGGACCGTATTTCCCACGCGGGCTTAGTCTGCTAGGATCGGGTGTGAGAAGGTCCCTGAGACAATAGACGCAGTTTTCTTCCGAAATAAAGAGTAGATATGTATTTTAATACTTCGTAATTATGTACAGATTATTTACAGTCGTTGATGTGTCGGTGAGTCGTGACGGAAGGTGCTATTTACAAGTGTGGTGTGTGTGTGTGTGTGTGTGTGGGTGTGTATGTGAGTTTTCGCGTCGCGGTCAAAACAGCTGTTTTGCTGTCGCGTGCGTAGTTTGCTTGGTGATGATCGCGGTACGCGGTGACGGGCCGGCGGGCAATGCCCTGGCGCGCGAAACGGCGCTTCGTGGCGCGGTGAGGCGAGCGGTACGGCGGGCGGTAACTGCCGATGCCTCGAGACCGGTGATGCGCGGTGTGCGGCGTGAAGCGCGGGGTGTTTACGCCGCGCGATGATTTCTCGGAGATTTTGAGGAAACGCCGGTCGATCTCGAGATCTCTCGAGGGAGGCGGAGAACTCTCCACCCCCGTTGTGTTCGGGCCGGGTGATCGGGCGACTAAGGAAAGTCCGTAGCCGAGAACTCTCGGCGAAGGCGGAGTACGCTCTACCCTCTGCTACGGAGACGACTAGGATCTGGAGTGCGAGCGGTACCGAGAGCTCTCGGTTAAGGCGGAGAACACTCTACCCTATCTGCCGGTCGCAGGAAGCTTCTCAGGATCGTACTCTGGTCGGGATCGGAATCCAGTGTACGGTCGGAGCGAGAAGTGTCGCAGCCTCCACCGGAGCGGCTTTTTATACCCGCTCGGGTGGAGGATCGGGGATCCTCGCGGATCTTCGGGTTTCCCCGCACTTGCTCCCCCCCCCCCCCGTGGAGGTTGGGAGCGTGCGGGGAAATACGCGGAGCGGAGACGATGTCTCGTCTCGACGCTTTTAATGCGGACGATTAGGACGGGCCGGTGCCCGTTTGTGCGGTCCGGCGGATGTTCGGCCGGACCGCGCGCGGTCGGTGATGCCGGCGGACGGGAGGTTCGTTACATCACCCCCCCCCCCCGTTAGATAGCGCCTGCATTCGAGGCGCCTATGGTCCCGCTGTGGAGGTATAGGATTTCTCCTTACAGGAGCGTAGTCGGCCTACGCGGTCGAAGCGCAGATGCCAGCGACGGTTGCCTAGGCGGGCTTTGTACTGGCGGCTGACGTGAACTGCAAAATGCGGCACGTCCACTGTGACCCCAGGTGCTACCTCGACGAGGATGGGCGGTGGAGGAGCCGGACCATACACTTGCAATGGTTCCAGGGTCGGACGCGGAGGCGGCGGCGCGGATGATGGTGGTCGCCGTGGCCTGGTCGGTGGTGGTTCGGTGAGCCAGGCGTTTTTCTCCGTATTCCGTCGGTCCGACGGTTGTACTAGCCGTCCCTTCCGGTAGCCTACCAGTGCGACCTTGGGTGCCGGTGGTTTTGGTGGTGGTGGTGCGGTGTTGGTGCCGAGTCGGTCAAATCCGGGTTGTGCCGGATCGTATTCCTCAGGCTCCTCCAGGAATGCGTTTATCGCAGCGAGGATCTCGTCTCGATCCATTGTTTCGAGCGAAGTGAGATGCTCTCTGTTTCGCGCCTCCGGTACAGCTCTGCTGGGCCCCCTCTTCTCTTTCTTTTTCGGTCGTTTTTGTTATCGGGTCGTTGTCTCCTATTCCTCGGATGTGTTTACATCTTCGGTGACGGCTGCTTGCGGAGGGTCGGCGACCTTTAAATCCTGTGTATGTATGTGCCGGTACCATTTCCCGTTCGATCCTCGCAGATCGACTATAACGGGGGAGACGATGCGACGCACCTCCAAGGGTCCAACGAATTTTGGAGCTAATTTGGCATTAAACGCGTCCGCGCGTTTGGAGAGGGGGTGGTCACGCTTCCACACCCACTCTCCTATTTTCGGTCGCCAGTCGCGGCGGCGTAGGTTATAATATTTTTCCTGATGTTGGAAGGCGCGTGCGGTCTTGATTCGCACGAGCTCGTACGCTTCCTGCAAGCGTTGCTGCAGGGAGTGTCGCGGAGTTCGCCCCTCGGTGACGGGCTCGGTGGGTCGCCGTAATTCGCGCCCGTAGAGAAGGAATGCGGGCGAGTAGCCCGTGGCGTCGTGTCGCGCGGTGTTATACGCGAATTGGAATTCCCCGATATGCTCATCCCAGGCACGATGATTACGACGGACGTATTGCGCCATCATCGTTTTAATGATACGGTTTGTGCGCTCGACGGGGTTGCAATGAGGAGCGTACGCCGGGGCTAGTCGGTGGCGGATGCCGCTTTTTACGAGTAGCTGCTCAAATAGTGACGACCGCAGCTGCGTCCCGTTATCGGAGATGATCTCCTCAGGGCATCCGTGGCGGAGGATAATGGCCTCGGAGAGTAGCTAAAAACGACGCTGCTCGCGGAAGCGCGTCGAAGGGTGCGTACCTCGAGCCACCGGGTGAAGCGGTCCTGCATCGTCAGCACCCAGGTGTTTCCTCGCGTGGTGCGGGGCAGCGAGCCAATCAGGTCGATGGTCACCTGCTGCCAGGGTCGTGTGACCGTCGTGGGGTGTAACAGGCCGGCGGGACGTGTTTGAGCGGGCTTATGCGCCAAGCATTCGCGGCAGCGGCGGACGTATCGCGAGATTTCGCCGAACATACCCGGCCAGTAATAGTGCTCCGCGATGCGCGCGATCGTTTTCGCGACCCCCAGGTGTCCCGCGGTCGGCTCGTCGTGGTACCGCCGCAGTAGTTCGCCGCGTTCCTTCGTGGGTACGCATTCCTTCCACTGAGTTTCCGGTGGGGTGTCTCTAAAATCCAGCGTGTGGAGTAGGTGCTTGCGAAGGCGGTTGCCCTCTATCCGGAGGTCGGGATGTTCGCGGGGTGCGTTTCTTACGGCTCGCCATGTGCGACGGTACCACGCGCAGTCTGGTAGAGTAATAGCGTGCGTAGCGTGTTGGCGAGAGAGCGCGTCTGCCACTCGGTTCAGCGTGCCCTTACGATATTGAATTTCGAAATTGTATTGCTGGAGCTCAAATGCCCAGCGCCCGAGTCTTCCAGTCGGTGAATCGATGTGACTCAACTACCGTAAGGATTGGTGGTCGGTGATGACTTTGAACCGGTACCCTTCCAAGTAACAGCGCATTCTTCGTATGCCCCACACGACCGCGAGACACTCCAGTTCGGTCGCGCTATAGTTCCGTTCGGCGGAATTTAAGGTGCGGCTAGCGTATGCAATGACTCGCTCCCCCTCGGGAAAGTTCTGCGTCAGCACGGCGCCCAGCCCCGTTGTGCTCGCGTCGGTTTGTAGGACGAACTGTCGAGAGAAATCGGGATAGGCGAGTACCGGGGCGGTGGTCAGGGTGCGCTTGAGGTCGTTAAAGGCCTCCTGATGCTTCGCGCCCCACTCCCATGGTGCGTTCTTTTTCGTCAGGGCGGTCAGGGGTGCCGCGACGGAGGCGAAGTCCTTCACGAACCGACGGTACCATGACGCGATCCCGAGGAACTGACGTACTTGTTTTACGTTCCTCGGGGATTCCCATTCCGCGATGGCCTTGGTCTTGTCGGGGTCGGTGCGTATCCCCTCGCGGTCTACCACATGCCCCAGGTACGTGAGCTGGTCGACGCAGAACTTGCATTTATCGGGGTTCAGGCGGAGGCGCGCCTCGCGGAGACGGCGGAACACTTCCTGTATCGTCCGGATATGTTCGTCGAACGCGCTGTTGACGATGATAATATCGTCTAGATATACGAAGACGTGCGGCTCGAGTTCGGGTCCCAGGACCGCGTCCAGCAGGCGTTGGAAGGTCGCGGGGGCGGAGTGCAGGCCGAACGGCATCACTCGAAACTGGAATAGGCCCTTTCCGGGGACGGTGAACGCGGTGACCGTGCGGCTGGCGGTGTCGAGCGGTACCTGCCAGTACCCGCTTTTTAGGTCTAACGTGGTCAGGTACTTTGCCCCTCGGAGCTTGTTGAGAGTGGCTGCAATCTGTGGCAGCGGGTAGGCATCTGGTTCGGTGACCTCGTTCACGCGGCGAAAATCTACGCAGAAACGAGGCTTGCCGTCCTTTTTCTTGACGATCACGATCGGGGAGCTCCACGCGCTGCGAGAGGGCTCAATTACCCCCTCGCGGAGCATCCCCTCTACTTCGGTGTCGATGATGGCCTGCATGGCCGGGTTGCGCGGTCGGTACCGCTGCTTGATTGGTGTGTGACAGCGTACGCGGATTGTGTGCTGGATGCGGTCGGTGGGTCCGCGCACGTTCTCGAAAAGCGGTAATTCCGTGTCTAGGAATTCGCGGAGGCGCCGTTGCTCGTTTGGGGTAAGGCCCCCGTGGCACGCCCCCGCCACCCGCCGCGGCGTGGCAGCGTAAGCGCGCTTGATCGGCGGCGGAGGAATGGCTCGGCGCAGCCGTGCCCAGAAGTCGACGCCGGCCAAGATTTCGGCGTCGAGGCCCGGCATGATTTGAAAGTCGTGCCAGATCTCGGGGCCGGACGTCGAAACCGGTAGGGTCATGTAGCCCGTGATGTGGGTATTTGACCCGTCGGCCAGGTGGACGCGACCGGTGGCCGGTTTTGTCGGGAATCCGTCGGTTTCTAGTATGGCGGCGGTCTGGGAGCTGACGAAAGAGGCCTCTGAGCCGATGTCCATGAGCGCGAGGAACGGACGGCCGCGGATTCGTAGTGGTAGGTGCGGTCGCGGTTTATAAATTATTCGGAGGGACGGGGCGCGACCGCGCTTCCCTCGGCTCTGGTGGCGTTTCCCGGTGGCGGATGACAGTCCTTCGTTAGTACCCCGTTCTTTCCACACTGCGAACAAAATTTCCGCGGTATGCGTCGGCAATCGAATCTGGTGTGTCCGCGTTGCTTGCACCGCCAGCAGCATTCATTTTTGTCGTAGCTTGTCGCGGCGGCGGCGATTTCCTTCTGCGGGGTCTGTCGCGCTTTGCACTGCTCTTCGATTGTCTCGAAATTTTCGGCGCGTGTCAATAAGTCGTTTGGACGGTGAATCTCCTCGCGGCGTACGTACAGTTTGTATCGCGGCTCCATATTCTCGTATAATATGTCGAGCTGTTCGATGGTAGAATAGCCCCCCGCGCGTCGCATCATTGTAAGTATTTCAGTTGCGAATTTTCGGTATTTTTCTCCCGGTTTTTGTGTGCGCGCCTGTATTTCGCGGCGGAGTTGCGCGATGTAGCGGTGGGGCAGGTAGTAGTCGCGGAATTCGCGTACGAAATCGTCCCAAGCCCCCTAGTTTTGCCGGTTGTTGCGGTACCAGAGGAGAGCCTCTCCTTTGAGCAGTTCCGGGAGTCCGCGGAGTAACTGGCGGTCGTCGTATTCATACCCGGTCTTTAGTTCGTCTATTCGTTCTAGGAAAGACATCGGGTCTTTTCCGTCAAAGTGGCATCCCCACTTCCGTATTTGATTCATGGCCTTAGCGGTAGATTTGCGGGTGCTTTCGGTCGCGGGGGTGTCAATTACAATGCGTGGCGCGTCCGTCGATGTCCCCGGCGGTAATGACATGGCGGGGAATTCCCCTGGGTGTTGTGTGACATAGTCACTCAGGCGACGACGGATTTCGTCGAGCGTTCCGTTTGTATCGAGGCCGAGCCGGCGTAGCGTGACGATTAGTTCGTCTTTCGGTGTGAGGTAGATCCACGTTTTCGGCATTGCTGGTCTATTGTCTCACGGCACGTGTTATCTCGAGTCCCTGTTCGGGCGCCAATGTAACGGACCGTATTTCCCACGCGGGCTTAGTCTGCTAGGATCGGGTGTGAGAAGGTCCCTGAGACAATAGACGCAGTTTTCTTCCGAAATAAAGAGTAGATATGTATTTTAATACTTCGTAATTATGTACAGATTATTTACAGTCGTTGATGTGTCGGTGAGTCGTGTGACGGAAGGTGCTATTTACAAGTGTGGTGTGTGTGTGTGTGTGTGTGTGGGTGTGTATGTGAGTTTTCGCGTCGCGGTCAAAACAGCTGTTTTGCTGTCGCATGCGTAGTTTGCTTGGTGATGATCGCGGTACGCGGTGACGGGCCGGCGGGCAATGCCCTGGCGCGCGAAACGGCGCTTCGTGGCGCGGTGAGGCGAGCGGTACGGCGGGCGGTAACTGCCGATGCCTCGAGACCGGTGATGCGCGGTGTGCGGCGTGAAGCGCGGGGTGTTTACGCCGCGCGATGATTTCTCGGAGATTTTGAGGAAACGCCGGTCGATCTCGAGATCTCTCGAGGGAGGCGGAGAACTCTCCACCCCCGTTGTGTTCGGGCCGGGTGATCGGGCGACTAAGGAAAGTCCGTAGCCGAGAACTCTCGGCGAAGGCGGAGTACGCTCTACCCTCTGCTACGGAGACGACTAGGATCTGGAGTGCGAGCGGTACAGAGAGCTCTCGGTTAAGGCGGAGAACACTCTACCCTATCTGCCGGTCGCAGGAAGCTTCTCAGGATCGTACTCTGGTCGGGATCGGAATCCAGTGTACGGTCGGAGCGAGAAGTGTCGCAGCCTCCACCGGAGCGGCTTTTTATACCCGCTCGGGTGGAGGATCGGGGATCCTCGCGGATCTTCGGGTTTCCCCGCACTTGCTCCCCCCCCCCCGTGGAGGTTGGGAGCGTGCGGGGAAATACGCGGAGCGGAGACGATGTCTCGTCTCGACGCTTTTAATGCGGACGATTAGGACGGGCCGGTGCCCGTTTGTGCGGTCCGGCGGATGTTCGGCCGGACCGCGCGCGGTCGGTGATGCCGGCGGACGGGAGGTTCGTTACACCTGAAATAAAGCACGTTTGTTATTGTTCATACAAACCTTAAAGTGTGTTCACTCACCTCGTTTCTTGTGCGATCCTCTTCCCGACGGCGAATCCTGGGACTGAAATAAAACATCTCGTAAACCAACAGGACCGCGGGTATCCCATAACCTGAAAATCACTTACCCGACGGCGTTCCCGTGCGACGATACGGATCCTGGCGATGACCTGGAGGGACAGCAGCACCTGAAACAAAAAAGAAAAAGGAATTAGTAAAAGTTTAATACGCGTAGTGACCCGCTCGAGACACTGTGTCGACATAATCTGTGAAGCGCGTGAAGTGTTCTCCGACGGCGGCGTTCTAGAGTGTAACAGCGGGCGTTCCAAAGCAGAACGGACATCCGCATCATTATCCTTGTTCCTTGGAAGGTGAAAGGAGCTGGCGACCGAAGGAAAAAGGGCAAATTAAGGTACGTGAGCTCAAGTTCTCGCATGGTTAGTGGTTTACGCCAATCGAATCTCCGGTCACAACCTAACCTTGAAACCGCCCAGCGGGGGCACAGAGGCCGAGGAGCAGCGAAGCGAGCCAGAGGGTGCAGTCAAGCTGCGAGGAGCAGTGACTTCGACCCCGACGACCACACACAGGGAACTGAGCACTGTACGAGCGTCCAGCGTGCGTCTAAGAAGGTTGGGCGAAGCAAAGTCCTACACAGATAATAAATAGCGCGTAAAATTAATAAAAAAGCGCGTTAAAAGTTTCATATTTTATTTAATGATTAATATATCATTTTTCATTCTATTTATCATTTATAGTTTATTCGTTAAAATTCTTAGTTTATCAATATTTTCGCGAGGAACGAAAGGAATCGCGATATATCTAAAAAGGCGTAATTAAAATTGCGTCAAAATTATTACTTTATTGTATAAACTGGCGAGAAGTTAAGTATCGCGTATTAATTGTTCTGTCACATTTAGTAAGCGCTAAGCGCAAAGTTTTACTGCATGATTATCATTTCTAAGCGCAAAGTTTTACTGCGTGATTATTATTTTATTCTCAGGAGACGTTAAGTCCGAAAATTATAATTTTTTCTAAAGGCGTTAAGCATATGCCAGAGCTGTCAAAACGAGTGAGTCCCAGATGCGCACAGTAATAAACGGACACAGCAAGCTGAGTGAAACGGACACAGTAACAAACGGACACAGTGCAAAACGGACACAGTAACAAACGGACACAGACCAAATGCGCACAGAGCGAAACGGACACAGACCAAATGCGCACACTGCACATGCGCACAGACCAAATGCATACACAGAAAGTCGCAAACCCATGTGATGCAGTGAATGCTTTGCACGCACGCACGCGCGCGCGCGCGCGCGCGCGCACACACACACACACACACACACACGGGGAGGTGCAAGGGGGGCCTTCGGCCCCCCTCCCGCACCCACCCCGTCCAAGTCGCTAACCTATGTGGACTTTACTCTGCTTGCAATGTACATGGATTGCATTTGGTCCGTGCGCACGTGCAGTGTGCGCATGTGCAGTGTGCGCATTTGGTCCGTGTGCATTTGGTCCGTGCGCATTTGGTCTGTGTCCGTTTCGCACTGTGTCCGTTTCACTCTGTGCGCATTTGGTCTGTGTTCGTTTCGCACTGTGTCCGTTTCGCTCTGTGCGCATTTGGTCTGTGTCCGTTTGTTACTGTGTCCGTTTGTTACTGTGTCCGTTTATTACTGTGTCCGTTTGGTCTGTGTCCGTTTGTTACTGTGTCCGTTTCACTCACGTTTAATTGTTAGTGGGGGCATCGGGCCCTCCGCATGACCATATATGGTCATTCCCGCGCGCATCCGGCGCGCGGGAAATATTTGCGAGTTTAGCAACAATTGCCAAAATGCAGGTATGCATTTCCGGTGGCATGATTGTTGCTAAGCTGGCTTCGCTACTTCTTTAAGGTGGCTGGTGCGTTGCCCAGTGCGATGACCGGCCGGCAGCGCACGAGGCATGTGTCACCTGACACCTTGTGATAGCGAGCCTTCCTCGGCGAGCTATCTTATAATTTTAATATTTTATTTCCTTTATTCTATAATATAAATTTATTGGTTGTGAGTGTTTCGCTCACAACAAGTAAATAAGTTAATGCTATTTATTTTTAATATGTTTTGCAAAATTTAATTGCTTTTATAAAAAATTATATAATTGCGACAGTTTATAACATATAGGTATATGTAGACAATAACAAGTACCCATATCGATGATTCAAACTGGCGTAGCAGATAGAGTACAAGGTTTGTAATCTTAAGGTCCCGGGTTCAAAACTTACCAGCGGCAAGTAAGAGTAAAATAAAATAATATAATTTAAATTTAAATAATTAATAAAAATTTGTCCCAAATTTAGTATGTACTGTTGATAAGAATAATTAAAAAAAAGAAATTTTTATTTTATTTTTTTATCTCTAGTTGCAGTTTAAAGATATCCGATTTAAGAAATCTTTTAGATGTTAGTTTTATGATATCTTTCTGTTCTCAAAAAACGACGCATTGGTTAACATTCTGACATTATATGTTATCTTTTAGAAGTTTTTTTATGTTATCATTTTCAGAAACAGCATATCTTTTAGAGATCTTTTTGACAACATATTGTTCACGTCATTCTATGACGTCAAAATACGGTACATTTCATGACGTCAGGAATTTGTGACATTCGACCGTCATTTTAATGTCATAAGGGCGTCATTTCGTGACGTCAAGAATAGTCAGTAAATGCCCATTTTGGGACGTCAAAATAACGTGAGCTTGCTACTTGGGATGTACTATATATGCAGTACTTGCATTATGAAAATATCGAAATAACATAATTATAATGTAAAAAAAAAATCGTTGTTTCTCAACAAGCATCACGACCCACTACACCATAGTCACATTTGGAATTGCCTAACTTCCGCGGTCATCTATCCAACTCTGAACCGCCGTCGACGTTGCTTGACTTCGAAGATCGTACGCTACCTAGCCCTTTGTGATGATCCATGAACACTTGATGATCATGAATACATATTTGTTATAGATCAGTTCAATAGATGCGAGAAACATGAAACTTGTAGTTAACTAATATTTTTATAAATAAATATAAATTTACAGTTTTTTTTCCTGATTTTTACATATCCCAGGAAGCAAGCCCACGTCATTTTGACGTCCCAAAATGGTCATATCTGGTCATATGTCGTCAAAATGACCATTTTTTTATATGACCTAAAATATATGTCATGATGACGTCATTTCGAAGTCATATTTCAGGCATGATCTGACGATTATTTTCAGACAGCACACATCCAAAATCGGGACATAAAGACGTCATTAAGACGTATTTTGGACACGGTCTAAAGCGGTGTCTATACAATGAGATTTAAGGCGTAAGGCATAAGCATTTTATATAAGCATATTATATTCAACTTTAAGAGAACTTTTTTAAGAAAACATTTATATCTTGGAAATAATTTCAAAATGGTCAAATTAACCATTTGAACGCTTCAAAGTCTTAGTGCTAAATAGATCGCAATTTCCATCAAATTATAAAAGTTATGGAAAAAGTTAAATTTAACAATGAAATTAATAAGTAAATAAGTTAATGCTATTTATTTTTAATATGTTTTGCAAAATTTAATTGCTTTTATAAAAAATAATATAATTGCGACAGTTTATAACATATAGGTATATGTAGACAATAACAAGTACCCATATCGATGAGTCAAATTGGCGTAGCAGGTAGAGTACAAGGTTCGTAATCCTAAGGTCCCGGGTTCAAACCTAGCAGCGGCAAGTAAGAATAAAATAAAAAATAACATAATTTAAATTTAATTAATTAATAAAAATTTATCCTAAATTTCTCCTAAAATCAGTATGTGCTGTTGATAAAAATAATTTAAAAAAAATGAAATTTTTATTTTATTTTATTTTTCTTTGTAACTGTTGTGTGACGGTTAGATAACATGTAATTATAACATGTTATATTGCTGAGTCGAAAATTGTAACTTACATGTAAGTTACGTGTAATTTCAGAATAACGTAACCTGTTATATTCGGTTACATTGCTGTTACACTGCTACTATATTACTGTGTTTACTGGGAGTTCTGTTAAAATCTGTGAGCGAGGGGTAAATCGTTTTACGAGCATATACTTACCTGAGCGTATTCCTGGTGGAACCTGGCGACTTGGGGAGTCCTGAGTGATCCAGCGACGGCAGCAGCAGCACCTGAAAATAAAAGAGAAATTAATAAAAGTGAAAATAATCCACTCACGTGACAGAGTGATTAATAAATCAAGTAAACATAAGTTACTTATCTTGGGAGCGGATACTACGTTCCGACGGCAGCTCGAGGGAAGGCAGACACGTCCCGACGGCGGTGAATCCTTGCTTCTTGGAAGGTAAAAGGAACTGGTGACCAGGCAGAGACGCGAATCGAGGTCTTCCGAAAGGTTTGTGATTCATTTTCCAAAGCGTATTTCTTTCCTATCACGTTAAAATCGGTCACAACCTAACCTAACCTTGTGACCGACCCTAGGGCAGTGGTGCAAGATTTAGTCCGCTAGCACCTCGGGTACTCTCGGGGCACCTCGGTTGCTCCCGGAGCACCGAGTCGGCCGCGTTCATGCCTCGGCTTTCGGGCCGGCTCGGCCGTTCTCGCCGCGTCTGCCACTACTCGGATATTAAAGAGAGAGAGACATCCGTTTCTTTTTCTCCAAGGCTGCCACGAAAACGTGCGTTCGCGAGCACGTTGATGCTCGACGAAAGCATTTATGCTCGCCCTCCCCTCGCTCGTCTCAAGCGTTGTGGTTGTTAAGCAGATTAATTGATATCTATCATCGATATCATTAATCATATTATTTATTATTATTTGTTATTTAATTTTTTAGTATTAATGTAATTTATCGTCTTTAAAATTATAATAAAATTAATTTCAATAAAAATATAAATTAAATAATAAAATTTGTAATAATTTATTAAATACACAAATAAAAAAGAGCTGATGAGTTAGCAAAAGATTAATGAAAAAAATTTAAATTATTTAAGTGGCTTCCACGCCGCCCATGAGGTGCCACTATATAGCGCGTTAGGTTTTTTTTTGTGGACCTTCGCCAGTAGCCCTATTATACCACATTTAATTTATTGAAATTTTTAACACATCTATTTATAGATGTGAGGTCTAGCATACCAGACTAGTTTTTAATTGTTGCTTAAACATACCTATTATTTATAGATGTAAAGTCTAGCTTACCAGACCTGTTTAATGTTTTAACACATCAATTATTTATAGATGTGAGGTCTAGCATACCAGACTAGTTTTTAATTGTTGCTTAAACACCTATTATTTATAGATGTAAAGTCTAGCTTACCAGACCTGTTTAATGCTTTAACACATCAATTATTTATAGATGTGAGGTCTAGCATACCAGACTAGTTTTTAATTGTTGCTTAAACACACCTATTTATAGATTGTGAAGTCTAGCTTACCAGACCTGTTTAATAGAAAAATAAATTTAAAACATTTTTAAACATTATTATTGTATATTATTAGAAGTGGAAGGTTGATGAATCTCATTATATCATCATCATCATCATTATCACTATCTGCAGCATATAATGTTAAATGACATTTTGCTCTTTTAGGACATGTATAATATAATTGATTAGATGACATTAAAGCTATATGCTTCTCATTAATTTTTATATCTAGAGCAGTTTCTTTTCTCGCTTTCAATGCTGATTTTATAACACAAGTAGCATTGACTACTTCAGACGAAAGTTTCGTTTTTTTGTTTTTAAGTCTGGCAGAAAGGAAAAGATTCTTTCTGAGTCGGCATTTGAATTTGGCAGTGATCTAACAGCATTCAAAAGAGATTTTAAATTGGGAAATTGATCACTGCGTTGAAAAATTTTTTTCCACATTTCATCCAAATTTAACATAATAAAATTATCTTTTTCTACTTCTGTAAAATTTTGATGTAAAGCAAACCATTCTTTTCTTAATCCGTTATCATCAAACCCGCTAAAAGTTTTAGCAATGAAAGAAACATTATTAAATGATGTTTGTCTATTAGGATCACGTAATGCTGTCTCTGCTTCAAAAACTTTTAATTTGGATCATTTATTGGTAGTTTTTTAGAAATTTCTTGAGCAGCAGTAATGTAAAATTGCAAACAGTTCTGTCGAACATTTGCAACTACATCTACGTGTCCTTCTGTAATCAATCCATCAAGATATTTTTCACATTCAGTTCCTAAATATATTTCGTTTAATGATTTTTGATGTTCTATATTTGAAAAATCAAAATTAATATTTACATAATTTAAAAATCTCTGTTTTTAAAAAAGGTTTACAAATCATGGTTAGGAACTGAAGTGATTTAGGTTGTAATAGATGTATTCTTGTTTCTAGTGCTTGAAAGAATGTATTAAACGTATTGAAAAAATGTAAAATATCCCAGTCAGCAAAATGTTAGCAGAATGTCGGCAGATTGGCAACAGATTTGATCAGAACATGTTAGCAGACTGGCCTTATCTGAGGTCGCATTCTGCTTACGTTCTGTTGATAAAACCTGTTGACATTCTATGCCAGCAGACTGGCAACAGAAATCGAGGAGGCCCTGCTAACAAGACCTGACGTCAGATTGGCGGCAAAAAGCGTGCAGAACTTGCACAATAATCTGACGGCAGACTAGCAGCAGAAATCGAACAAACGCTGCTGTTTTGTAGGTATTTAAATTGTGACGTCATTGCTTCATAAATCTTTAAATTTTTTATAATTTTATTTCAAAAAATAACTCTAAATCATTTATTATTAATAAGTTTTATATATATAAGTACACAAATAAATTACAAATTACAAAGTAAGTATACAAATAAATATTATCATTTACAAAATATAACATATATCAAATAAAAGAAAAATCCAAATGTAAAATAAAATTTAGTAATTTAACTTAAAAATATTTTATATTACAGGTTAATCCTCTTCTGGTCTTTCGAGTGAAAAGATGCACCTCTGTCACACAGTCCTAAATCTTTCTCTCTTTGGCAAATCTAAACAGAACAAAACACAAAATTTTAAATTTAACTTTTGTAAGAACAGAGAGTAATGTCTGTTTGTATCAATACTTCTTTTATCGCACATTATACAGCTTTTGAATATTTGGTACAAAAAGACCTCACATAAAGGAAAAATAATATTTAAAAAAACGTGTTGTAGCACTTTTTTGAAATATTAACTATCCAAGAAGCTTCGATAGTTACTATTACAAAAGTGTTACAAATATTAATGTCGTAAACAACAAAAGATATTGAAAAGTGTCAATTGCGATAACCGAGATGATTCCCGTAGAATCAATATAAATGGCACTGAAAAGTGCCGATTGATTGATCTCCACTAGAGCTGTGCGAGGAAGGTTTAATCCCAAAATAGATACGTAAAATCGAGTCAAGTAAACGTTATACCGCAACACCTAATTTTGAAATCAGT
Source organism: Monomorium pharaonis (assembly GCF_013373865.1). Classification (NCBI taxonomy): domain Eukaryota; kingdom Metazoa; phylum Arthropoda; class Insecta; order Hymenoptera; family Formicidae; genus Monomorium; species Monomorium pharaonis. The sequence goes on from NC_050467.1 coordinate 11,555,844, forward strand.
TTCGGTGTATGCAGTGCTAAAAAGAACCCGCGGTTCACTCATAAAACAGACGTAAAGATACACACACTAAAAAGTCACGTCCATGTACGGTTGGTGCTTTACATGTATGTGATTCTCGATAATGTGCGTAATCTTTTCATCTGTTTTATTGGTAAACCGGCGTCATTGGACATAACGATTGCTTGGATCAATGTTACATTCCGAGTTGAGACAAAATACTTTCTCACACAGCTTAGCATCTACCGAGACCGGTTGGCATTAAAAAATGCCGATTGTATCTTCTTTCGTTCCGTGGACGTCGTCGCGATGACCTAGTCATCCTTCCCTCTATGTTGGTGAGCAGGGCGAGTAGCAACGTCTCCAGGGAAGTATCTGTAACTATACATAAATAATTACCATATCATCATGTATATCTGTGTCTGTATATGCGCGTGGTGTTCGCTATTCTTATAGTATTATATATTACTCATCATTATTGACATATAATTACCATTATTAATTGTTATTTGCTTCCTCTTCTTGTTCTCGTTCGGGCTCGTCGTTCCAAAAATTACGATTCCTTGGAACCGGCATGCGTGCACGTGGACCTTGCAACTTGGTTCTTGCCCTTTCCTTTGCAACCCGGAGAGCTTCCTTCGCCTGGGTTTGAAACTCCGTACGAGTCGGCTTTGGGAAGTACCGGTTTTTTCCATACAGCGTCTGCAAAAAATGTTATATACACTATTAATTAATAAGACCTGGTAATAATATTAATGCATATTTAAAAAAAAATTTTTATTATATTTACATAAAAGTATGTAACCATATAAACTATGTAACCATAATTAAAGATAAAATACATTATATTAATTTCATATTATGTGAAGTTTCTTTATTATTATCCTTTTAATATACATTTTAAAAATAATGTAAAATGTTTATAAAATATAAAATATAATATAAATATATTATAATGGTATTCGATAATGCCCCCATGGGAACGTTTCAACCGAATCGGGTATGAGGTATCTCTTATCATCGTATGGACTTAGAGCGATTTTCGTTCCGGACACCGTATATACTTCATGCATCTTGGATCTTATGCATGATTGGCGACGCGTCATCTCGATTTCATCTTTCAAACACCGGGTGTAATCATCGAACGTTATGGTTTGCGCTACTACATTATTCTTAACACCTTTCACCTTTTTAGTGTCCTTCTTTCCATCCACCTTCAACGCATACATCTTTGCTCTAAGTCCAACGAACTCGGTCATTATCACACCATTGTTCTCATCTTTCATCAGACCTGTAACTTTTTTATTCTCGAGAGGCATACCGTATATGTTGTCGACTGGATAATCGCTCGTGTCAAACCTAGCGATATCATGTTTCATCGTCTCGTAAATATCCTCGACGAGATATACGACACTGTCGGTGTCGGTATACATGACTCTACATTTATCTCGATATAAAGGTTGCATGTACTCATGGTGAAATTTATATAGACACGTCTTAGAAATATCTAGGATACACATGCCTACGTAAATCGGCTTATATAATTTTATCTCGAGTTTTTTAAGTTCAACGGCGATTAAATTTTCTGCAAAAATACTTTGACTCTGAAAATTTGGTTTCGCGATCATTGCCTCTGCACCATACCGCCCCAACCATTTCGTCAACAACTTAACATCAACATGATTGCGCACATTCTCCATGGTTTTACCAAACACCGCATTATTCATTAATTTATACAAGTTTTTTTCGAAATCATTTTTGGCAAGGGTTCGGAATTGCGTGTTTAACTCTATGTATTTACAGAGCCATGGAGATTGTGCGAATTTTAACACGCGGTATATCTTCGTGATACGAAGACCGTGACGCGTGCACTGTTGCAGGTTGCGGTAATGAATGACGTAACGTTTCTTATCATACAGCGTAGCGAGAAGTTTATATTCATGCTTGCCAGGTGGTTTATCACGTGTTGGGCAGAAAGATAGGTCAGTGTGCTCATCGTGAAGGTCTCGAGGATACTCGAGATCAACTTCGAGAATGTATCCTGCTGGTGAATCAAGAGCAATCGCATTTACATCAAAATTTGAGACGTCTTCAACCCATTGAAATTCTTCATAGGGCAACGGCTGACACATTGCCCAGCCATACAAATTATTAACATCGAAGTACATAAGATATGAGGATGGTTTCGATGGGTCGTACGTCTGCATATATTTGTTGTTAGCCTGTGCATATCTGCCTGAACTGAGACCGCCGCGTATACCACGCTCGATGAACATTACCATGTCGATGTCAGTAAGCAGTTCGAAAGTAACGTTAGTATATTTTAACATAGCGTCCCATGTGTATTCGGGGAGAGTGTAATAATGTGCGGGATCGAGACTGTAATTTTCTAAGCATTTATCGCGGAAATTTTCAAAAATGTCGGCTAATAACAACACATCCGTTTTCAAATATAAATCGCTATATTCGCTCAACGTTTGAATGAAGAATCGCTTCCAGACATTCTCGGCGTGCGCTCTCGGATACAGTATCACCGGTCAAGGAACTGTAAAATGATTCGCGCGGTGGTAAACACGTGTCCTGCAGCTTGTCCACGCAATCCACGTACTCGTACGGAAATACACCTTTTCGTGTCAATAAATCAAAATCCTCGTCAGATAAATGTAAAAATTTGGAACGTACAATTTTTAATTTTTTTTTGCCTAAAAATGATGCCAATTTTTCGAGACTAGTATTTAAAAATTTATATGAATCAATAAACCGTAGTTTTATATAATTACGTGGGTCTAATTTATCAGCAGTATCTACGACATGTTTTGTGAAAGAAATGTACTTTTCTTTCGTGATGGGGAGTACGTCAATCTTCCCTTTGAACGCAGTGGCTATTTCCTTAATAATAAAATGTGAATCGTATCCAGATATTCCATAAATTATGGAAAATAATCGGTATGTATGATGCATTTTGGTAATTTAGATTACAAAGAGAATGTGCGAGACCACGGTAACGACTAGTCAAATGGCAATGATTGCGCACCCGCGTATCGTCCGACGTGAACGGTTTATCGCAGATGACACCACGTCGCGCTACGGTATGCCTCCAATTGTTCCTTCGATAACGTTTCCATGGGGACATTAGTGGATAAACGAATCTTAACATTATGCGTCAATTCTTCCAGTTGTTTGGTAAACCATGCAATACAATCTTTATCGCGACGAAACTTATAGGTAGATAACGCATCGTTGTACGAGCATCGCACGTAATATCCGATGCTGAACACTTCATGTTGTTGATATGTGTACGACGCTTGCTCTGCATCATGTTGTGTCTTCCGCAGCACACACTCGAGGTCTGCGTAGACGATGAATGGCACTCGTTCCTTGTGGTTTATATTCCGGAAATTTAGCCATTTGTCGTCTTCGGCGGGCAATCTGATAGCGCAGTCATTCATCGTCTGGCAGTCCACATCGTGCGATTGTAGCCTTTCGCAAGATGGAAAATAGTGCAAGCATCTGTAAAAATAAGAAAAACATTTTTACTAACTTTTTTTTGCTAAATTATGAGAATATTCTTTTCAATATACATACTGGTCGCAAATGTATTTTTTGTGCTTCTTTTTACTCAGTTGGGAGTTGACGAGGTGGGACAGATTTTTTATCCAAGCAAAGTGACCCATGCTGTGTTCGCGCGAATTTTGCAAATATAATAAATTGACATGTTTCTCTCTCTTGTTGTTGAAGAGTCGCAGCGAAAGAATCTTTAGCATTGCCATTTCCTTTTTAATTCCATAGACGTTAATTGATACAGTGTTGAGTCTCTCGAATTTTCCAATGTCCTTTAGTGTAACGGGAAACTCGATGTCGTCAAACTTTAGAACTATTGTATAATGCGGATATGATGACTCTCTATCACTGTCTTTCGGCAGGGTGTAGAGCGGCAACCACTGACCACGCGAAGCATGCATTGTCCTTCGAATTAACATTCACTACCGCACGTTTCATCATTATTTCTCGCGGCAAAGTCACGTAACACCTCGCGTGTAAAGGATTGTACTTGTTTATTTACAGTCAAATTGAGAATTCGCGACAGCGCCCCGCTATCACGTTCTTGAAACTTTTCGAGTAACGCTAATGTGGGCTCGACAACGCGTCGCTCATACCATTCGCTTAAATCCGACATTCGAAATAGTTCACAATTTTTAGTGTTTATACTTTTGTTTGCACGTTTATCACCTGTTACAAACACACCATTAAATATGGTATTCACTTTCACACTATTGTGTTTTTCTAGAGCGTCCCGCACTCGCTCGAGCACTATACTGCCTGCGTCTTCTAAAAACGTTCGCGGTTCGATGTAATTTACGTTATTTACCACACCGGTTAAAACACGATTCTCGAACGCCGTATCTATTTCTCGCCACACGAGTCTGTCAGCGTTATTACTAGCGGTCGCGTAATTACCGCCGACGTGCACAAAACGCCTTTGTAATCGTGACTTTTCACCCTCGAGTCGCGCGATCCTCGCCACCAATGATTGTCTTTGTCCGACGGCAAGCTGAGGACGCTTAACGCGGTTATGTTCCTCGAGCTGTTGCATAAATTCGTCGCATCGCTGCAACCATGTAAAACACTCATCCAAGGTAGCGATTCTGTCGGCTTGCTCTGACAGCTCGCGTTCCACTTGCTCAAAATTATTCTCCATTTCTATAATGTCTTTTTAGCACTGTTTTAAAACAACATACAATCTTCAACAGGACACTTGCATGTAATTTGCCAAACACTGCATATAGCTGCGCACCTAATGCAGAATCGAAATTTGTCTTGAATTTCAAAGTGCATTAGCTTGCTTCACGTCGAATAAAAACACATATCTCCATCTCTTGCTCAGAGAGAACATATTCATCATCATCATTGTTCAAAAGATTAGAAAATTCGCGATAAGTGTGTAATATTTTCTCTACGTAAGGATTGTCAGTCTCATAACAAAAGTAACTCATTCCTGCTATCATTTCAATATACCTTCCAACACCTGCTGGTATCTCAATGAGATGAAAACAGCTTTCCTGAGTCTTTTGTACAATTTGTTTTGCTATATTATATTCACTTTCATTGGTGTCAACCCAATTCAGTATCTCTCTATGTAATTTTTGCTTCACATGATGAGGCCAATCATAAACAAATTGATCATGTATGTAAACTTCCTGTATTACGATGCGTTCGTGCGTTCCGCGTATCCGAGTTCTCGATCGCGTAGAAATTGCACTGGTGATATTCGCTGCACATGCATTCGTTTTTCAGAATCGTCATTATTAAGAACATAAATGACATCTTCTACTTCAAATTCAACTCGTTCATTCATGTTGTATAATTTTATATTGAAAGTCTTTAATGTGTGCACACAGGACACATATTGCACGGAATCAACACAAACATAGGCTGACTGCAATTCGAACAGTATTTGCCTACCGAACGCGTCAGTTACATGTTTTCGAAAGGCGTGCATTATGTTAAAATATGTGTCCGCTATTTGCATGATACATTCGGTACAAGCCGAATAAGTACCACCTGTAGTGTAATAAAAATATATGGCACAATGTTTCGTACGTATAGTTATCGCACTCACTTCAGCATGTGTCAAATGTTTCTCGATGGTATCATTAAACTCTTCACTGCAATCACTTGTATAATTACTGTCCTCAGATACTACACTCTCTTCATCCTCATCATCTATCACATCCTCAAAGTTAACATCTATAATGTCCATCATGCCATCATCATCCATTTGGATCACATCATTCACAAAATTTTCATTATTTACATCATTTACAAAGTTTTCCAAATTATTAAACTGATCGTTCATTTTTCATGTCACGTTAATTCACATTCACTCGAATCATTTTTTCGCATCGCTCTCGGATCACCAAATGCGATATCATGCACTTCCCGACCATTTATATGTATATGCTCTTCATTTCTTTGTTTTAGTCGAAACATCATTATATCAGCATTAGTACATCTACGCTTGACTTTTGCAAGATTTGCATTCTTTGAATGCGCGACTTTGAATGATCTCATCAGAAGGTATCAAATGATTTATGTACATGCCTAAAACATTTTTGTCACAGCAGCCATCATACATCAGTGCTTGATTTTTGCAAGATTCTTCAAATGTATGTGCGATTTTTGATCTTATCAGAAGATATCAAATAATGTACATGTCTAAAACGTGATTTTTTTAATGATCTCATCAGAAAATACGTATCAAATGACTTGTGTACGTGCCTAAAGCATATTTTGCATCACAGCCGCCATACATCGGCGCTTGACTTTTGCAAAATTTGCATTCTTTGAATATATGTGTGATTTTTGATCTCATCAGAAGTATGATGCATGTGTCTAAAATGTATCAAGTGATAAATGTGTCTAAAACGTATTAAGTGATGCATGTGTTTAAAAACGTAAACTGCGGGATTTGTTCCCATTATTATTATTGGGGTATGTGAAAGGGTGTACAATATAAAAAGAGTTTAGGCATCGGTACCCGTTTGTTACTGGACAGCAAAGGTTTCTGAAACGTTACTGCAATCGGTGAAAGACGAACTCCTCGAGGATGAACTATTACGTTCCGATCCAGCAAAATGACACGTGTGATAAACCGTAAGTATTTTCAATTTTTATTTTTTTTCTTTCTATATTTTCTTCTACATTTATTCGCACTTTTATTTCTAATTCCCTGTATTCTTTTTACAGAACATTATCGCAGCCGCGCTATATTCCGCGCATCTTGGGAAGGAGATATGCTTTGACTGCTACAGCATATAAATATTTGGACATCGGAATCGGGATGGAATCTATGCCCTGTGTAGAATTATTGATTGGTGACAACCGAAGTCGCATAGGTCACCTACACCTGACGTATGCGATATGGAAAACGTCGAGAGACATGCGGATATTGTACAACTCATGCAGGCAGCTGTACCTTCTTCAAGAATTTCGATTAATGATTTAGTTATAGATCTCATAAATATACGTAAAGAAAATATTGTAAAGTTAACATTATATAATACTAGTATGTATAGGAAATCAACCATACAATTTTTATTAGAACTGGAAGATTGTGTTGAACAAGTATGCTACCAATTGCATCAAAATATTTATATTGTTGGTGAAAAATATAAACAATTTGTTACTATTTTACGTTAAAATCATTTCACTAATAAAAGTGATACTGTAAAGATATTACATGAAAAATATGATAAGATGTGTCTCGTAGATTGTGAGTTATTGGCTTATGCATCCGACAATATTGTATATGATGCTTTACAAAACGAATAAATGAAAAAAGTTTCATAGATTGTGAACTTATGCATCAGACAAATATTGCATATGATACGTTATGAAATAAATAAATGAAAAAATTTATAAATAATTATTCTAACTTATTTTCTCTCTTTATTATTCCTTTGCGGTGAAATGGCGTGTGCAGAACTTGGTAGGAGGTACACAGATAAAGTGCGATGGGCGAGAACGTATATATGTGACTGCGTATGAAAAAACGAATGAAAGAGAAAGAGAGAATGATAAGAATACATGGTTGAAGATATCACGTACAGGTGACAAAAACATTCAGTAGAAGGAGATCGCGAGCATCGCGGCAATGGCTGCTGAAAGGGATCATGTATGGGTAAGAGAGATAGATTCGCAACAGAGGGAGAGCGCGAGCACCGCAGCGATGGCTGCAACGGCGGTGGGCGGCGGACGGCGGGCGGCGGTGGCGGCGGCGGACCCCGATTCCCCCTCTACCGGTCGCGGACCCGAAAATCCCGCGTTAGCAATTCCCGCGCCGCGAGACCCCCCGATCCGCGTGACGTCATACCTCCGCGCGTCTACGAGTTCCCTTCGCACACCCGCTCCCCCCTCGGAGCACCTGGGTTAGAACCGGCCTAGTATCAACTACTCAAGTATATTTTAAAAGACTTAAAGAAGTTTAATAAACATCTATTTAAAAATTGATTAAACGGGCTTGATGATTAAATGATTAAAATCAACCAACGGGATTATAGTGAAGCAAAAACTTGGCGTGCCCGGCTTAAAACGCCCGACTTAAAATGATGAATGTTATACAATATGAAAATTATTTGTACGAATAAAATAATTAAAAAAATAATAACTTATGAAAAACTTCACAAAGTTAAAAAAGATATGTCAAATATATATGTCAAGTATATAAACGTATTCAAAAATGGTGCTATTCAAAAATTATTTGAAAAATGGGAATATAAGTGATAACATATAATAAAGCAAAAACTGACAGATAGTAAAGCAATATCCGAGTCACATTAATTGCATTCTTGTATATATATTTATCAATATCAATAACATAGACATAGAGCCTTGGAAATTCAGAAAAAATACGAGCCGGGCACGCCAAGTTTTTGCTTCACTATAATCCCGTTGGTTGATTTTAATCATTTAATCATCAAGCCCGTTTAAGCAATTTTTAAATAGATGTTTATTAAACTTCTTTAAGTCTTTTAAAATATACCTGGCTAACTGTATTGATCTCAAATTTATTTTGGAAAGCACGCATTTATGTACTTGGCGTATCTTTTTTACCTTTTTAAGGTTTTTTTAATATATCATTATTCCGCAGCAGCCGCGAGTAGTTCGCGAGATGGCTGCTAGGCGAGGGCACGGCGCTTCTCCTTCTCGTGAGAAAATTTACACCAAAAGGCTTATAAAAGAAAATCACCCACAGCAACAAATTATCTCTCGATGTGTATAGTGAATTCAATAGGTTTACCTAACAACAAAGTGTAGTATCATTTTTGTCACTCGAAGAGAGTCCCTTGGGCCTTGAATAGAGCTTCAGAGAATTGAGAAAATATAAAAATATAATTTTAACCCTTGATCCTTGATCTTATGCAGTGGCCAGGAAGGAGCAAGAAATACTATAGCTACTTCCTAGATAGATTATATTGTTGCGTTCGCCCAGCAAAACTGCCTTTCTCTCTCTCACTCACGCACTCCCGCACGAAATAAGAAAGACGTTTTCTCTCTTTCAAAACTCTTTAATGTAGCTTGAAATACAGAACGTTTTTGGACAAAGAAACACAGCACGTCCGTTCAGGTTGATAGCTCCGGATCAAATCTAACGAGCACGTCCGCGTAAACAGCGTGGTTGCTAAGGAGGACGCCGCGCAGCCGAGAGCCGAAATGCATCGTACGTCCAGCGCGATCATAACACTATGTTTAGAGGCTAAGATTCAGAAAGTTAGATATACAGCTTGGTACTAGCTATTTTTTCTAGATAGATGCTAGACAGAATTTAGAAAAACTATTCAGAACCTAGCTATATGCAAGGCGAAATTTCTACGCGGGTATTGTCATTGTCATCGTCGTCATCACCCGATGCCCAGTTAATATACCGTGCATATTTTATCATTGGTTCTACGTTGATACTAGTGATATTCTTGGTATTTACTGCAAAATATTCTCAGTATATTCTACGAAGCAGAAGAAGACGGAAATAGGAATGTACTCAGTATGTTCTCAGTACGTATCTCGAATGTTCTCAGAACTTACGCAATGTACTGCTGCAATCCTTCGAACATTCTTAGCATCTACATGTGCTGTATGGGTATGGTCACCCATTTATATTTTATTTAATAACTTCATTAATAATCAACGTTTTGAGTTGAAATTTCATGATTATATTTATCAAAGTGTTGCTCATTAGATTTTCAATTCAAAGTTATAAAATATTTATCATATTATACATATATTATTTATAAAAATGTAACAATACTGCATAAAGAAATAGCAAACAAGCGCTACTTTTTAGTCCTCAGGACATCCTCAGGACATCCACCGGACGTCCTGAGGATACTATGGGATTTCCTCAGAATATCCTCAAAAATAGCAAACAATGACCACTTTTTGTCAGAATTTTAAAGATTTTTTTTAAGATTTCTGATAAATGTTCCGATTTTTTATAAGAATTGAAACGTTTTTCAGAAAAATTTAAAAAATTAAAAATTCTGATTAATTAAAAAAATTTTTGAATATTTCTAAGTATTTTTAAAAGATTTTGAGAATTAAAATAATTTTAACAAAAAATAAAAAGTTCTAATTATTTCTACGGTAATTTTGTAAGAGGAAGAAAACTATGTATTTCAGCCAAGCAACAGTCGTACCTGTTAAAGTATGTTTAATCTCTGTACCCAAGAAAACGGTCACCCATCTAAGTGTCAACCATCGCCGACGTTGCTTGACTTCAAAAACCCTTCTAACGCTTCGAAATGATCCATGAGTACTTGTTTATGCATACATATTTGTTATATCATTACAATAGATGTTGTTAGAAGGATGAAACATATATAGTTAACTTATATTTTTATAAATAAATATAAAGTTTATAGTTTTTTTTACTCATTTTTACATATGCGCGCGAAATAACATGTGGAATAACTTATTAAAAAACCTGTTTGTGCTTCGTTCGTATAAAATAAAATAAAATTTTTGAGTGAGTCTCAGATGCGCACAGTAATAAACGGACACAGCAGGCTGAATGAAACGGACATAGACCAAATGCGCACAGACCAAATGCGCACGGACCAAATGCGCACGGACCAAATGCGCACAGTCGCAAACCCATGTGGTGCAGAGAATGCTTTACGCGCGCGCGCGCGCACGCACGCACGCACACACACACGCACACACACACACACACACACACACACACACACACACACATGGGGGGGGGGGTGCAAGGGGGGGCTTCGCCCTCCCCCCTCCCGCACCCGCTCCGTCGGTAGAGGTGCGGAGGGGAGGGGGCGAAGCCCCCTTTCCTTCTAACCCCCCCCCCCCCGGTGTGTGTGTGTGTGTGTGTGTGTGCGCGCGCGCGCGCGCGTAAAGCATTCTCTGTACCACATGGGTTTGCGACTGTGCGCATTTGGTCCGTGCGCATTTAGTCCGTGCGCATTTGGTCCGTGCGCATTTGGTCTGTGCCCATTTGGTCTGTGTCCGTTTCACTCAGCCTGCTGTGTCCCGAAAGTCGCAACCCATGTGGTAAGTCTGTTGGTTACTGTGTCTGTTTAGTCTGTGCGCATTTCGTCCGTGCGCATTTGGTCCGTGCGCATTTGGTCCGTTCGCATTTGGTTGAGGGCAGGAGCTGGAAGATTTTAAGTAGAGGGAGGACGGTCGGACGGAGTGAGAGAGGAATGGAGAGGAAATACTTTGGAAAGGCAGAGAGGACGTCCGGAGGAGGCAGCAAGAGAGGATGGGGGAAATAGAGGAGAAAGAAGAGGATGAAGATGGGGAGGGGGAGGGAATGAAAGGGATGTAGAGGGATCGTGGAGAGGAGAGGAGGGGGGGGGGTAAATGTCTGTGAAGCTACACAATGGCAGGTCGGTAGGTGGAAATAAGATATGTAATGTATGTAATGAGATTTTGATAGGGAAGAAAGTGGGAGACAAGGGACTTCCGCTTCGCTGCAAATGTGATAGTCCTGGTATTATGTATTTTTTTTTGTATTGTATGGTTGTATATTTTATGTTTTGTATATATAGATGTTAGAGTATGTTGTATCAATAAGAAGTTGTAAGGGGTTTGGTGGGCCCTTTAAAACATCCTGGTAACCCCGTAAGGGAAACCGGAATAAACTTCTAATAAGAACAATCTATTGGTATAAAAAGACCACATAACTTTTTTATAAAAAAGCATGATATTCTAACAAATATTTATATGCACAAAATGTCATGGTTTTTTTATTCTTTTTCTTATTTTGTGCATATTAAAATAAAATGATAAAAAATAAATATTTTACAAAATATTTTCTAATTTATATAAAATGTTCTTTATTATACAAAAAACAATGTCGTGTTTTTTTTTAAATATATAAATAGAAAGAGAGAGAGAGAGAGAGAGAGAGAGAGAGAGAGAGAGAGAGAGAGAGAGAGAGAGAGAGAGAGAAAGGGAGAAAAAGAAGAAAAACAAATATAAAACCAGGTAATGATGTCAAAAATATACATAGTTATTTAAAAAAAATGATATTTATATAAAAAATATAATTATTAATATCATGTTTCCTGTAAAAACAGTTTTGTGGTTTTTTGTATTAATTGATTTTTTTCTTATTTTATGCATAATATTATTAAAATAAAATGAATATTTTACAAAATATTTCATAGTTCTTTTCATAATTTTTTCATAGGTTTTTTTTTTGCACAACAGGAAATATTCTATATAAATTATAAAGTGTTTCGTAAAATATTCATTTTTTATCATTCTATTTTAATAATATTATGCACAAAATAAGAGAAAGAATCAATTGGTATAAAAAAACCACATAACTGTTTTTACAAAAAAACATAATATTATGTAATATTTATATGCACAAAACATCATGGTTTTTTTCTTGTAAGAACACTTACGTGGTTTTCTTATACCAATTGGTTCTTTCTCTTATTTTGTGCATATTATTAAAGTAAAATCATGAAAAGTGAACATTTTACAAAATATTTCATAGTTTCGTTTTTTTACAAAAAGGAAACATTTTATATAAATTATAAAGTATTTCGTAAAATATCTATTTTTCATCATTTTATTTTAATATTATAAATAAACCACATAACTGTTTTTACAAAAAAACATGATGTATATTAAATATTATATCATAAATATATTTTTTATATAAATGACTTTTTTGTAAAAACAGCTATGCATTTTTTAATATCATTACCTGATTTTATATTTGTTTTTCTTTCTTCTTTCTTTTTTTTCTCTCTCTCTTTATTTCTCTCCGTATTTATCTCTAAAAAAACATAGCATTGTGTAATAAATATTATGTCATAAATAATTATATTTTTCGTATAAATAATATTAAAAAATAAATATGTATTTTCTTCATATTATTACCTGGATTTATATTTCTTTTCTTCTTTCCTTTCCCGCCCCCCCCCCTCTCTCTCTCTCTCTCTCTCTTTATTTATCAATCTATTTTTATCTTTTTCTTGTCTATTTTTCGATTACAAATATGTAATCTTAGAATTTGCACACATACAACAATAGCGGCAACAATACAATCGCGATTAGCAGCCAACTTTAGGGTTACATGGCTATTTTAAAAGAGGATAGGATATAACCTGAGTTGTAAAGTGCCTAACGGTCTGCATCGGATCTTAGTAATAGGTATAATTCTTTAATTAAATGTAATTTTTTTATTTTAAACCGTGCGCTGTCGGTGCGCAGTTTAAAATAAGAAAATTTAATTTAATTAAAGAATTATATCCATCAATAAGATCCGATGCAGACCGTTAGGCGATTTACAACTCATTGATTTATATATTTAACATATTATAGTCGGTTAGAATCAATGTACAGATATAACCAAAATTTTCGTTTATTTATTTTTCAATTTGCGAAATACGAATCTTTTTTTCTAGGTTTCTAATCTTATTTCTAATAGCACGATATTGTTTCTGAAAGTTTTTTTTAGGGGGCGACGGGACCATTTCATATATATAAATTGTAGATTTTTTGTATAAAGCAAATATTGTCATTAGGTGACTAATAAATAACAATTCTTTTTATTTATCAGAACAAATCGTACGTCGCCCCCTTTATTGTTGTGCGTACTTTAATTGTGTAAAAGTTTTGCATTCTGTTATTCCAAATTAAAAATACAAGTTCGCAAAAAATGTCGGACTCTGTCACTCCAGGATCCCTTAAGTTGAATTTGCAGGAAGTATATTGTTATTATTTTTTATTCAACAAAGTATATTGCAAAAATGCTATTTTCGGCACATAAAAATGTTTTATTCAGTTAATTTATAAGTCAGTTATATAGAATTTCTTAATGGTTCTTTGGGTAACTGATTATGAAAATTACCTGAAAAATGTAAAATTTAAATTGGCAGCTACAAAATATCAAATAAAATGCCCACATAGCACGGAATATTACAGTAGTATTACAGAAATATTGTTCCCCTATTACAATATTACAGTGAAATATCGTATAAATATTGCAGAAATATTACCGAAATATTACTACAATATTAAAATGTCCGCCGAAATAGATCACAGTAATATAATGGTGATATATCACGAATGTATTACTGTAATATTTACGTAGTATTTTTGTAATATTACGAAATTTAGGATTCTGGATACTCATTCGACATTTATGAAAAATATGATCTCAAAGACGAGAAATTTAAACTAAAAATTCTACACCATTTTCAAATAAAAATATCTAAATAAAGAAATATTTTTACTAGATAGTTTAACACACTTATAAAATACTTCGACTACTGTTTCATTGAGTAAATAAACTGCAAAAAAATGAATGTATAGTATTAGAATCTAGACATATTCGTTTACGGCTATTAATTCATTAATTGTTAAGGAAAAAATTTAGTTTTTACAGTATTTTACAAGTGTTGAAACTGTCAAAGTGTTTTTTCATCCAGATATCTTTTATTTAAAAATAGCATGAATAAAATTATAGTGTAATTTTTTCATTTCTGAAGTCACATTTTCAAACTAACAATTATTATAAACCCTCATTTAATTTAGTAAGTGATATCAATTCTAACGTATTGCTATTTAAAATGTAATATCGCTACAATATAACCTAATATTTTAATGTTATTTATAAACGTATAATATGTCAGTAATATTTCTGTAATATTTTACTGTAATATGTAATATTGTTGATATATTGCAATTTTGCTGCGATATTACTGTAATATTCCGTGCTATGTGGGTGATTTCAAAAATATTATTCCAGGATTTTTTTCTCGAAAACTATGCATTTTAACGGAAAATTAAAAGAGATCTTTTTTATTAATACAAATTTTTTGTAGAATACGGCTATATTTTTTATCCCCGAATTTTGAATTTTTATGTTTGACGTTCGCCATTTTGAATTTTTAAAGCAGTGTGATAAGAAATCTAGCCTGTGGAAAAGATTCTAATCTACCTAATGCTCCTTTAAATTTTTTCGTCGCTTACAATGTCTGTAAGATTTTCTAAAAAGAAATTGGTTCAAAAGTTGTTTAAGACATCTTGTTATTCAGTTTTGATGTATTTTAGATTAGTTTAAAGATTTTTTTTCTAATAATCTTAAAATATTTTTTTTTTAATATCACAAGAATTTTTAATCGTTTTTGAACGTTTTCTGTAATTATTAAAATTTTTTTACTTTTATTAAACTACAATAAATTTTAACCTTTTAATTAGTTAATATTTGTAAATTTTTTCTCATTTATGTATTTAATTAAATGTCTAAATAGCAGTTTGTAAATACAAGGTATACTTACATTGCGAAAAATAAGACTCATTATTGTTATGTGTCTGTTGGTATGACAACAATATTGATTTTCAACCTGACACAGGTTTAAGTCCACTACAGTCCACGTTTTTATCAGCTGACGCTCGAAATGTGGCAGGACAACGAAGTCAAATTTGACATTTCTCATTCGTAATTATAAAATTTAATTATTCGTAAACTGTTCAGCTTTTAGATGTAACTAGTGTAAAATGTCAAATTTATTATAAAAGTGTATCTCTATTAAGCGTGCTCTGCACATTTACGAAGCGAAATTATTAAGAAAGTTATCTAATTTTTTTATATAATATAAGAATTTTATTAACTTTCGTAAATAATTTTAGATAAGATTAATATACAGGCATTTCTGAATTTTTTCAAATCTCTTTATCTGTATAGGTTTTTTTAAATAAATTTCTAAAATAATATCAAAAGAGAGAGAGAAAGAGAGAAAGAGAGAGAGAGAGTGCGCGCGCGCGCGCGTGTGTGTGTGTGTCAAAGAAGTATCACCATATGCTTCGGTGATCAAATTGAATAGGATGCCCTCGGAATGATGGGAGATCAAGGTTCAAACACTGGCTCAGGTTTTATTTTTTGCAATATTTTCTTTACCGTCTTTTCTGAAGTAAGGGAAACATTTTATAGATGCTTGCTACCAATTATATTGTTAGCATCAAAAGATATTAAATTGCTACTCAATTTAATTAAATTGACTAGCAATTTAATATCTTTTCACGCTAAAAATATAATTTGTAATATTACATATTTTGGTGAAAAAACTGTGTATTAAGATTGACGAATTCATTAGCGTACAGTATATGCTGGTGATTATAAATTTAAATGATTAATTATATACGCAAACACAGGGCCGCCGTAAGCGGGCGTGCAAGGCGTGTACACGGGCGATACCATCAGTAAGCGCTAATTTGATATCAAATTAAAAATATAATTTTATAATTTTTTTCAAAATACTTCAAAATTTTTTCATTTTATAGCTTTATGAATATTCTCAGCCAACACGATTCAGACTATAAACAGGAAGCACCAAATTCAAACTTATATATGGATGCTTGAATATCTAGCGGCGGTGCCGAACATTTACAATACCGCTGCTCAAAAGTTCGGAAACGGTTTCCTAATTTCAGAGCTAGAGAAAAATTTCAATATCTCCATAAAAAGTAGTCACAGAAAAAAGAGCAGGGTCTATAAGGCGTTTTTTGATTCCTTATAGAATTGGTTCATGCAGAAATAATCTCCACAAGATTCCTCATAATTTTTAAAAACATTTATTAAAACAGTGATTCAATTCGGAGAACGAAGGATCCAAAATTTTATATTTTATAGGGGATTTTAGGTCGTTGCTCGTAATTCACCCTGTTATTGACTAACCTTAATCATTTAAACTTTCTCAAAAACTTTGTATGGATATGATATTTGAAATATATAGATATGTAATTTTGGTAATTTTATTCGCCGCAAAAATTTCAATTGTATTCCTTCTAGTCCCCCCCCCCCAAATTGTAAGCGATCAAAAGTAAAGTACTCTTAATATCGTTGCGTTGAAAAAATCTTCGGTTGTGCTGACTTGTGTTACATCAGAACGGGAACATCCAGAATGACTACATTCGGATTGACCATTCACAGGTGATTGCTGTTATAGCTTTTCTCTTGTATCTATCAATTAGAACATTGTATTTTAAATTATCCAATCGATGGATGCGGTCATTCTGGTGCCACCCCACCAAGGCAACTCACTGTGCTCACTATGCTGTACAAATCAGCACAACTAGAGATTTTTACAACACAGCGATATAAAGGGCACTTTATTTTTGAACGCTTGTTGTTGTAGATGGATTCTTTGTCTGTAATTAGTGTTTGTAATTGTCGACCACGTACAGAATTGCATATCTAAGATGTCCTGGCGTAGCACAACTGGAAATTTTTGTAACGCAGCGATATTAAGGGCACTTTATTCTTGACCGCGGCCTACGATTTTTTATTGCTTTATGAAGAAAATTAGAAGGAATACGAAATTTTTTTGGAACAATATGCAATATATGATGTTGAATTCAGCACAATTTTTATTTTGTCGATAAGTCAAAATGTCCGTACTGGCAAAAAAAAAACAAATTTTTTTATTTTTACACTGTTTTTTAACATAAGCCTAATTTAAAACCTAGTACAATTCAGCACAATTTTTCTTTCTTTTTTAAATAAAAATGGCGATGCTAACTTCGCACACATCGGTATACCTGTATTTTTTTACCGCAAACGTTATACTGGGTTAAAAATGTATCCCATTTCTTTTTAAACGTGCTGCATTGAACAGATGAACTAAAATCAATATTCTACTACATGAATCTTTTCGTCTTTTTATGACGAAGACGATGGTGTAACTCACAATAATATTAATTATCATTAAACACGTTAAAAATTAATTTTAACACAATGAGGTTTAACAAAATCGCAAAAATAACTTTTTTTGAAAATTTATCGTATTTTTGTCAATTTTTAATAAATTGAAAGAACCGAACAATTTTAGAAAGATAAAAGATAGCTCTAGAATCGGGATGAAATGGATTTTAGGTATCATTTAAAAAGTATAGAGGAGACCAGGGCTAATCACTGGGTAAATTCGACTCCCCTTATTATCTCAAAAAGGTAACCATATATAGAAAAAAGGAAATGCCATTAGAGGCATTGTTACTTAACAGTATTTTTGTGACATGTAATTAATGAGTTTGGTTTTGAAATGTTTGAGCTATAGCAAATATATTACTTTTGAAGTCTCTGATTTAATTTTTTTCTTTTACAAAAATTCAGTTAAAGTTATTAGTGTATACCTGGAGTTCAAAGGTAAGTGTTTTTTATTAATGGTATACAATAAGATTTCTTACAGAAGAAAGAAATTTATTACATCCTCGTTATTAAGAATGAAGATACGAGGGTGGTCCCAGAAGTACCCGACCTGACATACAAATGGCGATTGTTGTTTAAAAAAAATTACTATGATAGAAGGTAGCAACCTTATAAAGCTTAAGTGTGAGATTTAAAGACGCTACGTTATTTAGTATTTGTTTAGCAGCCATCAATAATGAACTCTCTCAGTGAAGTTGGAAACATGGAAAAAATTGGTCATCGTTATGTAATACAATACTTTCATTTGATAGGTATCAGTTCAATCAATATCAAAATCAAGCTAGATTCTACTCTGTGGGAGTGTATTTCTTCGTTTACAACAGTAAAATATTGGCTTGTAATCTTTAAACTCATAAAAACAAATATTTATATGTATTTATTTAAAAGATTGCTTGTATATATATAAAATTGTGCTTCAGGATTGTATTTTTTATTAATGTTTTATTAAATTGTAGTGTTAATGAAAATACAAATTGATTCTGTTTTATTTTTATTATAAAATTAAAAATTAATACATCTTCAGACTTTTTATTGCAAAATGCTGTTGTTTAATAAAATATTATAAAAAAATTATTTAATACAAGAGCTTTAAAGCTTGAAAATGTTTAAAAAAAAATGGTGAAATGATATATATGTGTATTTTTATTTTATATTTATAAGTCTTTTTATAACAGGTCTGCTTAAAAGACAGTTGAGAAGCGTTTTCACGTTTTTGTTGCCTCAGTAGAGTGAAACAGCAAGTAAACAATAAAGGATAAATCCTAGAACTGAATGCTTGTCCAAGTTCATGGAACGAAAAATGTCAAGGAACTTCGTACTAACGCAATATTTGTGTAGTTGCATTTCACTTAATATTCTGTGACAAACTTCATAATATTGTTACATCACTATTTTTAACATCTTTGTTTTTCTGATAAATATGAATGTGTTAAATATGAGCGAGTTCCAGATGTGCACAGTAATAAACGGACACAGCAGGCTGAGTGAAATGGACACAGTAACAAACGGACACAGACCAAATGCGCACAGACCAAACGGACACAGACTAAATGCGCACAGACCAAACGGACACTGTAACAAACAGACACAGTAACAAACGGACACAGACCAAATGCGCACGGACCAAATGTGCACAGTGTGAAGCGGACACAGTCGCAAACCCAGGCAGAGAATGTTTTGCACACACACACACACACACACACACACACACACACACACACACACACACACACACACACACACACACACACACACACACGGGAGGGGGTGCAAGGTGGGGCTTCGCTCCCTCCCGCACTCACCCCGTCGGTAGGGGTGCCCTGAAAAGTCGCAACTCATGTGGTAAGTTCGTGCGCATTTGGTCCGTGCGCATTTGGTTCGTGCACATTTGGTCTGTGCGCATTTGGTCTGTGTCCGTTTGTTACTGTGTCCATTTCACTCAGCCTGCTGTCCGTTTGTTACTGTGCGCATCTGGAACGCTCCCGTTAAATATATATCTGTTAGTATTAAACAGATAAAAGTTGTACCGTATAGTTTATTATTAGATTGTAATTTATTTGCGTAGATACATAATTTCAACAAAAATACTTAATGCATAATGCATTATTGTAACGCATTATTGTACGATTATTTACACAATCTTACTGAAATTTGTATATGTCAAACACATCAACCCATTTAGGACCAAATGTCCGTTATTTTTTCTCCACGTTCAACGCTCAAAATTTTTACATAGACGTCGTAGAAAAAAAACTGAGCACAGCGTTTTCGTCTGAAACCTCCCCTTTCGAATGCTGGCGTCAGAATTGACGTATAAAGCAAGTAAAAAATGTTATGGCCCATTTTTCCAAAAAGAGCAACATTTTTTCGACATTTTTTTCTAAAAATGTCATATTTTGGATGCAAAAATATTTTGCAGGATTATTGCAATAAGGAGAAATCGTGGAATAGATATTTGCTCTTTCAAATCCTATTGCGATTTTTTAAAAATTCAACATAGCGGATTTAATATGGCGGTCAAAAGATGGAAAAACCGTATATAACCAAAATATTTTCGACCTTTTCGCTTTTTTCTCGTAATATCTCTTTAAAATAATTTAAAAATACATAAGCTTGTTATTTTATATGAGTCGAGGTTAGAATAATACATAATCAATACAAATAATGGCTTTCCTTTCAAGAAATGCGAGAAAAACATGATTTATCGCCAAATAATGGAGAAAAATCATGAGCAAGTGTTCATATCTGGTATTTCATCATGCTCACATCTACGCATACACCTATGTACATCAAATATGTACACCCCCCCCCCCACACACACACACACACATTGTCGCGCGGGGGGAAAGCCGCGAGCAAAAAAAAGTAGCGACAACGACGATAGACCGAGACGACGATAAAATACCGCCGTCCGAAACGACCCGCGTGCCTAACTCTTCGCGCGCGAATCTCGGGCACGCACGAACAACCGGATTGGGCGCCAAACGTGCTCGACGGCACGTCAACTCGCGAAATTCACTAAAAACGGCCTTAATTCACGCGCAAAAAGACGGCTAGCTTACCTAACGGCCGAGAGGCAGAGTCTAGGAAAGGGGCATACGCTACACGAAAGCGCGGAACGCGACAGAAAAGCAAGTACTGACAAAGCGGATAATATTAACAAAATAATTTTATTAAAAGAAAAGAGAATGAATAAAAGAATAAGAAGTTAACGTGCCAAACGCGGAGGATATGTACATATACAGCCCCTCTTGTTTGAGCCCGACAATGCCCCCAAAATCGCGAGGCCGCCCTGCGGCTTATGCAACACTAATGGCTCTCGCACACTAAACGCGATAAGCGACGAGCGATGAGCGATATCCAATGAGAGACATTTTCCAACATTTCATCGCCATGTTGGAAAAAGTAGAACTCTTATTGGATATCGCTCATCGCTCGTCGCTTATCGCGTCTAGTGTACCCGAGCCATAACACGAAATTATGTCGGACGCGGAACGAGAATGAGGTGGCTCGCCGGCTAGTGGCTTTACAAACGCGATCGCGAATAAACGGGCCTTCTCACTGATGCTTGTTCTGGCTCGTCACTCCCTCGTCACTCGCTGCTGTCCTCCAGGCACTAGATTCGTCTCGCTCAACCAGAGGATCTCTCCTGATATCGTTCTCAATCTCGCATTCTTAAGCAAAGTCGATCGCCGATAATGCGTTTTGACCGGGTAACGCCGCCAGTGCCTCGCTCGACCGTATGCACGCAAAAGCGCAAAAATGGGATTCACGGCAGGGCGAGCAGTCCTGTGCCTGCAGGACCTTGAGTGTTCTAATTCTTCCGGGGGTCCTACGGGTTCCCGCGAAGACAGAATTTTCGGCTGGCAGCTTCCGGCGCCTCTCAACGGCCCCTGCTGGCCTTCGCCTCCAGCGGGGACAATTCCACGGCCTCGGCCTCCCGGCCGCCGCCTCCTGTGCCCGCCGTTCGGGAGTGGATATAATTTGTCCACGTTCGAAGTGGCCACGCGTAGATTTGACCACGTTCGAAATAGCCACATTCGGAATGGCCACGTTCAGAATGGCCACGTTCAAAACGGCCACGTTCGAAACGATTTTTTTCTTGTTTTGCGTGAAAATTTGCAAACCCTTGTGGTGCAAAGAATGTTATGCACACACACACGGGGGAAAGGGGAGTGCAAGAAGGGCCTTCGGGCCCCCTCCCGCACCCACCCCGTTCAAGTCGCTAATCCATGTGCATTGTACTGGAAATTATGTAAAACGTACGTGGCCATATCGAACGTGGTTGTTTCAAACGTGACTGTTCCTAACGTGGCTGTTTCGAACGTGGCCATTCCGAACGTGGCCATTTCGGACGTGGCCGTTTCGAACGTGGACAAATTGAACCACGTGCAATATTTTCCATGGCCATTCCGAACGTGACCATTTCAAATGTGGCCGTTTCAAACATGGCCATTTCGAACGTCGTCAAATTTACGCGTGGCCATTTCGGACGCTCCCGCCGTTTGATTATCAGCCGGGGCACCGACTTTCCATAAGACGGCCTCAGCTTTCCCGGTGCTCGATGCGCTTGCTCGCGCTCCGCTTGCTCGCCTCGCCCTTCCGATGGTCCCTTGCTTTCGACCATTGCTAGCCGGATTTGCGGAATCCTTCTGGCGCACCCCTCCTTCCGCATTTGCCGCTGCCTCTCCACCGAACTCCTTGCTGTTGGTGCGGTGAGGTGTTCGCCGAGTTACCAAAAAGAACGTAAAAATGTAAGCCTAATTACCCGTTCGTTGCCGCGATTCCCACGAGAGATTTCTTGCTCGGCTCTCTTTCCTGTCCGGCGCGAACCCGTAGCCTGTGACGGGAGAGGGACGATGCGTGCCGTAAAAATATATTACCGTTACCCGACTCTCACCGCGAGAAGGTAACCGTGAATTAGAGAGTTCTTTTTTTGTATTTGTTTCTTGTCTTTTTTTAAGCCTTGTTTCGGGAAATTTTATGACTTATGAAGGAACGCTTATAAATTCGATAATATGTTGGAATAAAAAAATTCTTTAAAAAAAATAAAAAATACAAAAATTATTAAAATATAAAAAATACCCTCTCCAAATAAAAATAACAAAAAGTAAAAAACAAAAAAAGACTCTTTAATTCACATTTATTTCCTCGCGGGGAGAGTCGGGCAACGGCAAGATATTTTGACGCCTAAAAAAATGTGAAAATAAGAAGGTAATCATTTATATATATATTTTTTTAATGTACATAGGTGCATGCGTAGATGTGAGCATGATGAAATACCAGATATGAACACTTGCTTATAGCTCTTCTGTATTACTTGGCGATAAATCATGTTCTTCTCGCATTTCTTAAAAGAAACCGCCATTATTTGTATTGATTATGTATTATTATAACTTCGACTCATATAAAATAACAAGCTTATGTATTTTTAAAGCATTTTAACGAGATATTACAAGAAAAAAACGAGATCAAAGAAATTTATATATGGTTTTTCAATCTTTTGATCGCCATATTAAATCCGTATCATATTAAATGTTGAATTTTTGAAAAATCGCAATAGGATTTGAAAGAGCAGATATTTATTCCACGATTTATCTTTATTGCAATAATGCTGCAAAACATTTTCGTATCCAAAATGTAGAATTTTTAGAAACAAATGTCAAAAATGTTGCTCTTTTTTGGAGAAATGGGCCATAACTTTTTTTACTCGCTTTGTACGTCAATTCTGACGCCGGCATTCGAAAGAGGAGGTTTCAGACTATCGAAAAAGATAGGCTAAGTTTTTTTTCTACGATGTCTATGTAAAAAGTTTGAGCATTGGACGTGAAGAAAAAATAGTGGACATTTGGTTCTAAATGGGTTAACACAGGGGTCAGCAACCTTTTGAGTCGGAAGAGTCAAAAATTATAATTTACAAAATTTCAAAGTTTTTAAAGAGCCAGAAAATTTTTTCTTGCCAACAATAAATAGTACTCGCATAAATAAAGTTTTTTGATAAAAAAAAAACTAATATATTTATTCATAAGAAAAAATATCTATTTATTCATATATAAGTAGTGTTTTTCACAACAAATTAGATAATATATATATGGCATTATTAGATAATTACTTATTATTTAAGTAAAAAATTAAAACAAACTGTCCACTTTTGTTGCGTTACGTATATACATTTCTGGACCTCCAACTCTTCCAACTTGCTTTTCAACTCTGTAAATTTTCCACTCCACAAAGCTTTACTTTTTAAATTGATCAATTGCATTTCTAGAGATCCAGTATCAATTCCAAATGGCTCAATGTGGATTTCGTTACTATTTGTGTTGAGAGGATTTACTATGAATGCTAGAGTGGTTTTGTTGGTTTTGAATTGCTCAAATCTGTCAGCAAATTCATCTTTAATTTTTTTTATAACTGTGCTGAAGTAATTCATGTCAACAGTTGCACTGGTTTTATCGCGATATTGCTTTAGAAATTGAAAATGAAGTAATTTACCGCTCTGAATATCTTCTGCAAAAAGAATTAATTTTTCTTCAAAACAAACCAATTCTTCTACCAAAACATAGGCTGGGTTTCCCTTTCCTTGCAGTTTTAGATTCAGCTCATTTAATTTCGCTGTGATATCCACCATAAAGTAAAATTTTTGCAACCATTTGTCGTTCTCTAATTCAGGATGATTAATGCCTTTTTCATTTAGGAATGTATTTATTTCATTCAAGCACAAAGCAAAACGTTTCAACACCTTACCTTTGGAAAGCCATCGCACTTTATTGTGAAGAAGAAGGTCGGAATACTGAGTCTCCATTTTGTATAAGAATTCTTTAAACTGACGGTGGTAGAGTGCTTTTGACAAGATGCTGTTAACAATCTTGATTACCAAATTCATGACCTCAACTATTTTGGCCAGAAATGTTTGAGCACAAAGCGCTTCTTGGTGTATTATGCAGTGAAACGTAAGAATTTCGTGGTTTATTTTGCTCTGAAGAATCGTTGTTGCCCCTATATTTTTTTCTGTCATACTTCTGGCTCCATCAGTTGCTATTGAAACGATTTTATTTAAATCGATCTTATTGTCTTCAAGGCATTTTTGCACGGCATTCGCTATATCTTCCCCTCTAGTTTGTCCCGAGAGCGGTAGCAATCTTAGAAGTTCTTCTTTTGGACCTTGGGAAGACATATACCTGACAAAAAGGGCAACTTGTGCCGTGTCTTTTATGTCGCAAGACTCATCTATAGCAAGTGATAAGGCAGAAGAAAGTTGAATATCTTCCACCTGCAAATATGTTACATTTGAAGACATTTTAGCTATTCTATCTTGTACTGTTTTAGCGGATAGTGGCAAATCTTTGATTTTTTTCAAGATTTCTGGTTTGTTTTTGAAATCACGAAACAGTTCTTCAGATGCACGTATGAAGCAATCTTTGACATACTTACCATTTGTGAATGGTTTGCCTTTTTTTGCAATTTCTAGTGATACCGCGAAGCTTGCCAGATTAACATTACTTGTAGATTGCGTCCAGTTACCTAACATGGAACTTGATTGCTGTTTTTGTTTTTGGAGCTCGTCGACAGCTTTTTTTCGTTCTTCGCCGGCTGGATATTTACTAGCAAACTGAGTATGTTTTTTAGTGAAGTGTCTCTCTAAATTTGATTTCTTATTGTGTGCGAGTGGCAAATGAGACAAGTCGGAAGGCCATCTGAGTTGCATATGAAAGCGAACGACTTCGTCCAATCCCGATTGAATTCTCGATACTCTTCTTCAGTTCTTCTCTTTTTTTTGTAGATGCCATGCTTGCGGTGAAGCTGTAATAAAGAATTTTTAAAATTATTATTTAGGTATCCAAAACAGCAGATGACAAGTTTTGCAATTATTTACTATGTCAACGTATACCTAAGTAAATACATACGAGAAGCTGGGCATAATAAAATATATATTATCAAAAAACATTTTACAACGATATTTCCCAATTAATAATACTTACCTAAATAAAATAAATAATTCTCTAATAATTTAATTATTAAAATAAATAATTTAGACACAAAACACTGTTTGTCTCACTCTTTTACGTACTGATTGACTATAAACTATAAGTACATAGTTTCGTCGCATCTGTGGTCGCCTCCCGTGTGCGGTGATCGCCGACTGGCACGAACGGACTTGTCAGAACGTGTTTACGGCGCAGTCTGCACATTTTAGTTTTTTTTTTTAATTTTGACAAATATTAGATACTTAGTTTACGAGTAAAGGTGTAATGCCCAGCTATGCCGAAATCAATGAAAATTGCCAAACATATAAACAATCTAAAACTGCAAATACCTACCTACTTTGATCCTCAGAGTTCGAAAATAGGTTTATTAAATAACAATTTATAGGTACTTACACTTATAATTATTATTTTAACGCTAATTTTTAAATAATAAAAGCTATAAAATAGATAAATAATAAAATAGGTAATTTATTAAATATATATTTTAATAAAAACACTTTCGCGGTAATATCCAATAGTAGTACTTTGTTTCTTTTTTGACAATTCTTATTGACTTCAAAAACGTAGTTAGGTATCTTATTTGAAAAAAAAATATGTATAATATGTATTTTAAAAATATAATACTTATTATGTTACCTACCTTTACTTCGGTTTTTTTATTATTATTATATATATATATATATATATATATATATATATATATATATGTACATACATAACTTTGAGAAGATAATTCTCTTCTAACTCTTTTACTTGAAACAACAAACTATACGTCACAGCCAAAGCACTGGTGAAGACGCCAAATTGTCTTGCGTCGAAAGCGAATTAAAACCTACATAGAAACATCCGACGACGGCGTCATTCGAGAGCTTCCGACGGACTGACGACAGTGACGACGCGTGTTACGGGGGAGGGGTGCAGTGAAAAGCGAGTACAAGTGGCTGAGAGATAGAATCGGTGCCTAATCCTCGTTAATCGATTCAGAACGATTTTTTAATGTTTTTTTTTTTTTATAAAATTGTTGTACCCCTCGTTGTGAGTACGATTTGGGATCGCTGCCAGAGATCTCGCGAGGAAGGTGTTTGGTCACTTACACCGTTATTTGTATTGAACACTTTTATTCTTGTATTCGTTTACAGTGAATAGATCGCGACCCCGCAAGGCAGAGTATCGCGTCTATGAGCTCGTTGTCCACGACCCCGCAAAGCAGAGTGTCGTGGTTGTGTATTTACAATGAGTTATATCGGTGATACACGACCCCGCAAAGCAGAGTGTGTTGTCTTAGTTTGTCTACTTCGGATTGACCCGTTCTTCACCTTCTTTCGCCGGTTTATATATCCGATAATTCGGTAGTTGGATCAAAAGAAGGAGAGGATTGCGTGAGGGCGTAAATCGGTCAGTATTCCAAATTATTGCTTAGACAGCAAGTGGTGTCTAAGGAGCATTGCGCTAATTGTCGAGCGGATTGCGCGAAACCTCGCGCGATGCGCTCGATGCTGACTGCTGCAGCTGACCGATTTACGTCATCGTGCTACTGACACCTTTTTTATTGTTATGAGTGTGTCACTCATAACAAAATAAATAATATTTGCGTATGGAACTAAAGAGCCGCAGCTTCACATCCAAAGAGCCGCATGTGGCTTGTGAGCCGCAGGTTCCCGACCCCTGGGTTAACATAATAAAAAGCAAAAGTGCATTATAAATTCGAAAGCAATGTTATAGGTTTTACAAGCACAGGATGATAATAAAATATAGTTTCATAAAACATTATAAAAAAGTTACTTTAAATAAGAGTTCTTAAAAGTTTAAAATATTATAAAAAATTGGTAAAATAATACATCGCAATATGTAATGTATAAAACTGTATTGAAAATGTTTTTACATAGAATTAAGTAGTAAACAACGATTGCAAGAGTATGAAGGTAGTTCCAGAAGTACCCGATCTAACGTATAGATGACGGTTGTTTAAAAAAAATTACTATGGCAGAAAGTACCAACCTTATAAAGCTTAAGTATATAGTTTGAAGACGCTACGTTATTTAGTATTTGTTTGACAATCATCAATAATAAATTCTTTCAATGAATTTGGAAACATGGAAAAAATTGGTTATCGTTATGTGATACAATACTTTAATTTAAAAGGTTTCAATCCAACTAATATCAAAGCCGAGCTAGATTCTACTTTGGGGGAGTCTGCTCCTTTGTTTACAACAGTAAAATATTGGGTGGCAGAGTTGATTGAATTCCAGATACGCACAGTAATAAACGGACACAGTGCGAAACGGACAAAGTGCAAAACGGAAACAATGCGAAACAGACACAGTCGCAAACCCATGTGGTGCTTTGTACATACACGCACCCCCCCCCACACACACACACCTTTGGTCCCCATTCCTGCACCCGCCCCGTCGGTAGAAGTGCCCTGGAAAGACGCAAACCGATGTGGTAAGTCTGTTTGTTACTGTGTCCGTTTCGTACTGTGCCCGTTTCATATTGTGTCCGTTTCGTACCGTGTCCGTTTCATTCCGTGATCGTTTCGTACTGCGTCCGTTTCGTAGTGTGTCCGTTTTGCACTGTGTCCGTTTCACTCTGTATCCGTTTCACTCAGCCTGCTGTGTCCGTTTATTACTGTGCCCATCTGGGACGCTCCCGCAGAAGTTAAACGAGTTGCCAAGACAAACATCGCAGTGGTCGACCAAATGAGGTGACTACGCCAGATATGCTGAAGGAAATCCATAAAATGGTATTGGATGACCGTCGACTGAAAGTACGTGAGCTAGCAGACACCGTAGGCATTTCAAAAAGTGCTGTACATCGCATATTGACTGAAAAGTTGGAGATGAGAAAGCTGTGCGCAAGATGGGTGCTGTTTACTCACAGTGGAACAAAAACAGCGTCATGAGGATGTTTCAATCGAGTGTTTGGCAATGTTTCACAGTAATAAATCCGAGTTTTTGCGTCGATTCCTAACCATGGATAAAACATGAGTCCATCACTTTACACCTGACACGAAGGAACAATCAAAACAATGGACTGCAAGAGGAGAATCAGCTCCAAAAAAAGCGAAGACAGTTCCATCTGCAGGCAACGTCATGGCGTCTGTTTTTTAGGATGCGCGTGGGATACTTTGATTATCTTTAATTATTTTCAAAAAGGAAGAACAATTAACGGCGAGTATTATGCGAACTTATTGCAATGTTTGAGTGATGAAATCAAGAAAAAACGGTCGCATTTGGCGAAAAAGAAAATGTTGTTTCATCAAGCCAATGCACCAGTTCACACATCCGTTATCGCGGTGGCCAAAATTATTAAGTTTAAGTTCGAATTACTTCTTCACGCGGGAGTGGCTTACTTGGACACAATAGAATTGGACACAGTGCAGATGGACACGTTGCAAATGGACACAAACTAACGTACACGGTTCAAATAGACACGCTTTATTTGAACACAGAAATTTTGTACACCGCAAAGTTGTACACCGCAAAATTGTACACCGTAAAGTTATACACCGTACATTTCTATACCCTTCTGTTTACGGCATCCCTATCGACGGGGCGGGTGCGGGAGGGGGGCCGAAGGCCCCCCTTGCACTTCCTCGCGCGCGCGCGCGCGCGCGTGTGTGTGTGTGTGTGTGGCCACGGTTACGGTGTAGAAATGTACAATGTAAAATTTGACGGTGTACAACTTTGCGGTGTACAACTTTATGGTGTAGAAATGTACAGTGTACATTATTTTGTGTCTATTTGCAACGTGTCTATTTGTACTGTGTCCAAGTGAAGGCCACTCCCTCATGCACCTTATTCGCCATATTTAGCCCCCTCGAATTATTTTCTCTTTCCAAACTTGAAAAAATGTTTGTGTGGTAAAAGAGTTGCCAACAATGAAAAGGTGGAATCTGCAGTTGATGGCTATTTTGAGGAGTTCAACGGTTTCTTACTATAAATAGGGTATAGAAGCTATTGAACATCGCTGGGAAAAGTGTATTGAGCTAAAATGAGACTATGTTGAGAAATAGATATTTTTTCCCAAACTTTTTGTGTTTTCTTTGTTAGGTCGGTTACTTCTGTGACTGCCCTCGTAGATCTTTAAATATAAATCAGGGCAAAAGTTAGGGTAAAATCGATCTCCCTCTTATTTTGTGTTTTTTTTTTCATTTTTTGACATACAGAAAGTATTTTTTTTATTGTTGAAAAATTTTTGTAGTTGATTCTCATATTACGCGACGAAATACGACTGCAGCTATTAATTACCGCGAAAAAGATAAAGATACAGATGAAGAATAATTTTTTGTTTTGTATTCCTCTACACTTCAATAATTATAACCTTGAAAAAATTATTGTTCTGCAACAAATTTATTTTTTATATTTGTTAGATAAAACTGTTTAATTTCTCAATGTTTTGTTAATCTCTTCTATTTTGTTAATTGTTCTGGAATTTAAAAGTTCGAATAAGGATTAAGTTTTGTGTTACAAATAAGCTTAATTCTCATTTCACATTAAAAAACCCTAAAATAATTTAAAAAGTTAGAACTAAATAACGAAAATAATAAGAGATCGAGTTACTCCTACCATAGGTCGGATTTATCCTGGTAGTCGAATTTACCCCGAGTTTTAAAAAAATCAGCAGTTTTCTTACATGTCCGAACTAATATTAAGTATTATACTGTAAATTATTTCGTAAAAAGGTGTGTCGGGCAATGGTACTTTATTTATTACAATTCATTTTATTTTGAACGAGATATGACCTAAAAATCTTAAGGGGGATTGAATTATTCTCGGTATCCCCTAATTATTGTGACAAATAAATGTTAAGAAAAAACGATAGTTGAAAAGAAAGAAAAAATGAATAAAAACACAATGAATCTTTTTTATTTTTCTATAAAATTATAAAAAAATGTTTCCTTTTTAAATATATAAAATACATTATTAAATGCGATTTGCTCAGGAGTATCCCGTTTGGACACGTAACAGTTGGCTCGATTGGACACCGCACGATTGGACACCGCACGATTAGGAGCACACACACACATTCACATTTGTTGCCAGATTTTCAATACAATATACATGGGTTAGCGACTTGGACGGGTGCAAGAGGGGGGCCGAAGGTTTTGCACCCCCCTCGCGTGTGTGTGTGTGTGTGTGTGTGTGTGTGTGTGTGTGTGTGTGTAAAGCATTCACTGCACCACACACGGGTTTGCGACTTAAATGGTGTGCAATTGAACGGTGTACAATTGAACGGTGTGCAACTGAGCGGTGTCCCAGTGAGAAACGGTAATGAATTCGACATCAATTCGACGTCGAATCGACATCGAAATCATCATTTCGATGTCGATTCGATGTACTATTTCTCACTGGGGTGTAAATAAACGTGTCCAAATGAACAGCATGCAAATGATCGATGTGTGTCTTTCCGTGTTCAATTGATCAATGCGCATCTTTCCATGTGCAAATGATCAGTGCGCATCTTTCCGTGTGCAAATGATCGGTGCTATCTTTTCGTGTGCAAATGATCGGTGTGTATCTTTCCTTCAATGCGCATTTCTTGGTGTGCAAATGAGTGGTGGGCAAGTGAACGGTGTGCAAGTGAATGGTGTGCAAGTGAGCGGTATGCAAATGAATGGTGTGCAACTTTTACGTGTCCAAGTGAACGGTGGACATTTTTTCGTGTGCAAATATCAAATTTTACGTGTGCATATAACTGGTGTACATTTTTAATAAAATTTCTTTTGTGTCCAAATGCACAATGTGCAAATGCACTGTGTGAAAATGCACCATGGCCATTTGAACCGTGCGCAAGATATCGTGTCCAAAAGCACCGTGTCCAAATGCACCATGTCCATTTGAACCGTGTACAAGTGCACTGCTCCCCTATTGGACACACAAAGTTGCACACCGTTCGATTGGTCACGTTGCTTTTGCGCACAGTTGCTTTTGGACACAACACATATTTTTGTAAAATTTTTAACACACACACACGCACACATAATGTGAAATTCGTATGTGAAATTTGTTATTAACTTTATCAATTAAACATTTGTTACATTGAACACAGTGCATTTGCGCACAGTTTGTTTGCGCACAGTTCTTTTGCGCACAATCAAGCGGATCGCATCTAGATATTCTCGCTAACCCATGTACATTGTACTGGAAATCTGCAAACATACGTGAACTTCACTTTGCTTGCAATGTATGTACATGGGTTAGCGACTTGGACGGGGTGAGTGCAAAAGCGGGACCCCAAAGGCTCTCCTTGCACCCTCCGTGTGTGCGTGCGTGCGTGCGTGCGTGCGTGCGTACGTGCGTGTGTGTGTGTGTGTGTGTGTGTGTGTGTGTGTGTGTGTGTGTGTGTGTGTATGCAAAGCATTTTCTGCACCACATGGGTTTGCGATTTTCCACGTAAAACGAGTTGCCACTTTTTAGGCTGATATTCATAGTCGGGTCTTATATTTAAGATTATCTTAAGGACTGTTTTAAGATGCCAATTACAGCCAATTACAGAGTATTAGCATCTTAAGACATTACTTAAGACGATCTTGAAATAAGATTCGATTATGAATATCGACCTTTAGATATATCAACAGTTATAATTTATGAATATCTAGATATGATCCGCTTGATTGTGTGCAAAAAACTGTGCGCGAACGAACTGTGCGCAAACAAACTGTGTGCAAGAAAACTGTGTGCAAAAGAACTGTGTGCGCAAACAAACTGTGCGCAAATGCACTGTGTTCAATGTAATGTTACATCCAGCCTTATAGGATTTAACTCTATTTATTTGATAGAAAGAATATTTCAGGGAGAACAGGTAAGGCAGTAACAAGACGAATTCCCGTAGGCACACAAGTTAAGAGAGGTAGGTCTCTCCGGTTAAACGCACTTTTTGCGACTGAAAAATGTGGGTCAGCGTGCCGGTAAGCTTGTTATAATCCGTTTTTGAGTCGTGCGTCCGTCGGTCCTAGTTTTGAGTCAACGAATTGAACCGCTTTAACTCGGGATCGGACCAAATGCTATCTTTGTTCAGGAGGGTCGATGGGAGATCGTTATTAATTGAAATAAATGATGAAATTTATGTAATAAATTAAAAGAAATAACAACTATTTATTCTAAATCTTTCAAGTATAGATATATATATATTATAAGAAGATAAATAAGCGCTGAAGTCGATGTTTAACATAATTGTTAGCTATGAGTTTACAAAGATTAAGTTGCATGAATGGTTACTAAATAGATTTTGCAAGAGTTTACAAAGTTTTAAAAATAAACAAAGGATTATTATTAAGGTTTTCAAATATGCAAAGGGTTATAAACATAGATTTCGATTGTGTTCACAAAGGTTTTAAAGTTTAACAAAGAGTTATTAATAAAGTTTTTTAAAAATGCACAAAAGGTTATTAATATAAATTTCGGTTGTGTAAAACTAATGGGCAATTCTTTGCTTGTAAGTGACATGTTTTAAATAATTTGGGGAGGAGAGGTGAGGAAAGTACAGACTCTTGAAAATCGAAATCCGAATCCGTGAATTGTAAACGATGTTCGGATTCTGGAACGCTAGGCTCGGAATTCGCAAACTGCAACGGCCGGTCGAACTCTCGAACGCTAGGCTCAGAATTCGTGAACTGCAACGCCCGGTTGGACTCTCGAATGCTAAGCTCGGAATCCACGAATTTCGGGGAAAGAAAGGGGGACGAGAAACTCCAAGAGGGAATTATTTATAAATAATAAGAGCGTGTCTTAAAGAATTAAAACGGAAAGGAGTAGATGAGTAACGTAAAAACAAAAGAAAAGATTGAGATTGAGAGACTTATTCATTACTGGTTCTCGAACAAATCTGTCGGAATTGAATATATTTCTTGACCGGATGGAACGGCACTAAAGTTTATTCGCGCACTGATTTTACATGATTATATTCTACTACACTACTACTATACAACTTTTTACTAACTTTATATTACTCTCCTACTGTTATTTCCATCATTGCTGTTTTATTTTCTTTAACTAACTGACTCACTAACTGAGTAACTAATCGGGTAACTAACTGCCTTTCTGCATGTGATGACTCTCACTGATCCTACTCTTAACATGTTACTACCCAGTGAACACTGTAATATAGTAGCAGTGTAACAACAATGTAACCGAATATAACAGGTTACGTTACTCTGAAATTACACGTAACTTACATGTAAGTTACAATTTCCGACTCAGCAATATAACATGTTATAATTACATGTTATCTAATCGTTACACAACAGTTACAAAGAAAAATAAAATAAAATAAAAATTTCATTTTTTTTAAATTATTTTTATCAACAGCACATACTATATTTAGAATAAATTTTTATTAATTAATTAAATTTAAATTATGTTATTTTTTATTTTATTCTTACTTGCCGCTGCTAGATTTGAACCCGGGACCTTAGGATGACGAACCTTGTACTCTACCTGCTACGCCAATTTGACTCATATCGATATGGGTACTTGTTATTGTCTACATATACCTATATGTTATAAACTGAAGCAACTATATTATTTTTTATAAAAGCAATTAAATTTTGCAAAACATATTAAAAATAAATAGCATTAATTCATTTACTTATTAATTTCATTGTTAAATTTATCTTTTTTCATAACCTTAATAATTTGATGGAAATTGCGATCTATTTAGCACTAATCTTTGAAGCGTTCAAATGATTAATTAGATGGTTAACTATATAGATCGTAATTCTAAGAAAAATTGAATAGTATACATTTATTATTCTGTTTTTGTTCAGCACATGATGAATTTCGATTTTGTGCATTTTTTGTGCGCAGTAATTGTAGACAAATCGTTATTTTTGAAAACATTATCTTTATAATAATTTTTTTTATTATCAAATAGATCTGTCATTCAGGATGTTATAATGTTGTCTGATTTCTGAGTCAACTACGACGCATGCGTTCCGTAATAACATTGATACGAACGTGTTATGTTACGATTATACAATTTTTGTTGAATAACTGTAACGCCAAAACGATGTATAACAGCTATATCACTTGCGTATAACAAATATTACGTAACAGGTTATTTCCATGTCATATAGCACCTACATATCACAAGAACAACAATGTTAAATTACTTGTAACTTCCATGTTATATTGCCGCTATAAAATGTGTTCATTGGGTAATTACTTCTTCGGTTCTCTTCAAAATTTGGTATTATATATACAGTCTTATAGAGGGAGGATTCAAATGGAGGTGGTTCAAATATTCTAAATGGTAGGACTCTTTTTCAGAATTGTGTGGTGAGTGAATTCTAAGTTTTTTTATTGGAGAAATAGTTTTTCTTTTTTGACCAATCATACGTTGAGTAATCTGTCGAAAGTTTCTCTGTTTCCTACACTCAAAATTTATTGCTTGTTGACTCGATATTCAAAAGGAGTTGAAATTATCAACTTGGTCGTTTGGTCCATCCGTGTTTGTCGTCACGTTTTTAACAGACTAATCCTAGACGCATGAAAAAAATTCTCGGAGACCGTTGAAAGGGAATTTCTTTTAATCTTATTTGTTTCTCTGACAAAAGGAAATCGTGGAGTCTGCCGGACGTAACAGTAACAAATGTTTACTTAACAAAGTTAATAACAAATTTTACATGCATGTGTGCGTGTGTGTTAAAAAATTTACAAAAATATGTCTTGTGTTTAAAAGCAACTGTGCGCAAATGCAACGTGTCCAATCGAACGGTGTGCAACTTCATGTGTTCAATAGCACGGTGTGCAATTGCAACGTATCCAATTGTACGCAAATAAAGGTTTCTCTCCAGCATTCCCATGGTAACATTGCTTTTAATATATACTGCGAGAAGCACTTCTTACTAAATAAAAAAAACAATATAATGTGCTCGCTAATGCAAAGCAACCAATTATATAAAGAAACAGATCAATACATCGAGCTAATATAATATTCTTAGTAAAAATATGATTTACTGATATTAAAAAGTAAACAAATCATAAATAAAAGAAATCTAATACGCATTACAAATTAAAGAAACGTTTCGACTCTACGGAGTCCTCATTAGTATTCCATCTGTATTCCAATTTATATAATATTAAATTAAGTAGTGTCCTAACGTTCACGATGAATAAAACAATAGATATGAAACATTACAATATCATCAGAAAAACCAGCCATGGAGTCTAAAAAAGTAAATAGTAATCCCGTTCAACGGTATTAAATACACAGGCACACAAAAAAAAGTGGTTGGTCCGGCGGACTAGACTAATTAATCCTTATGTATTTCGACCTGCTGAATCCAAATCTTAAGTCAGAATTGCAAAATTGGCTCGCATTTTCTAACCTCAAAAAAAAATTTTTTTTAAATGTTGGTCCGGCGGGCCAGACTAGTCAATTCTTATGTATTTCGACCCGCTGAATCCAAATCTTAGATCAGAATTGCAAAGTTAGCTTGCATTTTCTAACCTCAAAAAAAATTTTTTTTTAACTGTTGGTCCGGCGGACCAGACTAGTTTATCCATATGTATTTTGACTCGCTAAATTCAAATTCAAGGTCTCATCAGAATTGCTGCATTGGCTTATTTTTTTCTAACTTAAAAAAAAATATTTTTTAAATTTTGGTCTGGCGAATCAGAATAGTCTATCCTTATTTTGACCCGCTCAATTCAAATTCAAGGTCAGAATTGCTGAATTGGCTCATTTTTTCTTAACCTCAAAAAACATCTTGTAAAAGCAGTTTGAATCACAAATGTATAATCCGGAACGTGCAGGTTTACGTAACCACATTACCCGGGGAAAATTCAATACGTATGATAAATTTGAGCTTCTGTGAATAGCGTAGAAAATTCACTCCCTTTTTCTATTATATCTCTTTTATTCTCGAAGGTTCTATGCAATGGCTTTCTCTTACGTTTCTTTCTTTTCGCAGAGACATCACACGTTTAAGCGTCCAGCAGAAATCAGCCATCATATTCACATCCCACTTGCCTTGCTATCGATACTCCATCTCCTTGATGTTCTGATGAAATCTTTCTCCCTGTTTTTCACTATAATCACCTAGATTTTCTGGGAAGTAGTCGATATGAGAATCTAAGAAATACAACTTAAGATTCATTAGGCAACCTAGTTTTCTATAGTTCTCCATCATTTCTGCTCATCCTTTTTCTGTAATCTTGACTTTTGTGATTTTCTAGAAAATTTTCCCCGGTTACGCAATGTGGTTACGCAACCCAAATAGCACTGGATGTTCCAAGGACGTCTATTTTAATTTTAATTCAGGTCCGCATGTCCATGGATATAAAATGGACATTCATAGGATGTCCATTATTGGAATTAGAACGGATGTTCTATTCAGAACGTCCCATGCTGGATATCTGATCTTTATGTCCGCACTTGGATCTTACTTTTATATAATTTATCTTTATTATTTTTATTATATAATCTAAAAGAAATATTGTAAATTATATATATATATATATATATATATATATATATATATATATATTATTTACAATATTTCTAATTAATACTAATTTATAAATAATAACCCAGGTAGCAAGCCCACGTCATTTTGACGTCCCAAAATGGTCATATCTGGTCATATGTCGTCAAAATGACCATTTTTTTACATGACCTAAAATTGACGTCATGATGACGTCATTTCGAAGTCATATTTCAGTCATGATCTGACGATTATTTTCCCAGACAGCACGCATCCAAAATCGGGACATAAAGACGTCATTAAGATGTATTTTAGACACGGTCTAAAGCGGTATCTATACAATGAGATTTAAGGCGTAAGGCATAAGCATATTATATAAGCATATTATATTCAACTTTAAGAGAACTTTTTTAAGAAAACATTTAGATATCTTGGAAATGATGTCAAAATGGCCAAATTAACCATTTGAGCGCTTCAAAGTATTAGTGCTAAATAGATCGCAATTTCCATCAAATTATTAAGGTTATGGAAAAAGTTAAATTTAACAATGAAATTAATAAGTAAATAAGTTAATGCTATTTATTTTTAATATGTTTTGCAAAATTTAATTGCTTTTATAAAAAATAATATAATTGCAACAGTTTATAACATATAGGTATATGTAGACAATAACAAGTACCCATATCGATGATTCAAACTGGCGTAGCAGATAGAGTTTGTAATCCTAAGGTCCCGGGTTTAAAACCTACCAGCGGCAAGTAAGAGTAAAATAAAATAA
Organism: Monomorium pharaonis; assembly: GCF_013373865.1. Classification (NCBI taxonomy): domain Eukaryota; kingdom Metazoa; phylum Arthropoda; class Insecta; order Hymenoptera; family Formicidae; genus Monomorium; species Monomorium pharaonis. Next base: position 11,593,778 of record NC_050467.1, read on the forward strand.
TATAATTTAAATATAATTAATAAATAAAAATTTGTCCCAAATTTAGTACGTACTGTTAATAAGAATAATTAAAAAAAAATGAAATTTTTATTTTATTTTTTTATTTTTAGTTGCAGTTTAAAGATATCCGATTTAAGAAATCTTTTAGATATTAGTTTCATGATATCTTTCTGTTTTCAAAAAACGACGCATTGGTTAACATTCTGACATTATATGTTATCTTTTAGAAGTCTCTTTATGTTATCATTTTCAGAAACAGGATATCTTTTAGAGATCTTTTTGACAACATATTGTTCACGTCATTCTATGACGTCAAAATACGGTACATTTCATGATGTCAGGAATTTGTGACATTCGACCGTCATTTTAACGTCATAAGGGCGTCATTTCGTGACGTCAATAATAGTCAGTAAATGACCATTTTGGGATGTCAAAATGATGTGAGCTTGCTACCTGGGAATAAATTATATTATTTTTAATTTTCAAAAGGTTTGTTTTAATTGTTCTACTTTTTGATATAATATGAAATAATATGAAATAATACGTATTATTTTTTTATTTATTATTAACATTATTGATTATTGGTATTTTTTTAAATGTTTGTTATAATATATTATTGTTTCTTTTTCGTTTTTTATTGTTTCGTTTTTTTAAATTTCGTTTCTTTGTTTCTTTTTCTTTTTTATTATCGTTTTTCTTTTTTGTTTTTTTTTTCGTTTCTTTTTTTTCGTTTCTTTCGTTTCCGACCAAAAGAGGGACACAGCAATTGGTCTGGGTTAAAGACCTATAATCAAAGATGCGCCAATGGCCCCCCCACCATGACTGCTATGCACCATCTTGTACCCATACGGAGACTGGATGGGGACTGGGGCCGAGGGCTGGAGTCTGGGGCTGGGGTCTGGAGTAGTGGAGATAGTAAACAATGCGAGCCTGCTCCAAGTTGTACGCAGCCATATAACAAATGCAAATTTAATTTTTCTTGTTCTTCCTGAGTGTACCGTCAAAATATAGTGACCCTCGAGAGTGCAGAGATTGAATTACCCTATAATTTCTGACACATATTCCTTTAACCTATACTGCTCAACACAGAGCACTCTCCCTTTTTCCTCGCCCAGCGTGGGTACGCAATGGCGGTGAAAAACCATGTGATTCAAGTGACCAATCAAAATTGTGTTTGCCACTGGCGAATCTTTGATTATAGGTCTTTAGTCTGGGTCAAGCGCTGTCTCTGTCTAACCAGTAGCATAATGGGCACTAGACAAAGAAAGAAATTGACCCGGACCATGTCTCCTCTTTGTCTTACTGCCGGACACTTTTCAAGAGCTTTTTGCAGGAAATGCGCAGTCCATGCTTCATGTCGATAATTTTTACAAAATGTGGATTAACCCACTATTGCAGCAAGCCCTTTAATTGAAAAAGGCCCAAAAGAAATAATCAAATCATAATAGGTCCAAAATTTGATTTATTTCGGACTTTCTATAAATGTCCAAAATTGTGACAAACGTATATCCCATAGACGTCCATTAAAGGACTTTCTATGAACGTACAAAGTTGTGCCAAACGTATATCCTATGGACGTCCATCGAATATCCGACGGACCTTATTTGGACTCTTAATGGACGTCCGAATATCCAGAAGCGGATATCCATTGGACATACAATGGATGTCCTTGTGCTATCTGGGAAGCCTGCACGTTCCGGATTATACATTTGTGATCCAAATTGCATTTACAAGGTGTTTTTTGAGGTTAGGAAAAAATGAGCCAATGCAGCAATTCTGACATTGAATTTGGATTCAGCGGGTCAAAATACATAAAGATACACTATTCTGGTCCGCCGGACCAACATTATAAAAAAAATTTCTTTTTTAAGGTTAGGAAAAAACGAGCCAATTCAGCAATTTTGACCTTGAATTTGGATTCAGCGGGTTAAAATACATAAGAATCGACTAGTCTGGCCCGCCGGACTAACATTAAAAAAGAAAATTTTTTTAAGGTTAGAAAATGCGAGCTGACTTTGCAATTCTGACCTAAGATTCGGATTCAGCGGGTCGAAATACATAAGAATTGACTAGTCTAGTCCGTCGGACCAACCACTTTTTTTTTGTGTGCCTGTGATATTAGTGTAGTCAATGAAAATGTGTCAAATTTTAAAAACCAGAAAAAGATTATATATATTACTTTTTCCGATTTTTAGAATTTGACACATTTCCATTGATTACACTAATATTTAATACCATTGACCAGGATTACTATTTACCTTTTTAGATTTTATGACTCGTTTTTCTGAAGATATTGTAATGCTTCATATCTATTGTTTTATTCATGGTTAATGTGAGTGAGTCCCAGATGCGCACAGTAATAAACGGACACAGCAAGTTAAGTGAAACGGACACAGTAACAAACGGACACAGACCAAACGGACACAGTAATAAACGGACACAGTGCGAAACGGACACAGTAACAAACGGACACAGTGCGAAACGGACACAGTAACAAACGGACACAGACCAAATACGCACAGAGCGAAACGGACACAGTGCGAAACGGACACAGACCAAATGCGCACACTGCACATGCGCACGGACCAAATGCATACACGGAAAGTCGCAAACCCATGTGATGCAGTGAATGCTTTGCATGCACACACACACACACACACACACACACACACACACACACACACACACACACACACACACACACACACACACACGGGGGGGGGTGCAAGGGGGGTTTTCGGCCCCCTCCCGCACCCACCCCGTCCAAGTCGCTAACCTATGTGGACTTTACTCTGCTTGCAATGTACATGGATTGCATTTGGTCCGTGCGCACGTGTAGTGTGCGCATGTGCAGTGTGCACATTTGGTCCGTGTGCATTTGGTCTGTGTCCGTTTCGCACTGTGTCCGTTTCGCTCTGTGCGCATTTGGTCTGTGTCCGTTTGTTACTGTGTCCGTTTCGCACTGTGTCCGTTTCGCTCTGTGCGCATTTGGCCTGTGTCCGTTTGTTACTGTGTCCGTTTGTTACTGTGTCCGTTTGTTACTGTGTCCGTTTGTTACTGTGTCCGTTTATTACTGTGTCCGTTTGGTCTGTGTCCGTTTGTTACTGTGTCCGTTTCACTCAGCCTGCTGTGTCCGTTTATTATTGTGCGCATCTGGGACGCTCCCGTTAACGTTAGTACCGTACTTAGAAATTTAGTACAGTACTTAATTTAATATTTTATAAATTGTAATACAGACTGAGGAAGACTCCGTAGAGTCGAAACGTTTCTTTAATTTATAATGCGTATTAGATTTCTTTTATTCATAATTGGTTTACTTTTTGATATCAATCAATAAATCATATTTTTACTAAGAATATTATATTAGCTCGATGTATTGACCTGTTTTTTCATATAATTTCTTGCTGATCTAATTTCTATAACGCAATGGTTTATTTACTATGCGACTAAATCTAATTTTTATCACTGCTTTCCTTTGATTTTCAACATAAGGCTGTATTACATTTTTATCTTGAATAGATACTTCAACTGGGCTTTGATCTTGTAGCATACAAATAATCCCTTTTCCCCTTTCGACTATCGAATCGTCATTTTCTTTCCGTTCGTCATTTGTTTCGTCAATCAAATCATATTTTCCGACTTAAAATCTATCCTTTTTGACAAAAACTTTTTGTTTCGAATTAATGTATTATCATTCTCAGTCTTTATCTTGTACGATGTCGGACTTTCGGTCTAGCCCAGCATTACTCCAGTACGATAAGGTGTTGTTTTCTTTTCATCATGTATTTCAACTATATCTCCTTGTTTAAGTTCTTTCACAACTTTACTGTCTTTGTCAAAATAGCTTTTGTTGTGAGCGTTTGCTCGTTTCGGGAATTCTTTCCCGTAAGTAGTTGGGATTCGTCCTGCCTTAAGGGTTAGGACCCAAAGGGTGAAGGTTCGGCTCGGTGTATAAGAGAAAAGAAGACGCTTCTTACTTGCTTGTTCGTTGTCTTTATTTCTTTCTCTTACGCTTACAGTCAACTGTGATGGTGTCAGGTACTCACTCGCGATAAGGTGTATAGTACGGGACGTGGCTCGGACGTTGTTACGTTACTCTCCGCTTGGTCACGGCGTGGTCGCGCTTATATATGATGGTTTCTGGCGCAATTTCGGGGGCCAGTAACCGAGCGTCGGTAGCTTCCGCGAGGCTAAGCGTTTCGAATCGGAAAGCGGTAGTCTTGCGATTTGATTTTGCAGCGTAGGGCCTATTTCTAGGGCGATACGGAACTGCTTTCGAGCGCGCTGTTGTAATCTCACGAAAGTTACTTGGGACTTCCGTAAGCGCGGCGGATTTTTGTGCGTCTTTCGAAAGAGGTGCTTCTTGCAACGTCTTTCGAAAGATGCGTTTCGCAATTGCGATAGATACGGTTGTAATCGGCTTACAACACTTTTCTGTTTCTCTACTCCTTTCTTTAACAACTCTCTATGTTTATCATTCTCATTTACTTTTAGCACATGAGGCAGAAGATCTCTGATTTTATGACCATATAAAAGTTTGACTAGAGATTGACTTCAATTGGAGTGTTACGATACTGGAGTAGCGCTAGTTCAGGATTCTTATCATCAAATAATACTTTTTTCAACATTTGTTTTGTTGTTTGTATATACCGCTCGGCCAAGACATTCGTTTGATGATGTTGATGGCTGGTTTTTCTATGATCAAACCCTCAAGATTCAGCAAATGTCTTAAACTGGTAGTTTTTTTCAAATTGCAAACCGGGATCTGTATATATTACAGGAATCCTTAAGCGTGAGAAGATCTTTTTGAAAATCTTGATCACAGTTTTAGTTATCATATCAGTGACATCTTCCATTTTGACATATTTGCTGTATAAGTCTACAACCATTAAATAGCTTTTATTCTTTAAGTGAAAAACATTAGCTGCTACGATTTGTCAAGGTTTGTCTGCAATTTCTTTAATTATCATTGGTTCTTTCGGATTTGCTCTTTGAAATTTTTTTCGCGTTGCAATTTGAAATAAAATCTTACAATTCTTTTGACGTATTTGGCTAAAATATTGATTGTCTTGCTAATTGTTTACATTTTTCTAATCCGAGGTGTGTATAATAAACTCTATTAATCATTTCTTTGCGCATTTTAGTGGGTATTACAACTCTTTTGCTTTTAAATAGTAGTCTATCTAATTTGCTTAATTCTTCTCTGTACGAAAAGTACAGAGAAGAATTAAGCGAATAACTTCGTTAAAGCTATATTATGTTCTTTTGTCTTTTTCTAAATAATAATATCGTCAATATACAAATCAACATTAGATATTTCCCCAAAGATCTTATAAAACAACCGATGAAAAATTTCGGGACTTGAGTTCAAACCACAGGGTAACCTGTTAAAAAAATATCAATCAAAAGGAGTATTGAATGCTGTTAATTTGCGCGAATTTTCACTTAGCATTACTTGCCAAAAGGCTTGATTTGCGTCTAGTTAAGAAAATACCTTAGCCTCTGCTAGTTTAGACGTGTCCATCTGCACTGTGTCCAATTGTACTGTGTCCAAGTTGCAAGTGAGCCACTTCCCGCCCTATCGAAGGGGTGGGTGCGAAGGAGGGCCGAAAATCTTACCCGTGTGTGTCCACGCAAAACGAGATCCTTATAAACACTTTTTCTTAATTTTAATAACTATGTTTGTTTGGTCAATATTGACGTGGCCAATGTTGACGCGTGGGCAATATTGACGTGGCCATTATTGATGTGGCCAATCCGCTCCGTGGTCAATCGGGATCGTGGCCAATATTGATGTGAACAATGGGTGCCACTCACTTTACTTACCGCATTTTTCTTTCATTAGATATATTCAAAGTCTGTTATTTTACCTAGACCTTCAAAGATATCTTTGTATTGACTCACAATGCTTCTATTATTAATCGCGCACATCTTTTACCGACTCTGATCGACGAATTAATAACTTCATGTTTTTAATCATTGGAGCTCCCAGCACCGGAAGTCCTTTGCCGTCGTATATTTGAAACACTACATCTTTTATTTTGTTATCGATCATTACATTGCAGTGTTACTTGTTCAAGTATTTTCATGTTCGTCTTATTATGACAAACTATTGTATACGGACTTCTCTTTATTTTTGTTATTTTTAGTCTACAGAGCAATTTCACCGGCATTACATTACAATCTGCTCTCGTATCTAGTTGATCTAGTTGAGTAAACGTGACAATTGTTTTACGATGTACAAATTCAACCTTTTGCAGAAAATCATAACTATCATTTATTTCTAACGTACTTATCTTAATTGTTAGCGCGCCAAAAAAAGTTCTCGTGTTTCGCTACTATATAAGAATTCGAATCGTCAATTTTAATTTGTTTAACTAGTTTCGATTTACGTTTTATTTAAAAATGTTCGATTTTGATGTATTTTTTACACTTCTTCCGATAAGCCAGATATTGGGCCCACTGATGTCGTCTGCCACGTCGCTGACATTTATGTTTACTTGACAATGATTCATCTTTATCACTAGACTTTTTTTGATGCCTCGGTTGCGCTTTTAGTTCTTTGCTGTCACTTGATTTCTTGCCGTTGATACCAGAACTGTTCTTTTCCGGTTTGCCTATCTAGTTAATTTCTTGCGTGTTATCGAGCTTTTTGACGTGCTCTTCTGCTATTTCTGCCGTGTTGCATAGCTTATCTTTTTTTTTTAAGTCCAGGTCACTTTCTCGTAACAGTCTATCTTTGAGTTTTTTGTCGTTGATGCCAGCAATAATACTATCTTTAAACATTCAGTCAATTATCAAATCATTCCTTTAATTCCCCGAAATTACACTAGGCACTCAACTTTTTTAACTCTGTTACATATGCGTCGTACGTTTCTCCCGTGTGTTGATTTCGGGAGCGGTGCACATGCACATGATTCAAATGGACACGGTGCTTTTGGACACAATATCTTGCACACGGTTCAAATGGCAACGGTGCATTTGCACACGGTGCATTTAAACACTGTGCATTTGGACACAAAAGAAATTTTATTAAAAATGTACACCAGTTATGTGCACACGTAAAATTTGGCAACCAGATATTTACACACAAAAAATGCTCACCGTTCACTTAGACATGTAAAAGTTGCACACCATTCATTTGCACACCGCTCACTATTCACTTGCACATCGTTCACTTGCCCACCACTCATTTGCACACCAAGAAATGCGCACCGATCATTTACACATGGAAAGATGCACACCGATCATTTGCACATGGAAAGATGCGCACTGGTCATTTGCACACGGAAAGATGCGCACTAATCATTTGCACACTGAAAGATGCACACCAATCATTTGCACACCGTTCAGTTGCACACCGTTCAGTTGCACACCGTTCAATTGCACACCGTTAAATTGCACACCGTTCAATCAAACGCATATTAAATATTTATACATTATAGCTGCGTTTGCAATGTGTACATGGGTTAGTGACTTGGACGGGGTGGGGCCGAAAGCCCCCTTGCATCCCCTTTGTGTGTGTGTGTGTGTGTGTGTGTGTGTGTGTGTGTGTGTGTGTGTGTGTGTGTGTGTGTGTGTGTGTGTGTGTGTGTGTGTGTGTGTGTGTGTGTGTGTGTGTGTGTGTGTGTGTGTGTGTGTGTGTGTGTGTGTGTGTGTGTGTAAAGCATTCATTGCACCACATGGGTTTGCAACTTAAGGGGGGCAAGTCATGTAAATCGAAATTTTTTAGCAATTTTTTTTCTTGCTTAAATTTATAGAAAATTTTCCGTAGAATATGAAAAAAAATAGTAGAAATCGATTTGAGAGTTCCTTCTATGTTATTTTCGTCGAAAAGTGAACGGTCGAATTTGGCGGAGCACTCATGTAGACGAGTCGGAAACTCAATCTTTTGATCCTTCTGTAATAAATGTTAACCTGGCTGTGTTAGAATAATGTTCGAAAAACAGGAAGATCTGCTCTATGGCCCTGGAATCGCAGATTAGCAAAAAACTGCGGTAAGTTAAAATAAATTACTATTTTTTCATGATTTTGTTACTCGAACTTTATACGCGTTTTTCTCCAAACTACTTTTTTAAAATTGGCGTGCAAGATAACTAAAAAAATATTCATCCGATTGAGTTGTCCTTGTGCATACATTTAGATAAATACTTTCCTCATAAATTAAACCTTTATTTGTAATTGTATTGTTTAAATAAATTATTTTTATTGTATAATTAACACGAAAATTTTTCGTAAAAATCAATACTTTTTTTTCTACATGTCGCCATTTTTACAATTTTGCATTATTTTCTTTAACAATAGGTTTAATCGATAACGCAAACCGTACAAAAAAGAAATCTATTTGGTTTTTTTGTTTCAGATGAATACAAGCAGCTCTACATTGCACGCCGACAAGTGACTTCAACGTCGACGCATTAGATTTACATTATTATTATTATTTATAAAATACATATTATTTTTCTGTCAAAAAATATTTATTTAGTAGTTCAATATTACAATAACATACCCTAAAAATTTCAAAAGAATTGGTTGTGTAATTTCCTCAAACAAAATTCCAAAAAATCACTCTTTTCAGCGCGTTACATGACTTGCCCCCCTTAAATGGTTTGCAATTGAACGGTGTGCAACTAAGCGGTGCAAATAAATGGTGTTCAAATGCACCGTGTCTAAATGAATAGTGTGCAAATGATCGGTGTGCATCTTTCCGTGTGCAAATGATCAGTGTGCATCTTTCCGTGTGCAAATGATCGGGGCGCATCTTTCCATGTGCAAATGATCGGTGCGCATTTCTTGGTGTGCAAATGAGTGGTGGGCAAGTGAACGGTGTGCAAGTGAATGGTGTGCAAGTGAGCGGTGTGCAAATGAATGGTGTGCAATTTTTACGTGTCCAAGTGAACGGTGGGCATTTTTTCGTATTCAAATATCCGGTGGCTAAATTTTACGTGTGCATATAACTGGTGTACATTTTTAATAAAATTTCTTTTGTGTCCAAATGCACCGTGTCCAAATGCACCGTGGCCATTTAAACTGTGCGCAAGATATTGTGTCCAAAAGCGCCGTGTCCATTTGAACCGTGTCCAAGTGAGTGCCATCCTTGATTTCGCGTGAAAAATAAATGCGCGTTTACACTTTTGTTTACTGTTAGCATAAAATAGTCGAGTGGCCTTCACTTGGACACAGTACAATTGGACACGTTGCAAATAGACACAAAATAATGTGCACGGTTCAAATAGACACGGTTTATTTGGACACAGGAATTTTAGACAAAGTAACTGTTGGACATACAGGACATAAATTTTGGACACGATAAAAATGTACACCGTTTAGTTGTACACCGTGCATTTCTACACCGCGCACTTTTACACCATGCATCTCTACACCGTTTACTCGTACACCGTGCATTTCTACACTGCGCATTTCTAATCCGTGTATCTTTACACCGTTCATGAGTTCATGACTTAGACGGGTTAAGTGCGGGAGCGGGACCGAAGGCCCCCTGAGCACCCCCGTGTGTGTGTGCGCGCTCGCGCAAAGCATTCTCTGTAGCACATGGGTTTGCTACTTTCCACGCAAAACAAAATGCTCGTAAAAATACGTATATGGACACGCGGTCTAAAAATGCATGGTATAGAAATGCGCGGTGTAGAAATGCACGGTGTACAACTAAACGGTGTAGAAATGCACGGTGTAGAGATGCGCGGTGTAGAGATGCACGGTGTAGAAATGCATGGTATAGAGATGCACGGTGTAGAAATGTGCGGTGTAGAAGTGCACGGTTTATAACTGAACGGTGTACATTTGTAACATGTTCAAAATTTATGTCCTCTGTGTCTAAAAGTTACTTTGTTCAAAATTCCTGTGTCTCAGTGAACCATGTCCATTTGCACTGTGCCCAATTGTACTGTGTCCAAGTGAGCCGCTCCCGAAATAGTTTTTGAACTTTTTAATTACCGTTTTGTACACTTTACTTTCATTCGTAATTAACCCAAATGTATTATAGATGTCTAGGCATTGTTCTCCGATTCAATGCAGTAACATAGACCATTTTCCTGTATTTCTTCTGTTTTTTTCCCTGCACTTGTAGCAACACGATATAATTCAAATCATTGTTGCCACTTTTGAAATCTTTCTGCCGTCATATTCGCGAGAGTTTTGGTGGTTCCAAAACTGCGTTTAAAATTATGTTCGTATGATAAACATCAGTAACATTTTTTTCACAACAAATGCTTATAATATTTTGTTATAATTATAATCAACTTATGCCTCCGGCGGTACATTTTAATAAGCATGCCTCTGGCAATCACGTGTAGCATTTTTCTTGTAAATAGCCAGCTCATAATTCATGCCTTTGGTAACAAGTTAAAAATTGGCACATGACAATCGCTTCTAGCAGTTTTCTTGTAAATAATTTACGATAAATGTCTTTAGCATTTTTTAAAAACTAGCCAGCTCATGATTTACGCCTTTGGCATTTCTCTTGCAAGTAGCCAGTTTACGGTAAACGCCTCTGGCATTTTCTTACTAGTAACCAGCTCATGATGAATGTTTCTGGCACTACTACTACTACCACTATTACTTCATAAAAGAAAACAAAGAATAACAAACTTTACATGTAATCACATTGCAATAAACTTATATGCTTATCCTTTTTTACAAATACAGATTAGTAATATAACGTGCAACTACAAAATTTACAATTAAAACAAAGTTACAGGTCTGTCCCAGATTAGCTCGCGAGAGTCGCGAGCCAAATCCACTTGGCTTTTGTCTCCGCTTACCCCTGTCTCAATAGAGTAGGACGAAGAATAAACAAAAAATATAAGCGTCCCATTTATCTTTTCCGTTTACTCTATGTCCTTATAATTAAAACGGCGTGCGGTGGCGTACGGCGGAGAGGCAAAAGTGCGGGGTAGCACTCAGTTCGACACGGTTCAAATGGACACAGTATATTTGCACACGGTGCTTTTGGACACGATATTTTGCACACCATTCATTTGCACACCGTTCAGTTGGACACGAAAAAAAACGACGCGCGCGCGCGCACACACACACACACACATGCGCGCACGGGGGATGCAAGGAGGCCTTCGGCCCTTCCTCCCGCACCCACCCTGTCCAAGTCACTAATCCATGTACACATTGCAAACGCAGCTATAATGTATGAATATTTAATATGCGTTTGATTGAACGGTGTGCAATTTAACGGTGTGAAATTGAACGGTGTGCAACTGAACGGTGTGCAACTGAACGGTGTGCAACTGAATGGTGTGCAAATAAATGGTGCGCAAAATATCGTGTCCAAAAGCACTGTGTGCAAATGTACCATGTCCATTTGAACTGTATACAAGTGCACCGCTCCCATAGTGCGTGGCTCGGAGGATGAGTCGTCGATCACCTTCATGACGCAATGTCAGTGCGATTCCAAGCCCGAGCGCACTCGTATCCACCCATCCATCCACCCACCCACACACACACAAGTGATGTCTGATTGCGCACATAAACAATAGGACATAGTAGTATTTCTCAATTAGACACAGTCCCGATTGAACACAGACCCGATTGGATACGGTCCCGATTACGCCTCGATCGGATACAATCTTAATTGGATACAACCTCTATTGGACACAATAGCTATCGGACACAGCGTTTGAATTGGATACAGAATTAATTGCACACCGGCCCGTTTGTGTGCGCACATTAACAAACGGACCGTCTCAGATGCGTACATTAATAAACGGACATAGCAGACTGAGTGAAACGGACACAGACTAAATGCGCACAGACCAAACGGACACAGTCGCAAACCCATGTGGTGCAGAGGTGCCACACACACACACACGCACGCACGCACGCACGCACGCACGCACACACACACACACACACACACACACACACACACACACACACACGGGTGCAAGGGGAGCTGTGATCCCCTTTCGCATTTACCCCGTCGGTACGGGATGCCCTGAAAAGTCGCAACCCATGTGGTAAGTCCATTTGATACTGTGTCCGTTTGGTCTGTGTGCATTTGGCCTGTGCGCATTTGGTCTGTATCTGTTTTGCATTGTGTTTGTTTGTTACTGTGTCCGTTTCGCACTGTGTCCGTTTGTTACTGTGTTCGTTTCGCACTGTGTCCGTTTGGTCTGTATTCGTTTCACTCAGCCTGCTGTGTCCGTTTATTACTGTGCGCATCTGGGACTCAGTCTCTGCAATTAGGCTATAAAACTTATCGTTTCGGAAGTTCATCACGAAGAGATTGCAGTACGTTTTTAAATTCCATATGTTCGGGGTGCTTTTTTAATGTGAGTCCCCTTGCCTCTTACATTATTTATCATCGGTGTGCTTTTTTAATGTGAGTTTTCTCGTCTCTCACATTATCTATTATCGGCGTGCTTTTTTAAAGTGAGTCCCCTCGCCTCTTACATTATTTATTATCGGGGTACTTTTTTAATGTGAGTTTTCTCGCCTCTCACATTATCTATTATCGGCGTGCTTTTTTAAAGTGAGTCCCCTCGCCTCTTACATTATTTATTATCGGGGTGCTTTTTTAATGTGAGTTTTCTCGCCTCTCACATTATCTATCATCCAGGTGCTTTTTTAATGTGAGTTCATTCGCCAAAAAGATAATGTGAGAGGCAAAGGGACTCACATTAAAAAAGCACCCGATGATAAATAATGTGAGAGGCGAGGGGACTCATTTTAAAAAAGCACCCCGATGATAGATAATGTGAGAGGCAAGAGGACTCACTTTAAAAAAACACCCCGATAATAGATAATGTGAGAGGCGAGGGGACTCACTTTAAAAAAGGACCTCGGTAATAGATAATGTAGGAGGCGAAGGGACTCACTTTAAAAAAGCACCCCGATAATAGATAATGTGAGAGGCAAGGGAACTCACATTAAAAAAGCACCTCGATGATAGATAATGTGAGAGGCGATTTCCTCGTGGTAAACTGCCGAAACAATAAGTTTTATAGGCTAATTGCAGACGTCCTGGAAATATTATGTGTTATTATATTTTATATTCTTATATCATAATTTTTCTTGGCAACTAAACATTGCAACACTGCAACTAGTATGTAAGTTCAACATGACAACAATCGCCGTGCGCCGCGGCTCAGTCGCCCAGCCAGCGCGGCGCGACACGGCGGCGCGGTGTAAATTATTATTTTTAACCATGTTCCACCACTCCGATTGATTTAAAAAAAAAAATGTGTTAAAGAAGAAGATCTAGAGATGTTTTTGTGAAAATATAAAAGTGGTATCTCAGAACTATCACCCCCCAAAAAATTCATAAAAAATTCAAAAAATTTTGTATCGGGTTTTTTTTTACCACAAAAATTACTTAAAATTTTCTCAAACTTGTCTAAATCATGTTTACAACATATATTTTTTTCATTAAAATCGGTCCAACCATTTTCGAAAAAAAAAACACTTTTTTTATTTTTTTTTCCCCCTCCATAACTCCCCCAAAAATGTAATTTTGTAACTAATATTTGGGGAAGTTTTACATCTCAAGGGTGCCAACTAATGATATCAATTTGAGCTCGATTAGTGCGGGGGCAGATTTCACCTGCTTATTCCGCTATGCCCTTTATTTAAAAAAATTATTTTTTAAAGATTATATAATTGTTTTTTACGGGATGGAAAATGGCGCCGTAGAATGAGGAGGTGTGTCAGTAATGCTTCGAAGTGAGATGAGGAAATAAAATGCTGGAGGTGTGGAGGAAGGTTAGAAGGTGGTTAATCGTGGAGAATGTATAGTGGTGAATAAGCCAATTAAAGGGAGGAGACGGGAGGTGGAGGAGGAGGAGTAGTGGAGGTGCAAAGATACGGAGAAGGAGCGGGGATGAGCAAGCAGAAATTGGAGAGGCGGCTGGGAATAGAGGTGGGAGAAGAACGATCGGAGAAGAAGATAGGTGGCAGAGTTGTAAGGAGGAAGGATTGAGCTAGAAGAAAGGATGCGCAGGCAAAGTGAAACGGCGGCTAAGAGAAAAGTCAGAGAGACGATGACAGATGGCGTTAGCTGGTGGGTGATAGGTGCGCGCAGTGGAATGCGAGGAGCGGAGACTCGGGTTGGCAAGACTGAGAGGGAACGGTGGTAGCGAGTTTGAGAATGTTTATGTTTTCAAACACGTGGTCCGCCAAGGAAAAAGTGGTGGAGAGAGAAATTGACGGGAGAGTACTAATGAGAAAAAAGGCAAGGAGGATGGAGGAGATAATCAAGGAATTGAAGGAGATAAGAAGAGGTGTGGAAGAGTTGGTGAGGAGATAGACGGAGGACGTTATAGAAAGAGAAGGTAGAGAGGGCGGATGAAGATAAAGAGAATGAGAAGACGGAGGAGCGGAGAGTTAGATCGAGGATAGAGGTGGCAGAGGAGGAAGATAATGATGGTAGGGAGAGGAGAACAAAAAAGAAACGAAGGGAGAGAAAAGGAGGGAGTGAAAGAGTGCAGAAATGAGAGATAGCGGATGGACAAGAGGCACGGAAAGGAAAAGAGGAAGAAGAGGGGATACGTCGGAAAGAACGGAGGAGTGGGAAGGAAGCAGGGAAAATGGAGAAGAAGCTGGTGGAGAAGGAGGGGAGAGAGGGAAGAGAGAAGAAGATGGAAACAAGGTCCTGCGAGAGGTGGCAGCGGAGTGAGAGAAGAGAAGAGGAGAAGAGAAAAGAAGAAAAAGAGGAGGGCGAAAACGGATGGAGGCGAGAAAATCTGGGAGAAAAGGGGGAACAGGAGAAGGAGAGAATAAAAAGAGAGTCAACGCGGAGAAGGAAAGCTGAAGGAGAAAAAGAGGAAAACCGAGGGAGGAGGAAGGACAAAGGAAGAACAACATGGCGTTTCCGGCGGAAGAGGCGAAAGTAGGAAAAAGGAGGCAAGGAAGGAGCGGCAGAAAGAAATAAAAAAGGAGGGGCAAGGGAAGGGAACATGATAGAAAAAGAAGAAGCGGATAAAAGGAGGCAGCGGAGAGGAAAGGACAGAAAGGAGAGGGGAAACATTTAAGGGAAAGAGGTGTGGGGAAAGAGGTAAGGAGGCGTAAAAGTAAGGCAGAGGGGGCAGATTCGGGAAAACGGAGGAGAGACAATGGAGGAGAAAGAGAGTGGAGAAAGGGGGAAAAGAATGAAAGTTAGTAGAAAGGGTGAGGAGGGGATGGTGGTGTAATATGTAAGGCTGCCCAATGGCCAAGTCGTGTAGGGAAAACATCAAAGATATTGTATAACATGGTTATATAATGTATGTTATATGTTGTATATGGTGGTATATAAGGAATGAAGCAGATGTTATAAGGGGTTAAGTGCACCACTAAAAAACACCTCGCAGACTTCGAAAGAAAGTGCGGAATAAACCATTATTATTATTATTATTATTTTTTATAAACCATTTAGAAATGATATAAAAATTATTATTATTATAATTACACAGGCACACAAAAAAAGTGGTTGGTCCGGCGGATTAGACTAGTCAATCCTTATGTATTTTGACCGGCTGAATCCGAATCCAAGATTAGAATTGCAAAGTTAGCTTCATCACAGAATAAAGCAAAAACAACCCAAATAGCACAAAAAATTTATCATATATATTCATAAATATTTCCAATCAAAAAAAAATTTTTTTTAATGTTTGTCCGGTGAACCAGACTAGTCTAACCTTATGTATTTTGACCCGCTAAATCCAAATCCAAGGTCAGAATTGCTGAATTAATTCATTTTTTCTTAACCTCAAAAACATTTTTTTTTAAATCTTGGTCCGGCAGACCAGACTAGTCTATTTTTATGTATTTTGACCCGCTGAATCCAAATTCAAGGTCAGAATTGCTGAATTGGCTTATTTTTTCCTAACCTCACAAAAACACCTTGTAAAAACAGTTTGGGTCATAAATATATAATCTAGAGCGTCTAGGCTAGCGTAACCACATTACGGGGAAAATTCAAAACGTATGACAAGTCTAAGCTTCTGTGAATAGATACCGTAGAAAATTTACTCCCTTTTTCTATTGTATTGCGACGTAGCTTTCTCTCGGGAACCGCCAGGTCCGAAGCGGCTACGCCCAATTAAATGGTAATCTCTATTAATGTTAACGAGTAACGCTTCCTTAACGAAATTGGTAGCTTACGAAAACGGTATCTCCTAATTGGAACTTGAGAAGTTCCCCCAACGATATCGGTAACTCGCGAAAACGGTATCTCCAAAATGGAACTTGAAGAGTTCCTCCGACGATATCGGTAACTCGCGAAAACGGTATCTCCAAAATATCGCTCGAGAATGCTCTCTCAACGATATCGGTAACTTGCGTAAACGGTGTCTCCAAAATATCGCTCAAAAATGTTCTCTCCACGATATCGGTAACTTGCGTAAACGGTATCTTCACAATACTATATATTTTGGGCGCCAGGCGCGAATTTCCGCGCCACACAATAAATAACAATAATTTGGTAGCCAAAGAGAAAGCGTTACGAATGCCGGTAGCTCTTTTACTCGAAGCGGTAGAGGAGCGTGGTTCTTAACTAAATGGGAGGTGTGGATATTTTGGATCAAGGCAGGTCGCATAATAGAAGCAGGTCGGTACACAATTTTTTAATAAATAACAGGGATTAAAATATATTTCATGAGTGATTAAAGAGTACGGTAACAAACGGAAATAATTGACATTATTCAAATTATCGAAACACGATAAATCCACAGATCTACGCGATGGAGACAAAAACAAAAGTTTAAGAACAGAGAAAATGCGGAAACTTGAGAAAATCTACTATACGAGTTGATGAGGCTCTCCGCTCGAACAACAACAAGTACAATAATTTACGGAAACAGTATTCGCGATAACAATAAACTCTACTATTAACTAAAGATGACTGTCGATGCCGGCTTTGTCCGAGAGGGACGTACTGAATCAATCAATATTCGGGGCCGGTCGGTCCAATCTCTCGTGCTGCAACGAGACTCTACTCTTTACTTCAAGTTTCTCAAACGCAAAAGCAACCACAACAACGGTAGCGGATTACGAATTACCGGTAGCACGAAAAAAAACGGTATTTTTTATCCGGACCCGCAGAGTCGACCGCCTTAATCGAATCTTACGCAATTCCTGGAGGGCTGCCGGAGTGATGGCCTAACAACGAAATTCCTGGTCCACTGGGATGACTCCGTCAAGGCAGATCCTCGTCGATATGCATCAAAGCACGGCTCGCCGAACAGTGAGGAACCTTGGTCCCACGCCGGCCGGCTCGAGCTCCCGCGCAGGCGCGTGCGCACTTTAATTTTCAGTAGATAGATCTGTCCGCTTTGCAGGATCTTCGATCCACCGCAGCGCCGCTTCATCCCTCGGAATTTTCCGGAATCAGAGCGTGTCGATATTTGAATATGAGATCTCTCGTGCCCTGCCGCTTTGGCTGGTCCGGCTGGCCAGACCGTGACCGAGCCGATTTGGTGGCAGGCGGTTGGCAGTGATATGGCTGCTTCTCCGGTCTGCAGCCCGGTGGCGTGCCTTCGACGTCCTTCACCTAGAGGATCGTCTTTCGATAACGTTGTATCCTTGCGGGGTCGGTATTCTCGTAGTTCAGGTACGGCAACTCGCAGTGGAGCCCGACGCACGGTTCGGCTGGGAAACTCCCTGCGAGGTGCCCCGTCCACTGTCGGTAGCTCACGACAAAACTCCCTCGACGGCTGCTCCTTCCTCGTCTTTGATACAATCTTGGATTAAGTACTCACTCGGCGTCTTATCTCTAATAAAACTTAACAAAATAATATGAAAAGGCGGTAACGCGAAAGTTAAAAAATACAATAAGGTCGCTTTCTCCTCGGCTCGGCGAGGAGTAGCCCCAAACCGACCCCCTCGGTCGGACTTACTTCCTTGTGACGAGCGCGGCCGGACGTGCCACGTCACAGTATCTAACTCTTTTATTTTTAAGGGTTCTGTGCAATGGCTTTCTCTTACGTTTCTTCCCTTTCACGGAGACTCTTTTGAGCGTCCAACCGAAATCAGCCATCATGTTCACATTCCACCTGCCTTGATATCGATTCTCCACCTCTTTGATGTCCTAATGAAACCTTTCTTTTTGTTCTTCACTATAATCACCTAGATTTTCTGGGTAGTAGTCGATATTAGAACCCAAGGAATGTAACTTAAGATTCATTAAGCAACTTAATTTTCTATAGTTCTCCATCATTTCCGCCATACTTTGTCTGTAATCCTGACTTTTGTGGTTTTCTAGAAAATTTTCTGTGACACCTTCGAAACTCAGTCATGCTGCTCTTTTGTCTTCATTCATTTTGGTGACAAAATTGTCGTCTCTCAACATTTTACGTATTTGAAGTCCATCGAAAATTCCTTCTCGCAATTTTGCATCAAAGATGTTGGAAATTTTATTTTGTAAATACTGGTAGCATTCACATTTTTAATTCAGAGCTTTTACCCATTGTTTCATGAGTCCTAATTTAATATGAAAAGTTGGAAGAAGAACTTTTGAAGCCTTAACTAACGGTTTATTTATGATATTTTTAAACCCAGGTTGCAAAGACGTCCTTGTCGGCCATCCTTTTCTTATGTAATGGTTTATTCGATCTCTACTATCCCATTTACATAAGAAGCACGGATTTTTTGTGTAATCTGATTGTTGACCCAATAATATGGTGAAAATTTTTAGATCCCTACAAATTTGCCATCTATGTTCTGTGTATTTAATTTTTTCAAGAACTGTTTTCAGGTTTGTGTACTTTTCTTTTATTACTACCGAGTGCGCCACAGGAATGGAGGCACATGCATTAGTATTGTGCAGCAACATTGCTTTCAAGATTCTCTTAAAAAAATTTATGAATAGTCTGCATTCATCAGATTTGTAACATCCAGGTTTCAGGTTGTTCATTAATCCAAATCTTCGAAAATAAATGAGTTGTATATAATAAAAAAGGGGAGTAAATTTTCTACGCTATTTACTCACAGAAACTCAGACTTGTCATACGTATTGAATTTTTCTCGGATAATGTGGTTACGCAAGCCTGCATACTCTGGATTATACATTTGTGACCCAAACTGCTTTTACAAGGTATTTTTTGAGGTTAGGAAAAAATGAGCCAATTCAGCAATTCTGACCTTGAATTTTAATTCAGCGGGTCAAAATACATAAAAATAGTCTCTCGTACGGAAAGAAACTATTAAAAACTATTGAAAAATAACTATTCAAAGCTATTGAGAGAACTATTTGAAATTTCAAGTAGTAAATTCGGACATTACTATTGGAATCGTCAGTAGTTTACTATTGAATAGTAACTATAGGCATTTACTATTTATTACTAATGGAATCGTTAATAGTTTACTATTGGTGTGAATAGTAACTGTAGGTGTTTACTATTCATTACTATTGGAATCGTCAATAGTTTACTATTAAAATGAACAGTAACTATAGGCATATATCAATAGTAATGAATAGTAATGTTCGAATTTACTACTTAAAATTTTGTAGTTCTCTTAATAGCTCATTTTTTACTCACAAAACATTTTTTACTCACTTTTATACAAAGAATCTCGTGTATTTTGTGTTAGGTATTTTTGTTACACCCTGTATATTAAATAATAATAATAATATAATATATAATATATTATACAATAATATATTATATTAAAATATGTAAATATTATAAACAAGAAAGCGAAGCCATCTCAAGGCATGGCACAGTCTTAGTGGGTTCAAATTTAATGCAGCTCGAGGTTAGCTCATAGTGAAGATCGTGATGTAAAAATAATTTGTAAATGTCATTATGCCACTTTCGAGTTACACAGCGAACAAACAGACAGACACACCAAACAAATTTATTATAATAGATATGTGTAATATGTGTATATATCCCAGGTAGCAAGCTCACGTCCCAAAATGGTCATTTACTGACTATTCTTGACGTCACGAAATGACGTCCTTATGACGTTAAAATGACGGTCGAATGTCACAAATTTCTGACGTCATGAAATGTATCGTATTTTGACGTCATGGAATGACGTGAACAATATGTAGTCAAAAAAATCTCTTAAATTATCCTGTTTTTGAATATAATAACATAAAGAGACTTCTAAAAGATAATATTATAATGTCAGAATGTTAACTAATGCGTCGTTTTTTTGAGAAAAGAAAGATATCATGAAACTGATATCTAAAAAATTTCTTAAATCGGATATCTTTAAACTGCAACTAAAGAAAAATAAAATAAAATAAAAATTTCATTTTTTAAAATTATTTTTATCAACAGCACATACTAAATTTAGGACAAATTTTTATTAATTAATTAAATTTAAATTATATTATTTTATTTTATTCTTACTTGCCGCTGGTAGGTTTGAACCCGAGACCTTAGGATTACGAACCTTGTTCTCTATCTGCTACGCCAATTTGACTCATCGATATGGGTACTTGTTATTGTCTACATATACCTATATGTTATAAACTGACGCAATTATATTATTTTTTATAAAAACAATTAAATTTTGCAAAACATTAAAAATAAATAGCATTAATTTATTTACTTATTAATTTCATTGTTAAATTTATCTTTTTTCATAACTTTAATAATTTGATGGAAATTGCGATCTATTTAGCACTAATACTTCGAAGCGTCCAAATGGTTAATTAGATAGTTAACTATATAGATCATACATTCTAAGAAAAATTATAGTACATTTATTATCCTGTTTCCATGTACAGTACATGATGAATTTAGATTTTGTGCATTTTTTGTGCGCAGTAATTGTAGACAAACCGTTATTTTTGAAAACATTATCTTTATGATAATTTTTTTTAATATCTCTCATTCAGGATGTTATAGGCTGCGTTCCGATATTTACTGTCAGTACTGAAAATCTACAGTATATGTGACGTAAACTATAGATTTTCAGTACTGGCAATGAATACCGGAACGCAGCCATAGTGTTGTCTGATTTCTAAGTCAACTACGACGCGCATGGACGACTCAAAAATCGAACAGCATTGTGATATCTTTTATGCGACAATAAGCTGATATCGTTTAGCTGATATCATAAGGATAACATTTTCAATGAGATATCTCAAAGACCGCTCTTAGTAGACGTCTCTGATAAATGTTATCATTTTGACATCATTTCCAAGATATCTAAATGTTTTCTTAAAAAAGTTCTCTTAAAGTTGAATATAATATGCTTATATAATATACTTATGCCTTATGCCTTAAATCTCATTGTAGACACCTGTTGTGAGCGTTTGCTCGTTTTGGGAATTCTTTCCCGTCGGTAGTTGGGATTCGTCCTGCCTTAAGGGTTAGGACCCAAAGGGTGAAGGTTCGGCTCGGTGTATGAGAGAAAAGAAGACGCTTCTTATTTGTTTGTTCGTTGTCTTTATTTCCTTCTCTTGCGCTTACAGTCAGCTGTGATGGTGTTAGGTATCACTCGCGATGAGGTGTATAGTACGCGACGCGGCTTGGACGTTGTTATGTTTCTCTCCGCCCGTTCACGGCGTGGTCGCGTTTATATATTATGATATCTGGCGCAATTTCGGGGGCCAGTAACCGGGCGTCGGTAGCTTCCGCGAGGCTAAGCGTTTCGACATCGGAACGCGGTAGCCTTGCGATTTGATTTTGCAGCGTAGGGCCTATTTCTAGGGCGATACGAACTGCTTCCGAACGTGCTGTTGTAATCTCACGGAAGTTACTCGGGACTTCCGTGAGCACGGCGGATTCTTGTGCGTCTTTCGAAAGAGGTGCTTCTTGCAACGTCTTTCGAAAGATGCGTGTCGTAATTATAATAGATATGGTTGTAATCGGCTTACAACACACCACTTTAGACCGTGTCTAAAATACGTTTTAATGACGTCTTTATGTCCCGATCTTGGATGCGTGCTGTTTGGGAAAATATTCGTCAGATCATGACTGAAATATGATTTCAAAATGACGTCACATCATGACGTCAATTTTAGGCCATGTAAAAAAATGGTCATTTTGACGACATATGACCAGATATGACCATTTTGGGACGTCAAAATGACGTGGGCTTGCTACCTGGGATACGTTTTGCAAAATGTACAATTTTTATAATTAAAATTTTTATAATTGTAAAAATACATAAATCGTAATCCAATATTTATTAATTCTACCATGAATAAGTAAATCTTATAATTTACAAAGTATATATGCGCGCGTGTGTGTGTGGCATGTGTCGTGTGTCGTGTGCTTGAAATATTTTGAAACCAAATATAGAAAAATATTATGTATTCGGATTTACAATTATTATCAAATCATTAGTAATATTACTCACAAATAGTTACTATTCATGTAATTACTCTTCAATTACTGTTTAGTTAGGTAATTATAAATAGTTATTATTCGGAACTATGCGCCAATAGTCGTAGTTACTATTCAATTGTTGTTTAGTTACGTAGTTACGATTAGTTACTATTTGAAACTATTCACCAATAGTCGTAGTTACTTTTCAATTACTCTTCGGTTACATAATCACGAATAGTTACTATTCAGAACTATTCGCCAACAATTGTAGTTACTATTCAATTACTATTTATGCACGTAGTCACCAATAGTTACTATTCAAGTTACTACAGAAATTAAATAGTAACTATAAAAATTTGAATAGTTCCTAATAGTTCTCAATAGTTCCTTTCCATACGGGCTGGTCCGCCCAACCAAGATTAAAAAAAATGTTTTTGAGGTTAGAAAAAAATGAGCCAATTCAGAAATTCTGACATCGAATTTGGATTCAGCGGGTCAAAATATATAAGAATAGACTATTCTGGTCCGCCGGACCAACATTAAAAAAAAATTTTTTTGAGGTTAAGAAATACGAGCTAACTTTGCAATTCTGTCCTTGGATTCGGATTCGGGTCAAAATACATAAGGATTGACTTGTCTAGTCTGCCGGACCAACCACTTTTTTTGTGTGCCTGTGTTATTTTTTTTAAACCATTTAGAAATAATACAAAAATTATTATCAACAATATATACAATATATTTTTAAAATATATTGAAAGATATTCATGGTATATGAAACTCAAAATATTTTTTATATTTTTTGATAGTAATATTTATTTAAATATTTTCATAAATACTTGTCATAATTTTTTTTATACCTGACAAACTCGGACATAAAAATATGCACAAAATATTTATTATAAATATTTTTTCTTCTTATAAATAGTTGTACCTTACGGTGCAACAAAATGATTTTGCCGTACCTTGCGGTGCGACAAATAATCTTATTGGGTTCGTTGCTGCCTTAGGAGTAGGAACTCGAGAAAGGAGGCTTTCATTAGCAGGATCTTCAAGTCACCAACACACTTGTTATTAGTAATTAACAAAAGAAGTGTTTATTCTTTTAGTTACAAGGCAGTTCTTTACACTTGCCATCGGCAAAGGTGCCGTGTTGTTTTACTCAGAGGTGATAAGATACGGCGCGCGGCTCTGAGATAGCGCGCTGTATATTCGCTCGCTCGAGATGCGTTGCGACTAAGTCCCGAATTCTAAGTTCGTATGCTAATCTGGCGTATGTATCGGCTTGATTAACTATCACTGATCCCGCGGTCCGCTGTTCGGCAGCGGTTTAAGTAGTGCCGCGGATTTGGCATAATAGTGGGGCAATGGGCCCTCCGCATGACCATATATGGTCATAACCGCGCGCATCCGGCGCGCGGGAAATATTCGCGAGCTTAGCAACAATTGCCAAAACGCAAATATGCATTTCCGGTGGTATAGTTGTTGCTAAGCTGAACTTCGCTAAATTCCATGCGATGCCCGGTGCGATGGTCGGCCGGCAGCGCACGAGGCATGTTACTTGACACCTCGCGATAAGGAGCCTTCCTTGGCGAGCTATTCTAATCTATCTTTTATAATTTAATTTTAATATTCTATATTATATTATATTATCGGTTGTGAGTGTTTCGCTCACAACATAATTTATAAATATTTTATGCTATCTACGAATGCCAATATTGAGATGCTTTGAACTAAAATTACAATTTTCAGCTCATTCAAACTACCCGTAGCATATTCGCCAGTTTGTGTGGAAAGTCGCAAACCCATATGCTGCAGAGAATACTTTGCACGCACGCACGCACGCACGCACGCACGCACGCACGCACGCACGCACACACATACACGGAGGAAGGTGCAAAGGCGACTGTAATTTGGAAATGTAAAGACAAATCGCCATATTAAATCCGCCATTTTAAATTTTAAAATTTGAGTGAGGGTTTCGTAATCAGCAACACCAAAAACCCTTGTATACCAAGGTTGATAGAATTATGAAACACCAAAAAATGTTTGCCAAAAAGTTTATAACATTAACGATTTTTTAAAATTAACAAATATTAAAAAACGTGCAAGTCTCGGCTGTAGTACAGCAAATGACGCGTATTAAAAAAAATTTATTGCAATTAGTTGAGAATTCAGCCGTTAAACGATTTTTGATCACAAAAAGCGACTTTATGTCCACTGTACGCCGCAGCGGCCACCACTGTCTGATTGAGTGGTTCAATGCTAAGCAGTACTCTCATCGCCGCTACCGGCGTGGTCCGCACGGCACCCAGAGCCCCTCGCAGAACCAGAGCTCTGGCGCTACCTTGCTCCAGTGTTTCCTTGGCGGTTTTCTTTAGCACCCTCAGCCATTACACGGCAGACGTGTATAGCAGCCTGGGTCTAAGTATCACCGTGGAAATCCAATAGACTATTTGCGATTTCAGACATGTCTGAGTCTTTCTACACGTCCAGAGGTAAGAGCACACGCTCTTACAGCGTTTCTGAAGATGTTCCTTCCATGTCAGCTTTCTATCTAGTATCACTCCCAGATATTTAACCAACTCGGTAGGGACCAACCTTGTTTCTCCAAGGATCGGCCTTTTCTTCGAGCCTACTTTGTACTTGCAAGCGAATATCACAAATCCGGTCTTCAGTTCACAAACAGTTCGGCCCTGCCGCATCACTTCTTCACCACTTCCAAGGTTTTTTGCGTGAGCTGCAGGAGTGTCTCTAAAAAGAAGCCTCGTATTAGGATAGCCAGGTAAGATACATACATATCCCAACGTAAAGAAACTTCTCTCATTTAGCATCCTGAACAATCTATTTACTACAAGATACTGTAAGAGTTGGGAAAGAACCCCCCATTGCGAGCCTCTCTCCATCCGTTGAAACCGTCCCCAGTGATGCCGTTACCTGCCGCCGGAGTATTCTGATGCATTCCACGATCTTGTTCGGCACGCCTTTGCGAACGGCCTCCTCACACATCACATCATGCAATGTGTTGTTAAATGCACCTTCTATGTCCAGAAAGATGCCACACTACCTAGCCCTTTCCCTCTAATTGCACCTCGATAAACAATGCAGCAGAGTGAAGTGCCATTTCCGTGGAATAACCTATACGATACGCATGTTGATTCACATGCAGCGGCTGCTGCAATAAAACCACATTGCATATATAAATGTCCACCAGCTTTTCCAATGTCTTGAAAAGAAAAGACGTCAGGCTGATTGCACGAAAATCTTTGGCGTTGCTGTAACCCGTTCTTCCCGCCTTAGGTATAAACACAACTTTCGCCTGTCTCCAAGCACTGGGCGTATAGTCTAGGGCCAAACAGGCCCTAAACGTTCGCATGAGTGGACCAATGATTTGTTCCCGTTCCTTCTAAAGGAAGCCCAGAAAGACCCAATTTGACCCGGCAGACTTGAAAACTCTTACGGTCCATTTGACCTTATCAAGCTATTCGCGACTCGGCGAAAAGATCGCTGGGTAACCCCTGAGGATGTTAAGCAGAGTGAGAGGACGTTGGTGGGACAGGTGTTAAATTAAATGCACTACAATTACGTGTCACGTAGACTCATCGTGATGTCCGAATCCGTACCGTATATTTATCACAGATCTTAGTGAGACACGTTACATGCGGTTATTCGGTTTTGAGCACACTAATGAGATTGTCTAGTCATTAAACAATGTCCACTCACTCGGCAGAAATTATACTAATTTGTTATCGGTGACGACGATGATTCCCGTGAGCCGGTATCACGCGGCGCCGGCGTGCGCGTAGCGTGGTGAGCTTGAGCCTCTCGATGTTGATGCACTAGAGCAGTACGGATGAGTCTCTTAATGATAATTAAATGAGTCCTTCCTTGAGTAATCATCGGATAAATCTCCTATGATCTCACGAATAGATTCGAGCATCAAAACTATGTCGAAACAATAGCACGATGAACGAAAGTGAATCGCCGCCATAGAGCACACGTACCGAAGTAGTTAATTCTGGTGATATGCGCATGCTGGCGCACATGCTGGCGCTCATGCTGGCACACTATGATCTACGCGAACGATGATCGGTAGCTGCTGCTATCTGATGTGACGGCGCGAACTCAATACATGCTGAATCCCGAACACAAGCCTAACGATTTCGGTTGCTAGAGACCAATCATTCCTTTGTAGGCGCCCTACCTAGATCCGTGGTTCTTTGCTGGATATATTTCCCCGGGTCTCCGCGGAAACCCGGAAAGTTCGATTCTAGCAAGTGGATCAAGCATCACTCCACAGTCACCATCGTCCCGTCATTAAGCCTGGCTTCTAAGGCCGCATCCTGATTTTTGGCCAAGATCCTGCCGAATCTAGCGACTTCGGGTATCCCTTCTACCGAGCGGAACCTTCTCCAGCTCTCCTTTTTAGCCCTTGCCACAGAATTCCTGTAGGCTTTTTGAACTCTTCGATGTAGGTCCCAGTCAGCCTGGCGGCCCGTGCTGCGCTCTCTTGGACTCCACCAAAAGACTTTCTTGGCATTTCTTATCGTCCTTCCGGAACAGTTGTTTTTGAAACTGTTGACGAGCACCCTTTGCAAGTGCTCAACACACAGCTCGATCTTCTGCGAGGTCCCGCGTCTTTTGAGAAATTCCCTAAGACCAACAGTCATGTCTTCACGAAATAAGTCCCAGTCTGTTTTCCTTGGGGTCCTCACTATTATCAACCTCGCTTGTGCCTTGGCAAACCTGAAGGTGATCTGTTTGTGATCCGACAGGGAGGGCTCCTCAGAGACCCTCCATCTGGTCACCTCTTGCATTAACTGCTTAGAACAGACAATTAGGTCCAGAACTTCTCTTTTTATTGCAGTGACAAAGGTAGGCTCATTATTTCTATTGAGAACTTTGGGAGCGCCCCGATTGACCACGTCTCAATTGATCACAACTTTTTTAATTGGCGGTTCAACAGAAAAGCTCTAAGCATTCATTGCTGTAAATGGTTGTGGTCAATTGCAACGTGGTCAATCGGGGCGCTCCCAGAATTTCCAAGTTAATAGACACTAGAAACTCCAATAGCCTCTCGTCTCTTCTGTTGGTATCCATGCTCTCCTATATCCTACGATGCGCATTTGCATCGCACTCCAGGATAAGGGAAAGCCGCTCCTTTTGGCAGAATCCTGCCGGCGTGTTCGACGGCAGTGAGTCGTCCTCCCCATGCGAGAAGTACGCTACTATCACTTTTCTTCTGGTTTCGGTCTCACTAGTGACCTTGATCACAACTGCTACTAAGTCCCTGGAACAGAAATCCGGCAGCAATTGGATTTCTTTTAACAGCCATACAGGCCTTGGATCATTTTTCACGCGGAGGCTTAAACAGCTTTCCGCCAGACCCTCTGATACAGCCCTGGACTAGCCAGGGTTCTTGTATTAATGATATGGCTGTGTGCACCCTAGCTTGGCGCCTGGCAAGAATAGCTGAGGCTCCTTTGTTATGGTGCGAGTTGATCTAAGTGAAGCCCACCTCGGTCAGGCTCACTACGAGGACGAGATCGGGCTCCCCCCTACCTTCCTCCTTCTCCTAGGATGTCTCGGTTACCTTAAAAGTGACGCGATACATCCCAAGATGAGGTCTAAAGTCCAGTGCCTTAAGCTTAAAAATACTGAACTGGGAAATGCTGAGAAAAATATCCTACCTACGCAAGTTTCCCTATGTTCCTCGGACGAACGCGCCAGCCCGAGATGATGAGCTCCGGATTCTGCCGCTCTAACAGCTCCAGAACCGCGGCTGCGCCCAGCGGAGATCCCGGGATCCACCGCCATCCTGTACTGCTTTTGCAGCGCCTCCAATCCCATCATTCTAAGCCTGGCGCCCTACCGTACGATGTCACCGATCCGGCTTTCCAGCCATCTCAGCGACTGCGCATCTGCGCATCTAACAACCGCGGCTCCCGCCCTCAGAGAGGTGCCGTTGAATCTAAACAGAGTATCCTTTCGGATTCCCTGAATCTCCTTGAAAACCGTACCCCTCAGCTGCGCCAACCGCTCAGTAGTTAGCGTCACGTCGGGGTATTCCTCCGCGACGATTACCCTCAGGAGGTGCAAGGCGTCAGCATAAACATGAGTCCCCTAGACCGTCTGCTCCTTTTTCGCCCCTTCCGTCGATTGCGGGGTCTCGTTGTGGCCCTTCCGGCACTTGTTACTGGTGTTCCTCTGAGATCCTCCGGCGATCGGAGGATAGCCAAGATCGAAGTCCCTGGAACGGTTGATGAAGGCCCGACCCGAACCTGAGCCCGAGCTTGAGCCCCCTCTTTTCGCTCCTGTGCCCTCTTCCTCTCAATGTCCGAGGTCGAGGTCCCCGGAACGACCGGGTATGGCCCGGTCCAAGCCTGAGCCTGAGCCTCCTTCTGCTCCCGACCCCTCTTCCTCCTGGCGGCTCCGAAGCGTTTTTTTAAACCAAGATCTGCTTCTTTTTCCGCAGCATCTATCACAATTTTGGTGCTCCCAGGGGCCCACTCAGCACCTGACCCTGCTTTGTTCTCCGCAGTCCCGGTGCTTCCGATGTCTCTGGGGGTCCATGTACCCAGTTCCCGATCCTGCTTCTACTACCTCTCCGGAGTCCTTAGGCGAAGCCTCCATCGGGGTGTCTTTCGTGAGTTTAATATTTTGACGTGAACGATCCATGCAATTCCCACGCGCAGCTAGAGAAAGAGTGGTCCATGCACGCAGAACTTTGCATGCGTGGTAGGGCTAAATATTCTGGTTTCGCTCAGGTCCCCAAAGGCATCGTTCAAGACACTGTTCCCTCAGTGCCACGCAGCTCTCGCCACAATAGTTCCCAGCTTGGTTTGGGGAGTTGATCCACGGTATCAGCTTTCCCGCCCCTGAGCAGGGTTTTACGCCCGTCGGGGTCGATTATAATCGTTACTACCCGGATGATCTAGCCTAGCACATAGAATTTTAAGCCCGGGCCAGGGTTTCCCATCCGGGCCTTTTCCGATCCATCATCTGGAGACGTGCCCAATAGGTACTCAACCCACGAGAAAATAATTATATACAATTTAATCAATTGTAATAACAATTGTATAATAGAAAAAATAAGAAAATGACTTCAAGACTTTAAATATTTTTTCATAAATTGAAAATTAAAATGTTAATTCATTCTTAATTAAAAATAAAAAATTAGATGTTGAAAATTTTTTGTTGAAAAAATACAAATTTAATTCTTAACTAAAAATATAAATTAGAGAATTAAAATTTTTAATTTCAATAAAAATTTTTTAATTAAAAATTAATGTTTTAATTTTTAATTGGACATTTATGTTATATTTTATATTTATGCTGTATGTTGCAACAAAAACAATTTCCATGTTTTATTAGATTTAATTTAAAAAAATAATTACTTTGTAATAATAAAGTAACGCATTTTTTTAAATTTTTATACTAGACAACAATTACGCGTATTACATTTGCCAAAGAAGAGACTTGGTTTGCAATTTTTCCTAACACACTTATTTCTTTATCCATCCATCTAACTATCCATCTATCCTGACTGACACGTCGCATGGCTTTATTACCCTTACGAAAAAAACACTCTAATTTTGAGAGTTTATACTCAAAATTGAGTGTTAATACTCGATTTTGGGAGTTTACTCTCAAATTTAGGTGTATACACTCAAATCTTGAGTATTTACACTAAAGATTGAGTGTTTATACTCGAACATTGACTGTGTACACCCAATGATTGAGTGTTCATACTAAAGTTTGGATTTAAATACTGAATATTTAAAAGTATACTCTCAACATTTGGATATAACACACAATAAATGAGTGTATACTTCCAACATAAAGTGTGAACACTGAAACGTTGGAGATGTACACTCAACATCTATCGGTTGAAGGTATACACTTAATATTGAGTGTGTACTCTCAAACATTGGATTAGAAAATATTAAATAAAAACAAAAGCAAAAAAAGTTCAACGTTCAACCGAGATTAAAATTAATCTGCATTGGTAGAAATAGACATAAAACGAATATCTAAAATAAACATTCAATTAGAGTGTTCAGCTGGCTTTGAGTATTAATTTGAGTATTACTTTCAACTTGAATGTTTGCCATCTAATTAAGTGTTAATTTCAGTGTTATTCTTAAATTTAGGATTAACATTGAAATTAACACTTAATTAGATGGCGAACATTCAAGTTAAGAGTAATAACACTCTAATTAAAAGTAAATTAAAGAGCGAACACTCAAGTTGAGTGTTTACACTGAATTGAGTGTTTACCCCTTGTCCCAAATTACACTCAACTTGAGTATTTTTTTAAGTGTTATTTTTAGTGTTTTTTCCGTAAGGGTAATATCATATAACATAACAAATTTTATTGTTCTGCTATAATCCTACATTTTTGCTATCGCAAGAATTCTACCTATAATAATTATCTTTATTTTCTTGAGCATCTCATGATTAAGAAGAAAATCCTACATCAAATAAAATATAGTTCTATCTAAACACTTTTCTTGCCACTATCTTTCTATTTTAATTTGTTTACAATTTTCTTTCTTTCAACCTATAACTATATACCCTTATAACTATTCTCCCTTAAGTCTTTCCCTAAACATTCTTTTTGCCTTCCTCTACTAAAAATTATTTCTCCAAATTCTTACTCCTAGATTCCGTACTTTGTTAGTTAAAGCCCCTTTTTCTTTTCTTTCCTAGCATCTTTAACATAACATAACATATCTTATTGTACCGTACTAATAGCAAAAGCCCTATTTATATTACAATCTAGTCATATCTCATCGTTTTTTTTACCCATCATTCCATCTTTTCTCTGTTTACAATCTTCTTACAATTTATAACTATATTCATCTAACCTTTTTATTTAAGCCTTTTCCTCTACTTTTTATTATCTCTACGCTTACTCTCGTGACCATATCCTCTTTTAACCTCTTAAAGTGAAAACTAAAAGACCAATCTCACAGCCTCGTCTTGCTCCCTTCATTGTACTACAAACTTTTGCTAATCCTTCTGTCCTTGCTGTCATTCTCGTGTCTTTGTACCTTCTTTCAATCTTTTATTCGTCTGTTTTTATACTTCCTAATTCCTTTAGTGTACATCTTAAGTTTTCTCTCTTCTTACGTTATTGTAAGCTACTTTCAATATAAATTATGACTGCTGATACATCTAAAAAGCGGCAATTGGTTTTGCATGGAAAGTCGCAAACCTATGTGGTGCAGAGAATGCTTTGCGTGCGCACGCGCACACACACACAAACACAGAGGGGAGTGCAAGGGGGGACCTTTGGGCCCCCTCCCGCACCCATCCCGTCTAACTCGCTCACTCATGTACATTGTACTGGAAATCTGTAAACACATGTAAACTTTAGTTTGTAATGGACATGGGTTAGCGACTTGGACGAGGTGAGTGCAGAAGGGGGGGGCCAAAGGTCCCCCTTGCAACCGCCGCGCGCGCGCGCGCGAAGCATTCTCTGCACCACATAGGTTTGCGGCTTTCCATGCAAAACGAGTTGCCGCTTCTTAGGCCCGTATTCATAGTCGAGTCTCAAGTCAGTACTTAAGATGATCTTGGTCAAGTCAATCTTATTCAATCAAGACCGTCTTAAGAACAATAGATTTCATAGTCGTGAAATAAGACAATTTTCACGAAGAAGATTGTGCTCAAGTAAATCTTATTTGATTCGAGATCATCTTGACAAAGATGTTCTTAAGGTTAAACTTATTTGATATTCGGCAACTTCCGTAATATTTCTGTTGGATTTTCCAATAGGAACGCTGCATTTATTATCATCTGCTCATGTTTTTACGTTATTGTCATAGTTCATGGTGCAATAAGCAGTCACTGCAAAAAGACACTACTAATTATATTATTAAGTTTAATATTAATATTAATTTATTGAATGCTATAAACAAAGTAAGTCAAATATTCAACTTAATAAAATTTATTAAAAAATTTTCCTAATTAAATTATGTATTTATTAACAAAATGTCATGCAAAGAAAATGTAAATTCGAGCAAAAATAAACACAACAATGGAAAAAAAAGTATTTAAGTATTTAGTATTTTTTTTAAATAAGCATTTTATAAGCATTCTTTATTGTACTAAAACCTTATGTGATACATATGCGTTTTATTTATAATTTATCAATTTAATAAATGTCATGTGTTATTATATAAAAAAATATATCAACAATTATTTATAATCAAATCAATTTATATATTATTCATTATTACAATAATCCATTCATTTATTATTACAATGATTGTTTCATTATTCAGTAAAATACACTATCTAAACAATCATTCAATGAGAGCATCTCGTATAATAAAGCCTTCTTCAGGTTGCCAGTGGAGTTCGTTTATAGGAACTTCATCATTTTCTACTTCTTCTTCTTCTTCCATAAGTACATCCTTGAAAATCAGAGATAGATTGTGAAGGACAGGCAACAACAATTGTCCTAGAGGTTACGAGTTTTGTTGTAAGTCCTTTCGATAAACATGGAAATCTTCGTTTCCATATACCAAATGTTCTTTCTACTATTGTTTTGGTGGTACTATTCTTCCGTGGATCGCATTGTAACTATAACAAATATGTCATTTTTTAAATATAAATTTAATTTCAATAACTAAATACAATAATTTACGTGTAGTTATGGAACAAAATTTGAACCTTATTTCTTCATCAGTGACAGGATTACCAATCGGAGTAAGTAGAAAGGATAATGCTGGGTATCCAGCATCTCCAACTAGCATACCTTGTAATTCTGGCTGTGTATATCGCATATAAATCCGTGAATTTTGAAAAATTCTGCTATCATGCTGACTTCCTGGCCATTCAGAAACTATCCAAGAATTCTGTTCGTAGTCCAACAACAGCTTAAGAACATAAATATAAAATATATTTTATAAATTTATAACTATTGTTACCACATTTTAATATATTAAAATATTAAATTTGTATGTATACACAGAAAAAAAATGTAATATAGTCAATAACATATGTAATTGCGGGCTGCCAACTATATATAATACTCAATACAATATTTGCTATTAATGCAAGTACAATGTTGATACTGCAATAGCATATATTATTGTATTGAGTATATCTGTAATTGGCAGCCCGCAATAACATATCTTATTGAATATATTACTTTTTTTTTCAGTGTACATATATATAGATTTTTCTTATAAGGTCAAAATATGTGCAATAGTTTTCTTTAAAAAAATTCCCAAATATAGGTAAATGTTTTTGGCTGTCACAGTAAGATGATCCTTTTAGAAATTTAATTTATTTTATGCAATTAAATTTGCTTAAAAGATGATACGTACTTGAACATTTAAGGAGAAGTATCCTTCTCTATTTTTAAATATTTCATCGATATTTTGTAATCTTGTATGTACTAAACATACATGTACAATCAATTGCTCCATCAATGTTAGGAAGACCAATCGCTCCAGGACCATGACCAAGTTGTTTAAATAAACGTTTGTTTTCAGATTTAGCTTCGTCAGAAATGGGCATTCTGACATAACTATTAATATTACTAGCTAATAAAGTTAAAACACGATAAATTATCCTGGAAATGATAGATTGTGAGATTTGTGCGACATCTCTCACAATAAGCTAAAATATACAATTATTTTTGTAGAATCAATTTTTTATATTGTCTAATAAATCTGTATTGTTATTAATTTATTTTTTTTTCTACACATACTGTATATATTTTTAACTATAATACAATTAATGTATAATACAATTAACGAACTTCTTTTTTACCTGAAAGCTTGCAGTTGCATAAAATCTGAGACAAATTAATAACTGCATGACAGGAGATATCGATAATCCTCTGTTATTTATTTTAGCAAGTCCTTCCTTTATTATTAGTAAAATTCCATACATAATTGATTCTTTAAAAAACCGGAATCTTTTTTTAAACTCATTTTCATTTCAAAAATTAAAAGGATTGTGACCATCTCGATTATATCTTTTTGGAAGTTGTATTTGTAATTCGTTTTCTTCATTTTCTTCCTCCTCTTCATTAGATAAGTTAATATCTGGGATTTCAATATTTCTTGGTTTTTCAAAATTCATTATAAATGTAAAACTGTCGCAACTTATATAAATTAGGTTAGCGTTCACTTCTTAAGTTCACTACAGACACGACTTGGCGAAGATCGTTTTATTTGCCGACATATATATCAAATAAGACGATCTTAAATGACTATGAATACGTATCATCTTAAGCCTGTGCTTATATTGAATAAGAAAAGTTTATGAAACACATTTAGGCGTTCTGAAATAAGATCGTCTTCGTCAAGTCACGACTTGAGATTTTGCTCGAGTCTTTGCTTATTCGTCGACTATGAAACTAGAGGGCATCTTAAGACCAAACTTAAGACGGTCTTGGAAATAAGTCTCGACTATGAATACGGGCCTTAGATCTATGAACAGTCATAATTTATGAACATCTAATTGCGATCCGCTTGACTGTGCGCAAAAGAACTATGCGCAAACGAGTTCTGTGCAAAAGAACTGTGCGCAAAAAAACTGTGTACAAAAGAACTGTGCGCAAATGCACTGTGTTCAATCTAGCAAATGTTTAGTTAACAAAGTTAATAACAAATTTCACATGTGTGCGTGTGTGTGTGTTAAAAATTTTACAAAATTATGTATTGTGTCCAATAGTACGGTACGCAATTGCAACGTGTCCAACTGTACTGTGCGCAAATGAAGGCTTCTTTAATCCTTCTCATTTTTCCTTTTACAGACTGACATATTTTAGTCTTATATATCGATGACGAAATTTGATTTTCTTCCACTCTTGGCGAGTCTTTTTTATTTATGAGTGCATTTTGTTCACAAAAAAACTCCAAACAAAAACGCTACATACCCAACTAGCCAAGCCTGCTAAAATCATATCGTGAAAGGTTTACAGCAAGGATTGTTTCAATTTTGTAACAATTTTATGACGAGTAATTGTCTTTTTTGTTCTTCGTTATCTTATAAAAGTTTCGAACAAATTTACGACAAAAGTTTTCATCACACAATGCTGTAAATAACAGAGAAAGACTTGTACATAAATATTATGTAAAGAAATCACAAGGTTTGCTCCGGCACGATAAAGTACAAAATTTACGCAAATGATAGAGCAAACCTTGTCACATGACATGACAATAAATTTATGGCAGGAAGAGAAAAATCTTGCTAAGCACGGAATATCGGCAAATTAGTAGCAAGAACAAAGTAAAATTTACCGAGCACAATTTTGCAGAAAAATTGCGACAAGGTGTGTCTGCAAACAGCTTAGCTTTTGCTGGTAAGATTTATGGCAAATAGTATAACGCATATTTTATGCAAATAACAGGATTGCATTATCGGATTTTATCAAGGACCACTTCATTTCTGGGTGACTTTACTATCTACTCCGAAGCGCATTTCTCGTAAAAAAGATTCACCTATTGGGTAAATAAAAGGGTCTTGTCGAGAACAGAGTACTAAGTATTATTGCACAATTCATATATGATATTGGATTGATTAGTCCAATATTGCATTTTTGTCGATCTTAATTTCGACAAAGTTTGCCCTGTTCTTGCCACAAATTTGCTATTATATTGCTATTATATTGTGTATGGCAAGATTTGTTCTGTTCTTGCCACAAATTTGCTATCACATTGTGCACGGCGAAGTTTGCCTTGTGCTTGTCCAATTGCCTAAAAACTGATATATGTAATAGTTTATGACATCCTGATCAAAAGTCATCATAGGCGCTAGGTCTGAAAATGGCTAGTTTCCGAGTTATGAAGGATCAAAGGTTGGAAATATCGATTTCTGCTAATCAAGCAATTAAGAGTAAAAAGTAAAGCGTGATGTTATTTAACGTTATTATCCGAGTACGTTTACACACACACACACACACGCACGCACGCACGCACGCACGCACGCACGCACGCACGCACGCACGCACGCACGCACGCACGCACGCACGCACGCACGCACGCACGCACGCACGCACGCACGCACGCACGCACACAAAAACACACAGGTGCGCGTACGCACGCACTCACGCATTACCGTCGACATTAGTGTTGCCCAATGTGCACTGTGGAGAGATTGCGCGATCAAGTTTACCCATCATTTTGGCCTTAAAAAGAGTCGTTTTATAATTTCTTGATTATATAAGAAATGCTGGTAATAGGAACAATCAACAAGATAAAGAAATAGGAGAAGGAGTAGAATTGATTGATCTGTTTTGAATAATTAACTGTAATTATAAAACGGGCCAAAATGATGTGCAAATCCAATCGCGCAACCTCCTCGCAGTGTACATAGTGTACAACTCCCGCAGGGTAACACTAATGCCGACAGTAATGCGTGGGTGCGTGCGTACGCGCACGCGCGTGTTTCTCTCTCTCTCTCTCTCTGTGTGTGTGTGTGTGTGTGTGTGTGTGTGTGTGTGTGTGTGTGTGTGTGTGTGTGTGTGTGTGTGTGCAAAGCGTTCTTTACACTACATGGGTTTGCGACTTTTTCCGTTTCGCACTGTGAGCATTTAGTCCGTGCGTATTTGGTCTGTGTCTGTTTGTTACTGTGTCCGTTTGGTCTATGCGCATTTGGTTTGTGTCCGTTTGATCTGTGCGCATTTGATTTGTGTCCGTTTCGCACTGTGTCCGTTTGACCTGTGTCCGTTTGTTACTGTGTCCGTTTCACTCAGCCTGCTGTGTCCGTTTATTACTGTGCGCATCTGGGACTCACTCTTTCTATCGGGGTATTTATGGTATAATTTTCAGAAAAATTTTTTTATAGTCGATGGCTACTATTATCCCAGCAAACATCAAGTGGAAGCACCCCAATTGACCACGTTGCAATTGACCACAACCATTTATAGCAATGAATGCTTAGAGTTTTTCTGTTGGACGCCAATTAGAAAAGTTGCAGTCAATTGGAATGTTCAATCGGGATGCTCCCCATAAAGTTACATGTAACGTGCCTATTAGTTGTAATTGGGAGTAGCTCAATTGGATACAGTGCAGATGGATACGTTGCAAATGGGCACAGGAATTTAGTACACCGCAAAGTTGTACACCATACATTTCTATACTCTTCTGTTTAGGCACCCCTACCGACGAGGTGGGTGCTGGAGAGGAGACCGAAGGCCGTCTTGCACTTCCCCTTCCCGTGTGTGTGTGTGTATGTGTGTGTGTGTGTGTGTGTGTGTGTGTGTGTGTGTGTGTGTGTGTGTGTGTGTGTGGCCATGGTTACGGTGTTGAAATGTACGATGTACAACTTTACGGTGTAGAAATGTACAGGGTACATTATTTTGTGTCCGTTTGCAACGTTTCCATCTGCACTATGTCCAATTGTACTGTGTTTAAATGAAGGCCACTTGTTGTAATTTCCTACTCAATAATATAATTGTAATATAAAACATGTGTTATATTACATTTATATTGTTAAGTGTGAAATTACAACTAACAGATACGTTACATGTAACTTAGTGTTTGGTGGGATATATAGTAGTTATTACTATAAAATGTTCTTCGATTTCTGAACAAAATGCATATACGAACAAAGAGTAAAAAATTACCGGAGAGAGCATTTGGTTTTAGTGATGGCAACAGATGTCTTATATACAAAAGTAAGTAATCAAAACGGTCGTTTACGTACACATACATATACATACAGGGAGGTCCCGTTAGCCAAACCACTTCGTCTCAAAGGTGAAGGTATAGGCATACGTAGAAAAGAACGGACGTAGAAAAGGACAGATATAAGATATATATAGGTGCGTGTGAGAGTGAAAGACAGAGAGAGGAAAATACATCTTATATCTCTACCCCTATCCCGAAATTTGGGACAATTCTCGGTCTAGAGATTTGGCTTGTTCTTTTTCGCTGCGCTGCTACATTAGAGCAACAACTTACCCTGTTCAAAAAGTACGATAGAAACTGATAAAAACATATAAAAATTTGATAGAAATTTAATATGATTTTATCTGAATCTATCGTTTCTATCGGACACTAGATTTTCTGCCAGATAGAAAAGTTATAAAATTCTATCGTTTCTTATCGTATCTGAAATAAACAATTAAACTTTATCTGAATATGACTACTTTTCTATATGATCCTATCTACTTATCGTACTGAATATGAAATTTACGATTCAAGGTCTATAAGACTCTATATGAATTAATCTGAAATTGTTCCTATACGTTTCTATCAGATGTATTCCAATTTCGGCGGACATAAAGTTCTATCGTTTCTTATCGTATCTGAAATAAACGATTAAAACTTTATCTGAATACGACTACTTTTATATATGATCCTATCTACTTATCGTTCTGAATATGAAATTTACGATTTAAGGTCTATAAGACTCTATATGAATTAATCTGAAATTGTTTCTATACGTTTCTATCAGATGTATTCCAATTTCGGCGGACATAAAGTTCTATCGTTTCTTATCGTATCTGAAATAAACGATTATAACTTTATCTGAATACGACTACTTTTATATATGATCCTATCTACTTATCGTTCTGAATATGAAATTTACGATTCAAGGTCTATAAGACTCTATATGAATTAATCTGAAATTGTTCCTATACGTTTCTATCAGATGTATTCCAATTTCGGCATACATAAAGTTCTATCGTTCCTTATCGTATCTAAATTAAACGATTAAATCTTTATCTGAATATGAGTACTTTCCTATACAATTTATCTGGCTATCTTACTGAATATAAAAATTATGACGTAAAGTTTATATAAATTAATCTGAAATTATCCCTATACGTTTTTATTAAAAATATGTTATATACTATAATAGTTTTCTATCATTGTCTATATAATTGGAGATATTTTAAACACGGAAAAATTATTTCGCAATTTTGCCGAACATAACATTTTATCATTCTTTATCGTGTCTGAATCAAACGATTAAAACTTTATCTGAATATAGAATTATCTGAATAATTTATATAGACTTTAAGTCGTAATTTTTTTATTCAATAAGATAACCAGATAAGATAATATAGGAAAGTATCCATATTCAGATAAAGTTTTAATCGTTTAATTCGGATACCATAAAGAACAACAGAATGTTCTGTCCGGCGAAATTATAAAATAACACAGACACACAAAAAAAAGTGGTTGGTCCGACGGACTAGACTAGTCAATCCTTATGTATTTTGACCCGGTGAATACGAATCCAAGGTCAAAATTGCAAAGTTAGCTCGCATTTCCTAACCTTAAAAAAAAAAGTTTTTCAATGTTGGTCTGGCGGACCAGACTATATAATCAGTCAATCCTTATGTATTTTGACCCGCTGAATCCAAATCCAAGGTCAGAATAAAAGAGTTAAATATAATAGAAAAAGGGAGTGAATTTTCTACGCTATTTATTCACAGAAGCTCAGACTTGTCATAAGTATTGAATTTTCCCCGGATAATGTGGTTACGCAAGTTTGCACGCTCCGAATTATACATTTCCTAGGGAGAAATAAAAGATCGGATAAACGTCTATTAGACGTCGGAGCCATCTACGTCTAAAATAACGGCTAGAAATATCTAATTTAGATGTAATGTGATTTTGTGTTATTGTGTTTGTTTAAAACCTTACAATAGCAGTCTTTCTACAATAACAATAAATTATTAATAAAAAATTATTTTAAACTGCAAGTCATTTCTCGACGTCTAATAGACATCTAATAGACGTCTAAGTGAATAACAATAATTTTGAAAAGATGTCGCATTACTTTTTAAATAATTAATGCAATTTTAATATGATAAACAGGTCAATGTATCGAGCCAAGAAAAATTTTCTTAATACATTATAATTAATTAGATAAACATTATATAATTGTAAACGCGATTAATAACACTGTGTTAAAGAAACGTTTCAACTATACTTAGTCCTCTTCAGTCATGATACATTACCAATATGTATAAACTTGAAACATGAATGAAATGATGGACACGAAAATATAATTAAACAGTTAAACAAGATGACCATTGAACAACCATGAAACAGCTCATTGTTTATCAAATTATGTCATAATAAATAAAAACGTAAACCAGTCAATAATATTTTTTATCTGTTTCCCGTTTCGATCTGTGCGCATTTTAGGACTCACTCATATAAAATATGTATAAAATATTTATAATATTTTTAAGAAATAAATAGAAATAAATATTTATAAATATTTATTATAAATATTGTGTGCTGTCTAGGTACGCATTACTTTTTAAATAATTAATCTGATTTTTTCCATTTCAGATTACTTTTTTAAATAATTAATTAGTAAAGAAATAATTAATTTTTAAAAATTAATAAGCAAAATGCATTATTTTTTAATTTGAATTCTTATTACTCTGCATGGGAGTAATTTATTTTCTAATTAATTTTATTTAATTATTAAAAATAAATTAATTTTATTAACATTAATTAAAATTAATTAAAAAATAAATTACTCCCATGTAAAAGATTATATCTATTAATTATATATTTGATTCTGCGCAAGTTTTGCAAAAGTTCTGCGCGCACGTTTGACGCTTTCGACGCTCGACGTCTTTGCATACTATTCGTGTCGCGCGTAGGACTCTTGTCTTCCCGCTTTCCGGCGTCTTGGCACTGGATTTTTATCATCAAGCGTACGTGTGATCGCTTGCCGCTTGCGTTCTTTTATCGTTACTG
Source organism: Monomorium pharaonis (assembly GCF_013373865.1). NCBI lineage: Eukaryota > Metazoa > Arthropoda > Insecta > Hymenoptera > Formicidae > Monomorium > Monomorium pharaonis. The sequence goes on from NC_050467.1 coordinate 11,634,714, forward strand.
ATTAGTCTTTTTCTGCGATCGTTGTGTGTCGAGATCTGTGTACGTGATCGAGCTCAATCATGAACATAATGATATTTGCATTACAAATCAGCCAGCGGGACACATGTTCCCGCTAGCTCGAGCGGCCGACATCTTGATTCTTGATCGAATTTCGATCCAGCGTACGACATGATCGGTCATCTGCGCGTTCTCTTGTTGTGAATGCCCAACCTTTCTGCGGTCGGGAGTGCATTCGTCCAGGTGTTCTCGTTGTGCGTCGGCGAGGATTTTTACTAGCCTATATATATAATATATCTGTATGATATATAGGCTTGTAAAAATATTTGCGCGTGTTCTCTTGTAGCGTCCCCTAATCTTTTTTGCGGTCGGAAGCTTGCAATGTTCTATGTTTGCTGGGAATTTTTTCTTAGAATTCACCTTCAAAATTATGGTAATCATGGAACAACATGGATTTCGAAGAATTTTACTATGCCTTTAGTGAAATTTAGTAAAATTTTAGTAAAATCTATTTAGTAAAAACTATTCTGCAATGTAAAATGTTTTGGTTAAATTTTAGTAAAATTTTATCAAATTTTACTAAAAGTATAGTAAAAAATTCTACGAAGTCCGTGTTGTCCTACGACTACCACTGATTTTGAGGGTATATTCTAAGAAAAAATTCTCTCCGTGTAAAGGAGTGTAGATCTATTATACATCTATAATACAGTTACGCAGAACATTTATTAGACATCTATTATACGCGTCTAAAAAAGGTTACTTCGACGTCTATCTAGATGTGTCTATCGATGTATCTTAGATGCGTCTGATAGACGTCTGCTCGATGTTTATTCGATCTCGCGTTTCTCACTGGGAAATAATTACACCACAATTAAGACACTTTTTATTAAATATAATACAAGTATTCCGAGTTTTGCATCTGTGGTACGTATGTTTAGCTCTATAATGACGCCACAAGGAGATCATCTTAATAATAATATATTTGAATATCAAATTATATAAAAAATTAATAAAAATTTTTATTAAAATTTTTTATGACAAAGAGAATGTATAAATCAATATATGACAGCCGATGTAGCGTTATATTTCATTAAATTTTGATAACAATAACATATGATTTAGTCTTTTATCTTTATAAAATTCTCATTTAGTATATATAAAATAATAAAGCACATTGTGGCGGCACGCCACAGCGCGACGCACGCGCGCGCGCACACAGCGTCCGCGGCCGGGTCAGCGGCCCTGGCGACTGCGAGTAGTGCGCGCGGCCGCCACTAGGCGAAAGCGCGGCGCCTCAAACTCGGAAGCAAATTCACAACATCTGGTTTACATAAGCAGACCACCCACGACGAAGGATCAAGCTAAGCTTCTGTCAAAGTATAGTGAGCTCGAGAGGGCCTATACTAAGCTATTACCTTTTTGATTAGAAGTACCTACGGGCCCCGGTGTTCTGAATTTCGGCACGGGCGAGCTCTGGTACCTTAAGGAACTCCTCCGGGAGACACGACCGACAACCTGCCCCGCTGCCGCCAACTCGGCCACCGCGGCCCACGGACCAATCTGGTGGGACCGGACATCAATAAACCAGCGAAGCCTCTGGGACTCGAGAAGTCGCCGGCGAAGAAGGCTGACATTTCGTGGCGACTGATAAGGATCGCGTTCGCCCCGGAGAAGCCGAGGGACCCGAGACTGCAACCACGAGATTCCCATCGTCATCCCCCGGTCACCAGGGGTACACAGACCGTCGGTCGCGGAGCGGTTACGCGTGCATCATAGACTACAACTTCTGGCCCGGCAGTCACCATTGGTCGTTCGACGCAGACCAGGACCGGACCTCGAGTTGTATCGGACCTAACCTCAAGAGACACGCAGGCCACTCCGGAGGCCATCACCGCCGCTTCACCCGACTCGCCGGAGGCTCTCGAGATACCACGTGCGTTCCCGCGTACGCCCGGGAAGCACATTCCTCGCGCTCTACTGGAGAAGAAGCGGGCAGTCTTCCGAGAGCTGTTTAGTCTAGTAGAATTAGACTTTTTGGGGGAAAAAATTGGTAACTCAGGTTTGACTGTGCGTAAAGCACAATTAATATGCGTAGATTAAGATAGGTATGTTTGCCACTCGCAAAAAGCTGGGGGTTATTACAAAATTACGGGTTGAAGTGAGGAAAAAGTGGTTTTTTGCTTGCGCTTCGTAAACTAAAAGCGGAATCGAAAAAAGTTTCAAATAAAAGTTATAGGTATTATTAAAGCTACAATAATAAATTTGATTCATTAAGATCGGTCCATTAGTTTGGTTGTAAAATAGAAAAAACCATGAAAAATGGTTATTTCTTAAATTGTTTATAACTTTCTTAAAAATTAACTCAAGCATTTAAAATTTTAGAAAAATATAGCTTTTATGACGATAAAAAAGTGTACCAAATTTCATCAAAAAATATTAACAACTTTTTGAGTACTGTCAATTGTTTATCCAAACGCGCTCCACTAAAATTTAATTTCTACATTTTTGAGACTATGCACAAACCCGAACCAAAGTTTTTCCTCCTTTCAAAAAGTTGCAATATCATATACCGATATTGCGAAATTTGTGCAATGCAATTAAGTGCCTCAAATAAACGTGTAAAAAATAAGCTTAATTAACAATAAAATAATTTTTAAAATATTAACGCTATCAAAATGGGGTAAAATGCATTTGAAAGGTGCGATTTTTCTTTAAATTAAAAAAAAAAGAACTTTGTCTTAGGTTGCTCAGAAGCCGAGATAATTTTTTTTTTTGAAAAATTACTGTTGCTTTAGTTATAAATATTAAGAGCTGAAATTTTAACAGCGTCTTATTAAATAGTTAAAGTAGCCTTTACAAAAAGTTCGAAGCGATTCATGAAGATTAACCACTGTAAATGTGTTAACAAAAGCAGTATTACTCGAAAGCGGCGGCCGGCGGCACGCGCGCGCGCGCTCGTCAACTGCTAGCGCGTGGCCAGGCGAGCGCGTACAAAATTGATCTGGCGCGTTCAAATTACTTCAATCGGCAATATCTCGGGAACTAAGCGTCCTAGAAAGATGATTTTTTTTTAAACTGGGCTATCTCGACGAGACAAGACTAATGAGCTAAACCATTTTCTTATATTTCCTAAAATAAACGTTATAATTAATTTTTTTCTTTTTATAATTAATTACTTTAGGCGTTAAATACGTATAAATAATTTATATATCTATGTGGCGTATACATATGTCTTATGTTATTATAATTTAATTTTTTTATTTTGTTGCAAAAAATATGTACGTGTTTTAATTTTTTTTGCATAATTTAATACAATTTTTGCATTAATGTTATTATTAAATTAACTTTAACCTACAATTAAATATTAGTAATATAACATTAATTTTTTAACATAAAAATGTTTGTTAATTGTACTAAATTATGCAAAAAAATAAAAAACATACACATTCCAATAAAAGCAATAAAAGTAATAAAAAAATTAAATTATAATAACATAAGACATATGTATACGCCGTATAGATATATAAATTATTTGTACGTATTTAACGCCTGAAATAATTAATTAAAGAAAGAAAAAATTAATTAGAACGTTTATTTTAGGAGATATAAGAAAATGGTTTAGCTCATTAGTCTTGTCTCGTCGAGATAGCCCAGTTTAAAAAAAAATCATCTTTCTAGGACGCTTAGTTCCCGAGATATTGCCGATTGAAGTAATTTGAACGCGCCAAATCAATTTTGTACGCGCTCGCCTGGCCACGCGCTAGCAGTTGACGAGCGCGCGCGCGCGTGCCGCCGGCCGCCGCTTTCGAGTGATACTGCTTTTGTTAACACATTTACAGTGGTTAATCTTCATGAATCGCTTCAAACTTTTTGTAAAGGCTACTTTAACTATTTAATAAGACGCTGTTAAAATTTCAGCTCTTAATATTTATAACTGTAGCAACAGTAATTTTTCAAAAAAAAAAAAAATTATCTCGGCTTCTGAGCAACCTAAGACAAAGTTCTTTTTTTTTAATTTAAAGAAAAATCGCACCTTTCAAATGCATTTTACCCCATTTTAATAGCGTTAATATTTTAAAAATTATTTTATTGTTAATTAAGCTTATTTTTTACACGTTTATTTGAGGCACTTAATTGCATTGCACAAATTTCGCAATATCGGTATATGATACTGCAACTTTTTGAAAGGAGGAAAAATTTTGGTTCGGGTTTGTGCATAGTCTCAAAAATATAGAAATTAAATTTTAGTGGAGCGCGTTTTGGATAAACAATTGACAGTACTCGAAAAGTTGTTAATATTTTTTGATGAAATTTGGTACACTTTTTTATCATCATAAAAGCTATATTTTTCTAAAATTTCAAATGCTTGAGTTAATTTTTAAGAAAGTTATAAACATTTTAAGAAATAACCATTTTTCATGGTTTTTTCTATTTTACAACCAAACTAATAGACCGATCTTAATAAACCAAATTTATTATTATAGCTTTACTTAATACCTACAACTTTTATTTGAAACTTTTTTCGATATCGCTTTTAGTTTACGAGGCGCAAGCAAAAAACCACTTTTTCCTCACTTCAACCCGTAATTTTGTAATAACCCAGCTTTTTGCGAGTAGCAAACATACCTATCTTAATCTACATATATTAATTGTGCTTTACGCACAGTCAAACCTGAGTTACCAATTTTTTCCCAAAATGATCCTTTTTGAAGCTAATTCTGCTAGACTATTTCGGTAGTGACAGCGATTAGGGAAAGTCCTAACCTCCTCCGGGCACCTTCGGATGCCGCCTAATCCTTCCACAACCAGTACGAACCCTCTTCCGAGGCTGAGGCTGACGAGGAAGTCCTAACCACCTACAAGCACTTTCGAGCGGCGCCTAATCCTTCTACAACCAGAACGAACCAGCTTCCGGCTACCTCAAGATCCTATTGATTACACACTGACGCAATTACAGTTGTACATACAAAGAGATCAAATATATCCAACACGTATTGTTATTGTTAAAAGGGGGCCTTCTAATTAATCAAGTCCTAACCACAACTCTCCCATACACATAATTAAGCACATATTATAGAACAGTTAATAAAGCATAAAATGTAAGATTATTTATATATTTAAAATAACATACAATTATTTAAGAAAAAAATAACTGAAAAGTAACGACTCGTTACTTTTTTAATAACTGTAACAAGAGCTATTTTTTTAAATCGGTAACTTGTAACTGTAACTTTTTCAAGTTACTTTTTCAATGAAAAAACTGTAACTGTAACTAGTAACTTTTACAAAGTAACTTTCCCAACCCTGGAAATTGGTCAATATTAGTGACAATTCTGACTTAAATTTATAATTGCTTAAAAAATAAACAAATTCTGAGAAAAAACTCGGAAATTTCTCTATTTTTAAATTGTAATATTTATATATATATTTTGGAATGTGATATTAAATTAATCAACTTTATTTTAACGTAAATGTTTTAAAATATAGAAAAAAATTATTTTTAAAATATATTAAACATTAAAATACATTCCGGAACAAAATTAAGGAAACACTTAATTTTTCCGGTAAAAAAGTGTAAAATTCAAACTACAGCAACTTTGCGTATAATAGAAAAAAATTTCAAAAAGCAAATTAAAGGAAAAAATGTTTACTTTTCGACGATTATGTTAAAATTAAAAATTTTTTTTAATTTCAAAAAATTTTTGAGTAAAAAAAATTGGAAAAATTTTTTTTGTTTGTTTAACTGCATGGGCGAAGATAAATTTTTTAAATAAATGAAACTAATTGTTCTCGAAAGCTCAATTCTTATGCTTCAATTTCGTTTTTTATACGATCCTCTACGATTTTTTTTGATCAAGTTATTGCCATTTAAAAAAAAAAATGTCATTTTTAAATTCGAAGGTTCATATCTCAGCAACCAATCATCGTACAGTAACAAAAAAAGCAAATTGAAGGGCAAACACTCAACTTTAACAATAAGTTTTCAGTCTAAAAAAATACTGACTTTTATTTACTTTTTTTTACATTTTCTTATGTTATAAAAATATCAAAAAAATTTATCTATAGATAAAGAAACGTGGAACAGCTGGGACGTGGAATCCAGATGGCGCGACTTGTGCTTTTAAAGTTTACACATTACTCTTTAAAATCCATTTGGTTTTTTTTATTTCGTCATTTTGACGTCGAGATATTGCACTTTAAATATTAATAAGACAATTTTATTGTAAATTAATCAATTTTCTTCTAACAAAAAACCAAGGAATAAAACTTTTGGATATATGGCATATTTTTGATTAAAAACTGCAGTCTCGTAATTCAGAAATCTGCACATAAAAAAATAATTACCGTTAATCAGTTTTATCCGATATGCACCGCGGGGAGGTTGCTCGATCGGATTTTGCACATCATGTGACCCTGAAAAGAGCCAAATTTAGATGTAGTGCATGAAGATGTTGAATGACTTTGAGGGTGTCTGTTTTTATGCATGCATGCATCTTGTGTGTGTGTGTGTGTGTGTGTGTGTGCGTGCGTGCGTGCGTGTGTGTGTGTGTGTGTGTGTGTGTGTGTGTGTGTGCGCGTGCGTGCGTGCGTGCGTGCGTGCGTGCGTACGTGCGTGCGTGCGTGCGTGCGTACGTGCGTGTGTGTGTGTGTGTGTGTGTGTGTGTGTAATAGAGATCAGGACTCTGGGGTTTGTCACTTGCCCAGTATTTTTTTCCAAACTCTCTGCGTTACACTTGTGTGTGTGCATTTTAATATTTGGTATTATCACCGTTTGCTTCGATGACGGCTTGCAAACCTCATGTTAATGCAACGAGTAATGTCGTTCTGTGGAATTTGATCCCATATTTCTACTAAGTATTAGCTAGCTCTTGCAGATTATGAGGCTGTGGTGTCTGAGTCGTTTACCAAGCATGTCCCAGCATGTTCAATGGGATTCAGGTCTGGGCTAACAGGTGGATGATTTAAAAGGGTTATATCATATTCTGAAAAGAAATGGCAGATATTGGCAACATGTGTTCGAGCGTTATTTTGCATGAAGACGAATGTTCTTCCAAATCTGCATCTTAATGGTAGCACGTAAGGCTGCAATATTTCTTCAAATATACTGATACGCTGTCAAGTGCACATTGGGTAACGCTGATGCCGACGGTAATCATTTTTTTGTGCGCGGATTTCCGAATCACAAGGTTTTATTCTTTGGTTTTTTGTTAAAAGAAAATTGATTAATTTACAATAAAATTGTCTTATCAATATTTAAAGTGCAATATCTCGACGCCAAAATGATGAAATAAAAAAACCAAATGGATTTTATAGAGTAATGTGTAAACTTTAAAAGCACAAGTCGCGCCATCTGGATTTCACGTCCTAGCTGTTCCACGTTTCTTTATCTATAGATAAAATTTTTTAATATTTTTATGACATGAGAAAATGTAAAAAAAGTTAATAAAAGTCAGTATTTTTTTAGATTAAAAATTTATTGGTTGCCGAAATATAAACCGTGGAATTAAAAAATGACATTTTTTTCGAAAAATGGCAATAACTTGGTCAAAAAAAATTGTAGAGGGTCGTATAAAAAAAGAAATTAAAGCATAAGAATTGAACTTTTGAGAACAATTGGTTTCATTTACGGAAAAAAATTATCTTCGCCCATGCAGTTAAACAAACACACCAAAAAAAAATTTTAATTTTCCAATTTTTCTTTTTACTCAAAAATTTTTTAAAATTAAAAAATACTTAAAATTTTGACATAACCGTCGAAAAGTAGACATTTTGCCCTTTAATTTGCTTTTCGGAATTTTTTTCTATGACCATTATTCGCAAAGTTGTTGCAGTTCGAATTTTACATTTTTTTACCGGAAAAATTAGGTGTTTTCTTAATTTTGTTCCAGAGTGTATATTAAAAAATACATTTTTAAATGTGAATATTAAAAAATTTTTTAAAAATGAACGTTTCTCTAACAAAAAATATTCTTTTAAACGTTAAAATAAACACTAAAATATAACATTTTTTAAATTAAAAAAGAAACAATCCATTATTTTTTAATGTTTCAAAAAATATTTAAAACTGATTTTTTAATATTTTAAAAATTATTTAAAAATATTTCGCTGATTGGCTTTTAGTGTCTTTTACGTATATGCTTTAAGATTATTTTCATATTTAAGAATTTTAATAAACAATTCTTCAATAAAATCTGCTGTCAATATCACAATCGTATATTTTCGTATTTTTTAGAAAAAATATGAAATCGTTTTTTTTCTCAATTTTATTTTTTTAGGAAATTAAAAACTTATTAATATTATCTCATTATTACAGTTATTTTTTTATTTTTCGAAATGTTTTTGTTGCAATTTTATTTTTTCGAAAATTAAAAATACCAATAACAAATAATAAAAATAGAAAATGTGGGCAAAGCAGATAATGCAAATAATGTATTATGTTCGACTAATGGTTTGGCTATGATTTGGCTCATTCGCGACATCGCGACCACGAAATAAGACTAAGGAGATCCAACTGTACAGATAGAAAGTGGTCACAAAAAATGTTCCGTCAAGGAAAAGGTTTGCAGAATCGAAAAAGATGTAACATTTTGTTACCATATTGAATTTATATATAATATATGTATACTGACTTCGTCGTGTCGGTCCCGTCGGTGTGGTATTCTGTTAGGTTGTGTAATTTAATATCAAATAATTTGAAAAAGTATAAGTGATTTTGATAACTTTAAAGTAAGTATAGTTTAATAACAGTATAATTAATAAATGTAAGATGTCATAAGATTTTAAAGCAAATTATAAAATTTGCTTTACACTCATATATATTTAACATAATTTTTAACATAACTTATTATATAATTTTATATAAACTTGTTTTTTAAATAAACTTTAGTTTAAGTTTTTGTTTTTATAATCTAAAATTATTTGCATGTTAAATAAATTAATATTAATATCCAATTATGAATACAATATCTATTATGTTATTAGTAGAAATAGATATATATATAGATATATATATATATATATATACCTACATACTTTTTCTATCTATATATATTGTTTATATATATCTCTCTACTACAATTAAACTATACTTAAAATTATCGAAATTACTTATACTTTTTCAGATTACTTGATATTAGATTACATAATCAAACAGAACATCACACCGACGGCACTAATACAACGAATTAGCAAACCTCCTTCTTGACGAAACATTTTTCATGACCACTTTTCTTCTCTCTACGCCACCTAGTTGGGTCTCCTTATTCTTACTTCGTGATCGCGATGCAGTTATGACTGACAGAATCAGCCGAACTACGGGCACTCCTCCCTTACCACGTAATATTCAAATACCCCTCTAAGTTCCGTCTACCTTCTAGTCTAGAGTCTATGAATGAACTCATCAATTCAGCCATTACAATTGCCAATTGAGAACTAAACACAACCTGTCTCAAAAGAAAAACAAGATGAGAAACTGATACATATTCTGATACATATTTGAATTAGTATTGGCATTTTTGCGTAATCAAAAGTTGATAAAAGAAACTCTAAATACATAGGATGAAATTAAATTATATCTAATGAGAAATATTTGACTAAAACTGGAATTAAATCTTTTGTTGCATGTAGCAATATGCAGTTACGACCCGGCGAACTTACTGTTGACAAACTTGACATGATAGAAGATACGAAAGGCAATGCTGGTGATCTAGGAAGATTGATTGTCACCAACTTGAGGATCATATGGCATTCCTTATCCTTGCCACGAATAAACTTGAGTATGAAATAATAACAGCATGCGTATATAGAATTTTAATAAATGCTTTAGAACGCTTTAAAATATTCAAAATTTTTTAAATTAAGAAATTGTAAACTATTGATGTTTTAAAAGTTTAAACTTGGTTTTAAAAAAACATACATACATAATTATACATGAAATATGTAAATATTTCTTCCCAACAAACACAGATATATAATTGTTGCATTGTCGTAATAAGGCAAATTACAATAAATAATATAAATGTGAATATAATTACATGTAATGTATATGTTAGTTGTAATTTTCCATTTGTAAGATGTTATATAACGAGTATCCTTATATAACAAATAAAAATGTGACAAGAAAGTTACACGATTCATTGCATTGTTATAGAAAATGATATAGTGCATAAGCACGTTAAAGAGATGTTGGAGTCGTCCGATTGAACGTTAATTATTTTTGAATAAGCTTGGCTCTTAATTGATTTCATAGAATTGTAAATCCTTCTCCAGAATTAAAGTATAAACAATAACAAAGGTGGCTAACTACAATTTCATGTAAAAAAAAAGAAAATTATACTTTTGTGCAGTTGTCTTGTGACTTTAATCTGCAGCACTAAGTTTTAAAGACTCTACCCAGCAAACACAAAGTTACATGTAACGTGCTTGTTAGTTGTAATTTCCCACTCAATAATATAATTGTAATATAACACACGTGTTATATTACAATTACATTGTTGAGTGGGAAATTACAACTAACAGGCACGTTACATGTAACTTGGTGTTTGGTGGGTATACATACAAAATAACTGTTATGCATAACTGTTATGTTGTCATTACAGGAAAGAATAATAATGTGCTTTCAAAAATAAGCCAGAAGCTTTTGGTATAAGAGAACAATTTATGTAAAAATTTCATATGTATGTATGAGTGCGGATTCGGAAAAAGTCGATACCCACCAAACACCAAGTTACATGTAACGTGCCTGTTAGTTGTAATTTCTCACTCAACAATGTAATTGTAATATAATACGTGTTTTATATTACAATTATATAATTGAGTGAGAAATTACAACTAACAAGCACGTTACATGTAACTTTGTGTTTGATGGGTAGTAGAGTAATATCCTTTACGGAAAAAACACTCTAATTTTAAGAGTTTACACTCAAAATTGAGTGTTAATACTCGATTTTGGGAGTTTACTTCCAAATTTAGGTGTATACGCTCAAATCTTAGTAGTTGGAGTATTTACATTAAAAATTGAGTGTTTATACTCGAACATTCAGTGTGTACACCCAATAATTGAATGTTCATACCAAAGTTTGGATTTAAATATTGAATATTTGAAAGTATACTCTCAACATTTTAGTATGACACTCAATAAATGAGTGTACACTTCCAACATAAAGTGTGAACACTGAAACGTTGGGGATGTACACTCAACATCTATTGGTTGAAAGTATACACTTAATATTGAGTGTGCACTCTCAAACATTGGATTAGAAAATGTTAAATAAAAACAAAAGCAAGAAAAGCAAGTTCAACCGAAACATTCAACTATAGAGTGTTCAGCTAGCTTTGAGTATTAATTTGAGTATTACCTTCAACTTGAATGTTTGCCATCTAATTGAATGTTAATTTCAGTGTTATTCTTAAATTTAGGATTAACATTGAAATTAACACTCAATTAGATGGCGAACATTCAAGTTGAGAATAATAACACTCTAATTCAAAGTAAATTAAAAAGCGAACACTCAAGTTGAGTGTTTACACTGAATTGAATGTTTACCCCTTGTCCCAAATTATACTCAACTTGAGTTTTTTTTTTAAGTGTTATTTTTAGTGTTTTTTCCGTAAGGTAGTGCAGGAATAAAAAAGATCTCTAAATGCCGAATAATGGAAATGTTTCAGGAAGGTTGAATTTTGTATATAATTAATTAAGAAAAACATTTGCCATAACATAAAATTTGTGCAGTTAATAAAGACGACGTTGCAACATTAAAAAAAAGTAAAATCATAATTTTAAGAATTAAAAAAAAAGACTCAATGAGCAGTGTCACTCTTTACAATGTATTCAATCTTGTCAAAACATTTCTTTGCATTCTATTTATAACATTCACGTACAATTAATATAAAGCAACATATAAAAAGCATATTATTTATTTTCAAAAAAAGCTTGCTATGTTTTTTATTCAAATACTTACATTACATACAAATACTACACTAAAAAACATTAATATTTTTTAATAAGTACAAACATACTTTTTAAATATATTTTTTCTTACTGAAGCAAATTTTAAAATTAAAATACATTTATTTTTATTAAAATAAACTTTGTGAATACTGCATTCAACTTTTTTATTTTAATATCGTTAAATTATACTTTAAATTATACTATATTAACCATAATATGTCGAATGTGTTTTTCATTATCTTGTACATTAATTATTGGTAACTTGTTTAATACAAACAATTAACATTTTCTTAAAAAATTATTAATAATTTATATACAAGTATAAATGTTTACGTAAAAATGCATCTTTGAAAATATAAGTGTTTTAAAGTTTCTGAATAATCAATTGCTTTTGTTTAATGAAGTCAAAAATAATAAATTGTATACTAAATGGAAAAAATGCTGAGATTGCTGTAACTATGCCAAAAAAATTATTTGAAAGAGAAAAAAATTAAAAATAAAAGTAAATAATTTTAGTAAATAAATAATGTTTTTATAGAAAAAAATCTTGCGTCTTTACTTGGTATTGATCCTCCTTAGAATGAAAAAAATATTAAATTTATAGATAATATATTCATAGACATATATAATAGACCAATCCCAACCATAAGAGACATTATTGAAGGATCTAAAAAACAAAAATAGTATCTTGGGATCCTTGTTTTTGTCTTCTGATCGTAAGATAAAATTATAGTTATAAAAGACAGATTTCCAGAATGCTATTTTTTTTTAATCCTTCAACGTTGTCTCTTACAATATAGGGGCTGATCTAATTTATATGTATATATGTCTATGATTAAACTATTAACATACCTGTGGTGCACGATGAAAGTTCTTTGTAATTATATCCATAAATTAAATCTTCTGAACATCATTTGCGCAGTTATGTCATCCCACATTGTGCTTTTTGCAATCTCCCACTCTTTGTCACGTGACCAAATTTAGTTCGACCTAAACGAGTCATAGAATAGATGGCGTTAGTGAATCTGTCTCCCTGATTTACATGGAAATTTGCACTCCCTGGTGGTATCTCAGAACTATTACCCCCCAACAAATTCATAAAAAATTCAAAAATTTTTTTATTGGGTTTTTTTTATTACAAAAATTACTTAAAATTTTCTTAAACTTGTCTCTAAACGATGTTTACAACATATATTTTTTTCATTAAAATCGGTCCAACCATTTTCGAAAAAAAACCACTTTCTTTATTTTTCTTTTCCCCTCCATAACTCCTGAAAAAATGCAATTTTGTAACTAATTTTTGGGGAAGTTTTACATTTCAAGGGTACCAACTAATGATATCAATTTGAGCTCAATTAGTGTGGGGGCAGATTTCACTTGCTTATTCCGCTATGCCCTTTGTGAAAATTCTTCAGAGTTCAAAGAAAAGAGAGTCGAGGTGATTAATAAATTGCTTTAATTTACATAACTCTGTATTGAATTAATCGGATAAATGTTAACCATATATGTGATTAAATTTTGGGTAAACATATTAATTCCACGCATTGGTTATATATTTGTTCCATGCATTGGTTATATATTACATAACAGATACGTTCACCCAAAATTTAATCACACATGGTTAACATGTATTATATAATTTAATTATATAAGTATATTCCATGACGAATGGCAGTTTCAACCTAACCCAGTAGTTAATACTATGTCGGTTCTAAATAGGGGGCTCCGAGGGGGGTGCGGGTGTACGGGGGGTACCCGTAGGCGCGGTGGTATAACGTCACGCGTGGGGGGGGGGTCTCGCGGTGCGAAAATTGCCGACGTAGCTTTTCGAACCGGTAGGAGGAGGGGGGATGTCTGACGCAGATTTTCGGGTCCGCGACTTGGAAGCAGAGAGGGGGAATCGGGGTCCGCGATCGCCGCCGCCGCCCGTCGCCGCGGTGCTCGCGCTCTCCCTCTGTTGCGAATTTCTGTCTCTCCCGTACGCGATATCTTTCAGCAGCCATCAGCGCGGTGCTCGCTCTGTCCATCTATTGCTCTGTCTCTCTCTCTCGCCCATACGCGATATTTCTAACCACGTAGTCTTATCATTCTCTCGCTCTTTTTCTTTCATTCGTTGCGTTCTTTCATTGCGGTTACATACATTCGTTCCCACCCGTCTTATCTATGTACCTCCTACTCAGTTCTGCACACGCCATTGTACCGCAGAGGAATAGGGAAGAGGAAAAATATTCCCGAAAAAATTATTTATAAATTTGCTTCATTTATTCATTTTGTAACGCGTCGTATATCTATTAAACCACTACCGAACCACATCATACAGCTATCAAAAACTATTGAACCGTTATCAAACTGTATCATACAGCTATCAATCCATTATTGAACCGCTATCGAATCACATCATACAGCTATCAAACCACTATTGAACCATTATCAAACTGTATCATACAGCTAACAATCCATTACTGAACCGCTATTGAACCACTATCAAACTGCATCATACAGCTATCGAACCGTTATCAAACTGCATCATACAACTATAGAACCGCATCGTGCAGCTATCAAACCGTTATCAAAGTGCATCATACAGCTATCGAACTGCATTGCATAGCTATCAAACTACTATTAAACTACATCAAATATCTACAGGGAAAAGGTAGAAATAAACATTTTATTGCGTTTTATTTGTCTTTATTTTGAAAAAATTTCGCAATTATTTTGGTGTTGCAAAAACCAGTTATATATTTTAAATCCATTTTGTAATGCACAATTTTTAATGTTTTTCACATCGTACAGTATTACTAACATCTAGATTATTTAAAGATTCAATGTCTTCGTAATCCGCATCCAATGTCTTGATATATATCCCATCATCGGTATCGAGTATGTCCGTTAACCATTCTCGTTTCTGAAGTCCCTTAATGTATACGATAGTATTGCTGTCATCCGTATTACACACAGCAGATTTAATCAGACGTTTCGCCATGCTGTACGGTATCATCCCGTCCTTTCATTGCAATCCATGATGATAGGCAATCAACCAAGAAGCGCAAGACTTGTCGGATTTTGTAAGAACACGCCATGGCATGGGGCTAGCAAAAATGTAATGCGTGAGAACGGCTCCTTTTTTCAGTACCGCAACTTCCTTTACGACAAATTTTTTATCGACAATAAATGGTTGCAGATCCACAAATGTCGGTACGATCATGATGAGTGACTTTTCAAGACTGTATTTTAACGTCAAATATCTCAGTTTTTATCAGTTTAATGTTACATGATTTTGCGCACTACGTTGGACAACGGACAGTATTCAATTACACGATCATGTAAAATGAGACAATAAGCGGTAGTATTCGCGGGAACATTCTCTTTGCAATCAAATTCTATGCGCACATCTACGGTAGCACTCTTGACGGATTCGTTTTGTCGCGAACAGTCAATGACTGCAAAAGGTCCTTTTTCCAGAAATGTGATTACGTTGAGCAGCGTTTCACACTCATATCCATAATAAGATTTACCAAAACGTCGATACATGTCATACAGAATAGCATATCTAGATTTATGAAAGTCTAAATTCATATCGTCATACGGATAAAATTTGGAGTTTAGATAAAGTTTTACATTGGTTAAATTACAGTCGTCAAAGATTGTAACATCTTGAGACATGATATTTTTTCGACCAGTCTGCAGTGCAAAGATAACGAAGCGCGGTTTCTCGAACTGAATTGCAGTTTTGACAGCCCATGAATGTTTCGTCGTACTCTGCAGCAAAGGGTACTCATACAGATCCCAGGAGCGAAAACTCATACTTAGACATTGTCCACTCTCCAAAGCTCGCAGCAAAGATAATTTGTTGACTTCGTTTAACGTAACATGCGGCATTCGCCACTGCACTTTAAATAATTCAATTTCCGGTTGAGCTGTAGAATTTCCAACGATAGAATTGTTATCGTTGCGCGCTCGTATCAAGATCAATTCGTGACGAGCGTTAACAATCACGCGTTTATAATCTTCGCAAAAGCCCAATAATACACTAAGCGGTACGCAAAAGTTGAAGTATCCTTCCGGTAGGTTATACGAAAATTTCCATCCTGCATTCTGCATAATTACTGCTTTGTCATATGATAATGATACATAATTCTTGAGGGTGCTGGTTATTCCAACGTTTCTGTTCCGATCAATTTCCACACCGTTGAGTTCATATCGAATTTCATCAAACATGAACGCCACGCAATTATTTCCGAGATTTATCTCATCCCTATCCTTGTCCTTATCGTCTTTCTTCTTCATCACCAATCTTCCTTCGACGTAGAGAAAACTTTCACATGGTAACGTGTATAAATCCTGTTGTTGTATGGGTATCCTTATTTCGTCGCTGTATCCAAAAGTGGTATTGGCGTACGGATTGTATGTGTGAGTCTCAATCTTGACGATGCTGTCGTCAAAGATAGGCTCGCCTCCAATGTTCAAGATGTTAGACATCTTAGATATTTCGTACGACAAATCCCAATGATTTTAAAAATTCAACGTTTGACGCGGAAAGTTTCTTTTATCAGACGATCAAATATTTATAACTGTCGTACAATTTATGTTACACGGTCGAATATTCTTGATTGGTGTAAAAATTGTGTCCTTCACCTGCTCATTCAACACGAGCATCTCACGTTATCGTCTTCGTACGTGTAATCTAACGGTAATCTCCTCTCCGCGAAAATCGAATAATTGACCGTCCTGATCCACAATGCGAATCGTCAAATCAGTAATGCTCCGTGCGACGATTGGAAGGTAAATGATCTGTGCAGGCGTTTCCGATATCTTGTATCGTGGTGGTACCCTCGGCGAAAATTCATGTATCGTGTGTACGCACTTGTCGTTGCTGTACGCACCCGCAGTCACGATACATTCTATGCGAATAATGTTTACGTTTATGATATTTATAGGTGCATCCGATTCATGCCACAATCGAGATTCAAGAATACGACGCGATGAAAATCCCAACAGCGATCCAATATTGTTAGGTTTATTGAAATTTATCCGATAAGCACACATAATCTCGCTCTTCAATGTATTATTGTTAGCACGAATCATCAGCGGATATTCGCTCTCGTCTTCATCTTCTTTGCGAAACGTCCTCTTTTCCGCAACATCGGGATGAGATTGTAAAATTACGCGTTTCAAATATCTATCTATATCACGCAATTCATACGATCCTTCGGGAATCATAATTTCCTTGTCGTTTTTGTCATAGTAAAATTTGTTATTCGACGAATTTACATTAGGTATGGTATAATATGTTTCAAAATCTGTGAGGCCGAGCTTGTAACCGCCATCGCTCAAATCTACGGCTGGAAAATAGCTTACCGCGAGGATGCTACTCTTGCCGGTTAGTGTAAACGTTAGTGACATGTTGAAACAAATACTGAGTTAAATTGCACAATGTTAGCCTTTAAATTGATTATTAACTGTTTGGAGAAAACGCAAACACAGTTGCTTTGATCGTAACGTTGATAAGGCGTGTGATTGTACTCGATCCGCTTTACATCTAAATATTGCACCAGTTTTTTCGGCGGTCTAAGATTGCCGAAACTATCAAAGTATATAGCGCGATTTCCCCTCTTTGGGTATGCCACCTAGTGTGTACCCAATCCTTCAGCATTATCTAAATTTACAATACCACTCTCGTTTTGATATGCTCCAGCCGTTGGTAATGCCGTACGCATAAAAATTCCTCTAAAGTATGGAATGCGCATACGTTTCGCTAGCTGTAATAATTGTATGTTGGTAGTTACACCTTTTGGCATTTTTAACGTCTTTTTAACGTTTTTTTTTTCATCGAAACGCCTTGTCCATGCTTGTATGGAGCGAGATACTGATGGAACTCCATGACCTTCCATGACGCGATTATGACGTTTCAATTCTTTCAGCTGACGCTGCGCTGCCTTGTTATCATTCACAACTTTCGCAACTCCCGCCGCTCCGCCGACCAACGACCCGAGAACTCCCAACAGCGGTAGAATGGGTAAAACACCTCCGCGTTTCGCTACCGGAAGAATTCGTTTACTCGCTTTTTTCTTTTTATCTCTTTTTTTCTTTTTCAAGTGCATACCGATTTTCGTCTTAGTTTTCATAGCTGCCCAAACGGTTGCTGCAACAGCTCTTTCATCGAAAGTCGTATCGTTCGCTGTAATGCGTTTTCGCGCTTCCGCAGCGAGTATATTGTCAGCTGCGTGTCTGTCGGTGAGTTCGTTGCTCCGGGAGTACGCAATGTCGTATTCGCGACACGCCGCGTCCAACGGATTAATACCCCGATCGCCTCTGGCCAATCGCTTTTTCAGCCTAGTACCCGGACCGCAAAATTGATATGCAGGTATATGCAGTTCAAAAGGAAGCGCATTTATCGCACGATTTAACAGCCGCGACCTACCGCTGGCATTCGCGACAATTCTTTATCAACGGTGCGGGGCCGTCGATGTGCGTCTGCTGTCACGATTGATTATAATGTTCGTAGCAACGACGATAGCTTCGAACCTCTGGATCAGTCTTTATATGTTCCGGAAGCCTGTCCCACACGTGTTTGATATAGTTACCACACACGCGTAGCAAAATAGGTTTCGACACGAATTCTAACTGTTCGGCGCTTAAATCGAGTATATCAGAGGGATGTGACAATATGAGAAACATTTTACATACTGAGCAATTTTGCTCGGCGCGTCTCTATAAATAGATCGGTCTTAACATAATTTTTATCAGTTCTTATGAGAGGGGGAAAGTATGCGGTTCGTACAACATTCACCAGCGATTAAAATAACAAATTTCGATGACAGGATAATGTCCGAACGAAAGATACGGAGGCATGGAAACATGTTGCCGAGTTCTATACGCGGTATAATTTGTGGTCCGTCAAATTGTGGCAAGACAAATGTATTAATAAGCTTGTTGGAAAGTCCGCATGGAGTACGTTTTGAGAATGTGTATGTGTACTTGAAATCATTACAACAACCGAAATATCGATACTTGGAAAATTTATTGACACCGATTGAAGAAGTTAATTATTTTGCATTCTCCAATAACTGTGATGTCATTCAGCCGAGTGAAGCGCTTCCGAATTCCATTTTTATCTTTGACGTGGCGTGTGATAAGCAAGATACGATAAGAGACTACTTTGCAATGGGGCGACACGTGGACGTCGACTGCTTCTATCTCTGTCAGACATATGCAAAGATACCGAAACATCTTATACGCGACAATGCGAATTTGCTAATTTTATTCAAGCAGGATGGTACTAATCTAAAGCACACGTACAACGATCATGTAAATACCGACATGTCTTACGAGGATTTTAGCAATTTATGTCATACTTGTTGATAACAAAAGTATGGATTTTTAGTGATAGATAAGGATAGGAAAGATCGCTGATGGACGATATCTAAAAGGATTTAATGACTTCGCAATACCATAAAGCAGTTAGTTGTTTTCAATATGTTGACCAAGTAGCGTTTCTCAACATGGATAACACAGATAACAGTATGAATCGTGAGAAGATTGTGAAAGAGATTGCGAAAACGAGTGATTCAATTCGCAAAAAATATCGCGCTTTGAAAGCGGGTAAAGTGCAAAAAGAGATGGCGTTGGAGAGACACTTTAAGCTCATTGTCGAACCATTAAAACAGATTGTTGAAAACACCGTTGGTGATATATCAGATCCGATTAAGAATGAAACGTTCTTTTCGGGGGGAGACGAATACTCAGAACCAAAACCGAAACGAAAGCGATTAAACGCTTCGCTTAACAATTCTATAATGACCTCTACTCCTGTTAAAAAAAACGAGACGATCAAAAACTGTACCAACTAGCCAACGAGCTTGTGGATCGCCTTCGATTGCTCGAGGCCTCACATCAGGCAGGGCACAATGCTCACGACAACGAGATTTTATCAATTATCGAGGAACTTCGCGAGGCTGGTTTTATTATAAATTAAACTGCGTGAAACAAATCATTTAGTCAACATCGAAATGTTAATCAACAAGTTTGGAATATTGCTCGGAAAAGGTGGTGCGGAACCATACTATCAATGGAGCGGATTAGTCAGAAATTACGTGCGTGATAACGCTCTTTGCGTGGCTGCCACTGATTTTAATGCAAAGTCGCGCAAAATTCGACGTGTAGCGCTGCCTGTAGACGATACTGATGCAACCAATAAACGATACGTACAGCAGATCGTGAAAATTTTAAAGGATCGACAGGATGAAATCGAGAGAAAGATTGAGATACTTCAAAGTAGAGTAAAATTACAACTCATATGCTAAACGAGTTTCAAAGACAGCTCGACGCGGTGACCCATCGTGCAGAGTAGAAAAGTCGAATATATATGCCATTTGTATATTATACTCCAAGCATGTCTGAGAAACAATTGCTGGTTGAAGAGTTGCATGCTCCGGCGAGAAGAAATTTTCCTCGAAGACGCGTCATAGTTTGCGGATACGATGACCTGTGGCAGGCGGATGTGGTTGAGATGCGTCCTTACACGCGATTTAACCGAGGTTATCACTACATACTCACCGTTATCGACGTGATGAGCAAGCATGTATGGGCTGTGCCGCTGAAGGCCAAGAGTGGTAGCAAAGTTGCTATTGCAATTGCAAAGATAATTCGGAAAGATGGAAGATGTCCGAAAAATTTGCAAACAGACAAAGGAAAGGAATTTTATTTTATTTGTATTACGCAAACACGTGCAGAAACTATTAAAAAAACATAACATTAACCATTATTCCACGTACTCTATAATGAAAGCATCAATTGTCGAACGCTTTAATCGAACATTAAAGAAAGTTTCCATATCATGTGGAAACAATTTACATTCAATGGAAATTATAGATGGATTGATTTGCTGCCGCGTCCCGTGTCAGAGTACAATGCACGAAAGCATCAAACTATCGGCATGCGACCCATCGATGTTACATCCACAGTCGCTAAAAAACTTTTAACCACGGTGTACAGTCACGTAAAAATTGCTGCACCCGCGCGATTTAAAGTAGATGACTCGGTGCGCGTCAGCAAATTCAAAACTGTTTTTGAAAAGGACTATACACAAATTGGACTACGGAGATATTTAAAATTATTAAAGTACAGCATACCAATCCTGTGACATATGTACTAGAAGATTCTTGTGGAAAACCTATCGCTGGAGGATTCTATGAATATGAGCTGCAGCGTATTGCAAATCCTGACGTATATCTGGTTCAAAAAACATTACGCAGGAAAGGAGATTAGCTTTATGTCAAGTGGCTAGGATTCAATGGATCGCATACTTCATGGATACATAAAGACAATGTTATTTAATCCATATAAAAATTGTTTTAATTATATTTGCATAAAAATACAATGTAACATATAAACATAAAATACATTAATTCTATATTATGCGAGATTTTTTTATCATCCTTCCATCATCCTTAATACATTCTTAATAATACTTGTTTTTAACATAAAAATATATAAAATTTTTAATGTAAAATGTGAAATTTAAAACTATATAATGTTAAAGATATAAATATATTATAGCGGTATTCGATAATGTCCCCACGGTAACGTTTCAACTGAATCGGGTATAAGGTATCTCTTATCGTCGTACGGATTCAAGCGATTTTCGTTTTGGACACCGTATATACTTCATGCAGCTTGGATCTTATGAATGATTGGAGACGCGTCATCTCGATCTCATCTCTCAAACACCGGGTATAATCATCGAACGTTATGGTTCGCGCTACTACATTATTCTTGACACCATTCGCCTTTTTAGTGTCCTTCTTTCTATCCACCTTCAACGCATACATCTTTGCTCTAAGTCCAACGAACTCAGTCATTATCACACCATTGTTTTCATCTTTCATTAGGCCCGGAACTTTTTTATTTTCGAGAGGCATACCGCACACGTTGTCGACCGGATAATCGCTTGTGTCGAACCTAGCGATATCGCGTTTCATCGTCTCATAAATATCTTCGCACTAGACGTGATATACGAGACTGTCAGTGTCGGTTTACATGACTCTACATTTGTCGCGATGCAGAGATAGCAGGTACTTGTGGTGAAATTTATATAGACACGTCTTAGCCTTACGGAAAAAACACTAAAAATAACACTTAAAAAAATACTCAAGTTGAGTATAATTTGGGACAAGGGGTAAACACTTAATTCAGTGTAAACACTCAACTTGAGTGTTCGCTCTTTAATTTACTTTTAATTAGAGTGTTATTACTCTCAACTTGAATGTTCGCCATCTAATTGAGTGTTAAATTCAATGTTAATCCTAAATTTAAGA
Organism: Monomorium pharaonis; assembly: GCF_013373865.1. Classification (NCBI taxonomy): domain Eukaryota; kingdom Metazoa; phylum Arthropoda; class Insecta; order Hymenoptera; family Formicidae; genus Monomorium; species Monomorium pharaonis. The sequence continues at coordinate 11,656,977 of NC_050467.1, forward strand.
ATAACACTAAAATTAACACTCAATTATATGGCAAACATCCACGTTGAAAGTAATACTCAAATTAATACTCCAAGCTGAACACTCTATAGTTGAATGTTTCGGTTGAACTTGCTCTTCTTGCTTTTGTTTTTATTTAACATTTTCTAATCCAATGTTTGAGAGTGCACACTCAATATTAAGTGTATACCTTCAACCGATAGATGTTGAGTGTACATCCCCAACGTTTCAGTGTTCACACTTTATGTTGGAAGTATACACTCATTTATTGAGTGTTACATCCAAATGTTGAGAGTATACTTTTAAATATTCAGTATTTAAATCCAAACTTTGGTATGAACACTCAATCATTGGGTGTACACACTCAATGTTCGAGTATAAACACTCAATCTTTAGTATAAATACTCAAAAGATTTGAGTATACACCAAAATTTGTGAGTAAACTCCCAAAATCGAGTATGAGTAACATTCAATTTTGAGTGTAAACTCTCAAAATTAGTGTTTTTTCCGTAAGGGTAGAAATATCTGGAATACACATGCCTACGTAAATCGGCATATATAATTTCAGCTTGAGTTTCCTAAATTCAACGGTGATTAAATTTTCCGCAAAAATACTTCGACTGTGAAAATTCGGTTTGGCGATCATTGTTTCCGCACCATACTGCCCCGCTCATTACGTCAACAACTTAACGTCAACATGATTGCGCACATTCTCCATGGTTTTACCAAACACGGCATTATTCATTAATTTATACATATTTTTTTCGAAATTATTTTTGACGAGGAATCGTGTATTTAATTCTATGTATTTAGAGAACCATGGAGATTGTGCGAATTATAATATACGGTGTATCTTCGCGATACGAAAACCGCGACGCATACACTGCTGCAGGTTGCGGTAGTAGATGACGTAACGTTTCTTATCATACAGCGTAGCGAGAAGTTTATATTCTCGCTTGCTTGGTGGTTTATCACGTGTTGGGCAGAAAGGTAGGTCAGTGTGCTTGTCGTGAAGGTCTCGGGGATACTTGAGATCAATTTCGAGAATGTATCCCACTGGTGAATCAGCAGCAATCGCATTTACGTCAAAATTCGAGACTTCGACCCATTGAAATTCTCCATACGGCAACTGACACATCGCCCAACCGTACAAATTATTAACGTCAAAATACATAAAATATGAGGATGGTTTCGATAGGTCATACGTCTGCATGTATTTGTTAGCTTGTGCATATCTGCTTGAACATTGACTGAGACCACCGCGTATACCGCGCTCGATGAACATTATCATGTCGATGTCCGTAAGCAGTTCGAAAGTAATTTTTGTATATTTTAACATAGCGTCCCACGCGTATCCGGGGAGAGTGTAATAATGTGCTGGATCGATACCATAACTTTCTAGGCATTTATCGCGGAAATTTTCAAAAATGTCAGCTAACAATAATACATCCGTTTTCAAATATAGATCACTGTATTCACCTAATGTTCGAACGAAGAATCGCTTCGACATTCTCAGCGTGCATGTAATCGCTCTCGGATACAGTATCAGAGGTCAGGGAAATTAAAAATAATTCGCGCGGCGGTAAACACGTGTCCTGCAGCTTGTCCACACAGTCAACGTACTCGTACGGAAATACACCTTTTCGTGTCAATAAATCGAGATCCTCGTCAGATAAGTGTAAAAATTTGGAACGTACAATTTTTAATTTTTCTTTGCCTAGAAATCCCTTACGGAAAACACTCTAATTTTGAGAGTTTACACTCAAAATTGAGTGTTAATACTCGATTTTGGGAGTTTACTTTCAAATTTAGGTGTATACGCTCAAATCTTGAGTATTACACTAAAGATTGAGTGTTTATACTCAAACATTGACTGTGTACACCCAATGATTGAGTATTTATACTAAAGTTTGGATTTAAATACTGAATATTTAAAAGTATACTCTCAACATTTGGATATAACACACAATAAATGAGTGTATACTTCCAACATAAAGTGTAAACACTGAAACGTTGGAGATGTACACTCAACATCTATCGGTTGAAGGTATACACTTAATATTGAGTGTGTACTCTCAAACATTGGATTAGAAAATATTAAATAAAAACAAAAGCAAAAAATGTTCAACGTTCAACCGAGATTAAAATTAATCTGCATTGGTAAAAATGGACATAAAACGAATATCTAAAATAAACATTCAATTAGAGTGTTCAGCTGGCTTTGAGTATTAATTTGAGTATTACTTTCAACTTGGATGTTTGCCATCTAATTAAGTGTTAATTTCAGTGTTATTCTTAAATTTAGGATTAACATTGAAATTAACACTTAATTAAATGGCGAACATTCAAGTTAAGAGTAATAACACTCTAATTAAAAGTAAATTAAAGAGCGAACACTCAAGTTGAGTGTTTACACTGAATTGAGTGTTTACCCCTTGTCCCAAATTACACTCAACTTGAGTATTTTTTTAAGTGTTATTTTTAGTGTTTTTTCCGTAAGGGATGATTACAATTTTTCGAGACTAGTATTTAAAAATTTATATGAATCTATAAACCGTAGTTTTATGTAATTGTGTGGATCTAATTTATCGGCTGTCTACATGTTTTGTAAAAAAAATGTACTTTTCTTTCATGATGGAGAGTACGTCGGTCTTCCCTTTGAACGTTGTAGATATTTTTTTAATAATAAAATGCGAATCGTATTCAGATAAATTATAAAAAATAACTGGCATATATGACGCATTTCGATAATTTAGATTGCAGAGAGAATGTGCAGGACCGCGGTAACGATCGGTCATGTGGCAATGATCGCGCACCCGCGTATTATCCGACGCGAATGGCTTATCGCAGATATGACACCGCGTTGCGCTACGGTATGCCTCCAATTGTTCCTCCGATAACGTTTCCATGGAGACATTAGTTGATAAGCGAGTCTTAACATTATACGCTAATTCTTCAAATTGTTTTGTGAACCACGCAACGCAATCTTTATCGCGACGAAACCGGTACGCGGATAACGCGTTGTCGTACGAGCATCGTTCGTATCATCCGATGCTAAATACCTCATGTTGTTGATATGTGTATGACGCTTGCTCTGTATCATGTTGTGTTTTTCGCAGCACTCAAGGTCCGCGTAGACGATAAAGGGCACTCGTTCCTTGTGGTTTACATTCCGGAAATTTAACCACTTGTCGTCTTCGGCAGGCAATGTGATAGCGCAGTCGTTCATTCTCTGACAGTCTACAGCGTGTGATTGCAACCTCTCGCATGATTAAAAATGGTGCAAGCACCTGTAAAAAATAATGAAAACATTTTTAATTACTTTTTTTGCTAGGTCATGAGTTTTTGCTAGGTCTTTTAATATATCATACATACCGATGACAAATGTATTTCCTGTGCTCATTTTTACTCAGTTGGGAGCTGATGAGGCGGGACAGATTTTTTATCCAGACAAAGTGGCCCACGCTGTCTTCGCGCGGATTTTGCACGTATAATAAATTGACATGCTTCTCTTTCTTGTCATTGGAGAGCCGCAGCGGAAGAATCTTTAGCATTGCCGTTTCCTTTTTCATCCCGTAGACGTTGATTGATACATTGTTAAGACTCTCAAATTTTTCAGTGTCCTTTACTGTAACAAGAAACGCAATGTCATCAAACTTTAGGACGGTTGTATAATGCGGATATGACGACTCCAATCCTGTGTTTCTTTCAGCAGGGTGTAGAGCGGCGACCACTGACCACGCGAAGCATGCATTGTCTTTCGAATTAATGTTCACTACCGCGCGCTTCGTCATTATTTCTTGCGGTAATGTCACATGACACCCCGTGTGTAGAGGATTGTACTTATTTATATTTAAAGTCAAATTGAGAATTCGCGATAACGTCCACCCGCTATCATGTTCTTGAAACTCTTCGAGTGAGGCTAATGTGGGCTCGATAATGCATCGCTCGTACCACTCGTCCAAATCCGACGTAGTAATGAAAATTGAAATAGTTCACAATTTTTAGTGTTTATACTTTTGTTGGCACGTTTATCACCTGTTACAAACACGCCGTTGAATGCTGTGTTCACTTTTACACTATTGTGTTTTTCTAGAGCGTCCCGCACTCGCTCGAGCACTATACCGCCTGCGTTCTAAAAACGTTCGCGGTTCAATATAGTTTGTATTTATCACTGCACCTGTTTGAATGCGATTCTCGAACGCTGTATCTATCTCTCGCCACACGAGTCTGTTCGCGTTATTACTAGTGCTCGCGTAATTACCGCCTACATGCACGAAACATCTTTGTAATTGTCTTTTTACCTTCGAGTTGCGCGATCCTCGTCACCAACGATTGTCTTTGTCTGACGGCAAGCCGAGGACGCTTGTTGCGGCTATATTCCTCAAGCTGTTGTATAAATTCGTCGTATCGCTGCAACCACATGAAACACTCGCCCAAAGTAGTAACTCCATTTGCTTGCTCCAATAATTCGCATTCCACTTGCACGAAATTATTCTCCATTTTTATGTCTTTTTAGCACTTTTTTAAAACAGCACCATACAATCTCCAACAGGACACTTGCATGTAATTTGTATTGTATTGTATAGTAGATAGCACCTAATGCAGAATCAATATTTGTCTTGAATTTCAAAGTACATTAGCTTGCTTTGTCTTTCACATCGAATAAAAACACATATCTTTATCTCTTGCTCAGACAGAACGTATTCATCCTCATCATTGTTCAAAAGATTAGAAAATTCGTAGTAAGTGCGCAACATTTTCTCTACATGAGGATTCTCAGTCTCATAACAAAAGTGACTCATTCCTGCTATCACTTCGATATACCTTCCAACACCTGCTGGTATCTCAATGAGATGAAAACAGCTTTTTTGAGTCTTTTGTACGATTTGTTTTGCTATACCATATTCACATTCATCAACCCAATTCAGTATCTCTCTATATAATTTTTGCTTTATATGATGAGGCCAGTCATAAACGAATTGGTCGTGTATGTAAACTTCCTATATTATAATGCGTTCGTGCGTTCCGCGTATACCGAGTTCTCGATCACGTAGAAATTGCACTGGTGATATTCTCTGCACATGCTTTCGTTTTTCAGAATCGTCGTTATTTTTAAGAACAAAATGTCATCTTCTACTTTAAATTCAACTCGTTCATTATTGATATCTTCATTCATGTTGTATAATTTTTATATTAACCAGTCTTTACTGTGCGCACACTGAACCATATTGCACAGAATTATTATCCGGATTGACGATGGTTTCAAGTTGCACTCTGATCTTCAACTTTGCATCAAATGCGCTTCTTGACCGCTTATATATTCTTTTTTATACTTCTTCGTTTCTTTGTCTTAACATCAATGTTTGACTTCTGCAAGATTTGCATTATTTGAATGCGCGATTTTGAATGATCTCATCAGTAAGTATCAAATGATTTATGTACCAAATGATTTATGTGCCTAAAACATATTTTATAACAGCAGCCATATATCGGCGCTTGACCTCTCCAAGATTTGCATTCTTTGAATGTGCGACACTCGCTTAACTAGCAATTGCTGGCTACGTGCATTCCACCGGAAATCAGGAGATTCGGGTGGCAATTGAGTACATTGCCCGGTGCAATGTCCGGTGTGAAGGCCAGACGTTGTCTTCGCGTGAGGTGTCACTTGACACCTTTATCGCTATTCTCGGTGTGAGTATTGCACACTCACAACAGTAAAGCAGTTAAAACATATTTTGTCACAGCAGCCGTACATCGGCGCTTGACCTCTTTAAATGTGTGAATTTTGAAATATGTGATTGTTTTCCCTACTGACGTTTTCCCTACTTGTGAGACGTGTAAAGGGGTATACAATATAAAAAGAGTTCTGGCAACGGTATCACATTAGTTAATCTGTGGAATACGAACGGTAAAGTTCCAATCTTGCATTAGTTAATCGAAGGAAGTCAGAGTCTCCCCGAAAAAATTAACTATTACGATTCAGCAAAATGAAGCGTGTAATAAATCGTAAGTATTTGTAATTTAAAATTTTTTTCAGCAACTTTTTATATTTTCTTCTACATTTATTTGCATTTTCTATAATCACATTCTTTTATATTTTTTTTACAGAACATTATTGCAACCGCGTTATATTCCATGCATTCTGGGAAGGAAATTTGCTTTGACGGCTACATCCTACAAATATTTGGATATGGGAATCAGCGTGGGGCTTAAGCCTTTTGTGCAGATGATTCTTGGTGATAACAAGGGCAATGAGATACCGCTGTCACGTGATACTTGGGTAATAATGATTGAGAAACGTAAGGATATAGAGCAACTCCTGCAGTCAGCTACCACTATCGTTATGGATTAATGATCTTTTCATCGAACTCGTCAAAATACGTAATGAGAGTGTCATAAAATTCATCTTAAATAACAAAATTATGTACATGAAACCATCGACTGTACAATTTTTACTAAGCCTTGAAGATGTTATCAATTATGCATAATTTAAGTTGTGTAATGATATGCATGTAGTAAAAGAACGATATAATCAATTTATAAACTGCTTGCGGCGAAATAATATTCATAACAAGTGCGATGCAGTCAAATTGTTAAATGAAATATGTATAAAAACTTCGTAGATTGCGAACTGATAGCTTATGCATCAGACGATATTGTATACGACGCGTTACAAAATGAATAAATGAAGCAAATTTACAAATAATTTTTTCGGGAATATTTTTTCTTTTCCCTATTCCTCTGCGGTATAATGGCGTGTGCAGAACTGAATAGGAGGTACATAGATAAGATGGGTGAGAACGCATGTATGTGACCGCGTATGAAAGAACGCAATGAATGAAAGAGAAAGAGCGAGAGAATGATAAGACTACATGGTTGGAGATATCGCGTATGGGCGAGAGAGAGAGAGAGACAGAAATTCGCAATAGAGGGAGAGAGCGAGCACCGCGGTGATGGCTGCTGAAAGATATCGCGTACGGGAGAGAGACAGGAATTCGCAACAGAGGGAGAGCGCGAGCACCGCGACGACGGGCGGCGGCGGCGGTCGCGGACCCCGATTCTCCCTCTCCGCTTCCAGGTCGCGGACCCGAAAATCTGCGTCAGCCATCCCCCCCTTCCGGTTCGAAAAGCTGCGTCAGCAATTTCCGCACAGTGACCCTCTCCCCAAAAAGCTGCGTCAGCAAATTCCGCACCGTGAGACCCCCCCCGCGTGACGTCATACCTCCGCGCCAACGGGTACACACCCACACCTCCCTCGGAGCCCCCTAGTTAGAACCGACATAGTATTAACTACTAATGGCCTTCACTTGGACACAGTACAATTGGACACAGTGCAAATGGACACGTTGCAAATGGACACAAAATAACGTATGCCGTACATTTCTACACCGTAACCATGGCCACACACACACACAAACACACACGGGGGATTGCAAGGAGGGCCAAAGGCCTTCCCGCATCTATCTCGTCGGGAGAAGTGCCCTAAACAGAAGGGTATAGAAATGTACGGTATACAACTATACGGTGTACAACTTTGCGGTGTACAATTTTGCGGTGTACTACTTTGCGGTGTACAAAATTCCTGTGTCCCAATAAACCTGTCCATTTGAACCGTGTACATTAGTTTGTGTCTATTTGCAACGTGTCCACCTGCACCGTGTCCAATTGTACTGTATCCAAGCCACTCCCTTGCCAGTTTTCTTAACCTTAATAATCTCATTAAAACAGACAGCTATCTAAACACACAACCCCCCTCCACACACACACATACACACACGCGTGCGCGCGTTTGTTTTTAAAAGATATACAAAATCATAAGAAATATTATTTGAACTCAAAAATTGGTTACAATTATTATTAATTCTTTCTTGATCTTAATTGTGTTACATACATGTACAATTTATTATACACTGCTTAAAAGAAATATGGCATAGAAAAATTTTAAGCAAAAGTTCAACTTTTACTGACGGTAATTCCGCGAAAAATCATCGTAAAATTATGTTCTTTTTTTTAAATTAAAGCTTGAAATCTTTACTTTAAGATACTATAGTTCGATTTTAGGTGTGATGCATCCTTACCACTGTAACACCTTAAATGTAAGGGCATGTTTGTTATATTGAAAATTACAAAGTTCGACGGAATGCATGGACTTGCTGCATTTTTGAAGGGAGATATTTTTGCAGAAACATAAAGTACGAACCTTCCTCTTCAATTTCTAAAAAAAAGAAAAGTCGCTGCTATTTTTTTCGGAAAGATACAGCACTTTAAAGTAACCCTTGCATTTTTGGCATATACCGCCGACATTGGCATTACCCGATGTGCACCACGGGAAGGTTGCCGGTTAGATTTTGCTCATCATATGGTCCTGAAAAAAGCCGTTTGTGTGTGTGTGTGTGTGTGTGTGTGTGTGTGTGTGTGTGTGTGTGTGTGTGTGTGCGCGCGCGCGCGTGCGTGCGCGCGTTCGTGCGTGCGTGCGTGCGTGTAGAATGACTCATTTTCGGGGTGCTTGATTAAAGTGAGTTCCCCTGCCTCTCACTTGTGTGTGTATGTGTGTGTTTAAATTTTAATAACACGTGTTTCCTCCGCGTTGTTGAATTACTGCTTGCAGTCGATTCCTCATGTTAATGCAAACCCTAATTTTTTCCTGTGGAATGTTATTCCAGATTTGAATTACGACTTGTGACAAGTCTTGGAGATTGACAGGTTGTCTTGCTAAATTTCTCAACTTACGACCCATTATGTCCCATACGTGTTCTATGAGGTTCAAATCTGGACTTACTGCGGGACATGGAAGCAGTTTAATTGAGTTTTCCGCCATAAATTCGCGAGTAATGCCTGCGGTATGCGGCTGTGCGTTATCATGCATAAAGATGAAATTTCTTCCTATGCAACGGCTCATTGGCAGCACATGAGGTCGCAAAATTTCTTCCACATATCGTACCGCTGTCATTCCTGGTGCTGGTAGAAGAACAAGGTTGGTACAATGATTCTAGGTAATTTCTCCCCATATCATTATGGAGCCGCTGTTAAATCTTCTTACAGGAGCAACGCATGCTTTGTCATATCACTGTCCCCGACGACGCCAAACTCGAATTCGTCCGAACCGAATAATAAAAATCGTGATTCGTTGCATAGGAAAAAATTTCATCCTTATGCAGGATAACGCACAGCCGCATATCGCAGGCATTACTTGCGAATTTGGCGGAAAACTCAATTAGGCTGCTTCCACGTCCTGCAGTAAGTCTAGATTTGAACCCCATAGAACATGTATGGGACATAATGGATCGTAGGTTGAGAAATTTAGCAAGACAACCTGTCAATCTCCAAGCTTGAAAATTTAAACACACACACACACACACACAAGTGAGAGGCAAAGGAACTCACTTTAATCAAGCACCTCGAAAATGAGTCATTCTACACGCGCGCGCGCGCGCGCGCACACACACACACACACACACACACACACACACACACAACGGCTTTTTTCAGGGCCATGTGCAAAATCCGACCGGCAACTTCCCCGTGGTGAACATCGGGTAATGCTAATTTTGGAATATTGGATAACATGTCTCAATACGTGTCTAAGAGAGGGTGTCTTTCCAGATAACTGGAAGAAGGCACTACTCACGCTCATTAAAAAGCCCGGAAAGCCGGACGGCTGTCCGTCTTCGTATCGACCTATCTGCTTCATAAATGAGACTGGTAAACTGTTCGAAAGACTGATCAGCAGTAGAATTATAGATTACTTGGAGGAAACTGATGGTCTTTTGGATTATCAGTATGAATTTAGAGGGGATAGATCTACAATCGAGGCTATTACTAAAGTGAAGAACATGATGCATGAACAGGTAGCAGAGGACAATATTGTGATTATGATCAGTATTGACATCTCTAACGCTTTTAATTCATTACCGTGGAACAGGATTCATGAGGCTGCAGAAAATAAAAACTTGGCTACATATCTGCGGAGAATCTTATATTCGTACTTAAATAATAGGAAATTAATGTATTATAATATGGACGGAAAAAAGATCGAAAAGAGAGTGACATGCGGAGTCTCTCAAGGCTCTGCACTGGGACCTACTCTGTGGATAATGACCTTCGATACAGTACTTAATTTACCATTTCCCGAAGGGGTCAATGTTATCTGCTTTGCGGACGATACATTAATGCTAGCATTCGACAGAGATGTTTGAACTGCCAGATTGAAGGCAGAACTAGCATTGGATATGCTAAGTGCAGAAATAACTAGATTGGATCTCTGTATTGCAACTGCAAAAACCGATATGGTTATGTTTGCCTCAAGGCGGTCTCACAAACTGCTAGATATGTAGATCAGAATTCAGGATAGGGTGATTAAGGCAGCCAAGAATATGAAGTATTTGGGGTTGGTCATAGATTATAACTGGACCCTTGTGGACTACTTTCAGTCGGTACTGCCCAGAGTTGAAAATATGGTGCTTTCATTGTCTCGGCTTATGAGAAATTTGGGGGGACCGGGTGAGCAATGTCGACGACTTTATGCGGAGGTCGCTCACTCGGTCCTCATGTATGGTGCCCCTATATGGGCAAGTAATATTTACAAAGATAAGAATATTATGCGAAAAATTAGGAGACTACAGCGTCTATTAGCTATAAGAATAATCGCGGGATACCGAACGGTATTCTACGATGCTGCTATGTTATTAGCAAGACTCATTCCAGCGGATCTAACGGCGATTAAGCTTAAAAATACTTATAATAAGATTCGTAATGCTAGAGACCAGAGATATATAATATCGGCTACAAACAAGAAACTAATTAGAGAAGAAGAAAGGCAGATGCATTAGAAATATGGAGGATAAAGAGGTTAGGCTATTTTACCTAACTTTAATGCGTGGTACGATAGAGAAGGTGGAGACAGTTTACCAGCCTCATTTATGAGGCAGATAGGTCTATACGAAGGCGGACAACCGTCCGGCTTCCCGGGCTTTTTAATGAGAGTGAGTAGTGCCTTCTTCCAGTTATCTGGAAAGACACCCTCTCTTAGACACGTATTGAGACATGTTATCCAATATTCCAAAAAAGGCGACGAAGTTTTCTTCATAACCAAACCATGTATACCGTCCGATCCCGGCGTTTTCTTATTACTTGTACGTTTAAATATATTAAGTAGTATCATTTACCTCTAGATTGTCGCTCCAATCAATTGGGATACATGGATTATTCAGTACATTCTTATTAGGAAATAAATGAGTAATAATATCGTCTAACATGTTTTCATCTAATAACTGAGTTAACGGCAACGATAAGCTCTTAAGCTTCTTTAATACAAGTTTAAAGGGGCGACCCCAGGGGTCATCTTTCAGAATTTCCAATAATTCCTGCCACGCCTGTTTTTTGGCCTTCCTGATTGTTGCTCGCAGAGTTTTCCTAGCCAACTTAAGTTCATTGTTGAGACGGGCTTGGATTTCAATAGTAACTTTCCCTTTAGATCTCGTAACTCTTTTCCAAATTCGATTACAAGTGGACCTTAATGTAGCAATTTCTTCTGTCCACCAGTAAACAGGATTTCCTCTATATTGACTTATTTTACGCATAAATGCGTTTGATATAGCTTTGAGAAGACAATCTAGCTTCTTGGCCTGTTGGTACACAGACTTTTGCGGGTCAGGGGAAGGCCAACCTAATATATATGCCGTTGACATCATATCGTCCTCCTTTAACAAAGTTAGGCTCGTATCTATATAGCCTTTGGGCAGCCGCTTTGAAATTACTCCAGGATTAACAGTAACATAAATGTATCGGACAGCGAGTTCTCTTCCTTTCCCAGTTTCCAGCTGACATCATTAACTTTGATTCGCCTATTAATAATAGTCAAATCCACTACGGAGCTTCCTCTCGGATGCACACATGTAAACTCTTTACTAATATTAACTACCGTTAAGCCTGTGCAACCAATCCGACATAAGGTTGCCTCTGCTGTTAGTACTAATATCCCAATGTAGGGTCCTAGCATTAAAATCTCCTAGAATTACTATTAGTTCGTTTCTGTATCTATTGATGATCACAGCCAATTCCGTAAGTAGGTTATCAAACTTTTTCAACTTCCTGTTAGGTGAAAAGTAAACTCCGATAACTACAAATCTGTGAATTCTAATTACTACAAAGCTTTTGCTTCTCTCTAAGACGTGACGTGGCGTTTTATTAAGAGAGCCATACCACGTCATGGCTACATCAGGATTATCTCGAACAGAATTATACAAGAAATCATTATGAGCCGCCTTATGGGGTTCCAGTAGAATTAGCAAATCAATGTTCGAGTTTCTTAACTTAACCATCGCCACATCTTGTGCAGCCGATGAATGGTTACAGTTAAGTTGAATAATACTAATGGTTGGAGTGAATTTGCCTAATTGACTGAGTGTCCTCCACCACTCTTATATTTTCCTTGTCAGGGAGTTTTTTCCCCTCTTGATAGGCCCATTGAGGTAAGGGCGTATCCACATTTCTGAGCTCCTCAGTATAGCCTCTTACAGGTGTCTCAGGAGTGGACGTCCTGTCTTCGCTAATAATTCCTTCCTCTACTAATTGCTCACTTATACCAGCTTCAGGCATTTCTCTTATAGTAGAATCCAATAAATTACTTCTATTAGATCCGCTGTCGTTAAATTTTAACGATAGATTTGGTGGCTCTATATAATCTCTTTGTTCATTTATGGGGTCCCTAATATACTCCTCTTCAGCTGTACTGTTTTCCGTCTGATCGTCCATATCTTGATGCTGTCTTGAATCATCATCGATTATATTCTCTTGCAATGTACTTTCATGCATCTCCTTTTTCTTTTTACTTGATCTACTATATGACCCTGTAATTCCCTCCATCGGTTTTGGGGGAGAGCCAGGCGACAGCAGTCTTTTATTACTGTTCCTGTGAGGGACTTTCCTCGGGGATTGTGGCGCGCACTCCTCGCTCTCCGCGCGATGATCAGCCCTCCTACCTCTTTCCTCACATGGGGGGCAGTGTGGCGGTATATGCCTAAAATGCAAGGGTTACTTTAAAGTGCTGTATCTTTTCGAAAAAAAATAGCAGCGACTTTTCTTTTTTTCAGAAATTAAAGAGAAAGGTTCGTACTTTATGTTTCTGAAAAACAGTATCCCCGAAAAAATGTAGCAAGTCCATGCATTCCGTCAAAGTTTGTAATTTTCAATATAACAAACATGCCCTCACATTTAAGGTGTTACAGTGGTAGGGATGCATCACGCCTAAAATTAAACTATAGTATCTTAAAATAGAGATTTCAAGCTTTAATTTAAAAAAAAGAACATAATTTTACGATAATTTTTCGCAAAGTTACCGTCAGTCAAAGTTGACCAATTTTTGCCTAAAACTTTTCTATGCCATATTTCTCTTAAGCAGAGTATGTTAATTGTTTTTATATAATTTCATATTTAAAAATTACATTTTTAAATATTAAATAATAATAATCTTTATTCTCTTTAGTAGTAAAATATTAAATTGTATATGAACAATATTCAATTCCAGTCTAACATTTTGTAATTTTCGTTAAGATATAAAAAATGTAACAATTTTACAGGCATAGGCTACAATACATTTATTACAGTGAATACGAAAATTCTTCATACGGTAAGAATCATTTTAGTATAAACTAGTTAAAGAGTTAAAAGTTAATAATAAAGTTAAAAAGTAAATTAACTTAACTTACAAGGAAACTTCACATCCTGATAAATTTTGATTTTAATAAGACTTGGCATAAATGTAAAGGGGTAAATACATGAATTTAGAAATTTTTAGTTGGTGCTCAAAAATGGGTGGTTAAATGGATGAAACCACTTTTCGAAGATAAAGACATTTTTGTCTTTCCTCGATATATTTCATAAAGTAAACAAAATATTAAAAAATACTTTATACAAAAATTTTACAGTATAAATACATTTATTTAACTATGCCGTTCATTTTTTGAAAAAAAAATTCAATTTACCATTTGCTCCCTCTATACTGATTACACAGGTAAACAAAAAAAGTGGCTGGTCCAGCGACCAGACTAATCAACTCTTATGTATTTTGACCTGCTGAATCCGAATCCAAGAATTGCAAAGTTAGCTCATTTTTTCTAATCTCGAAAAAAAATGTTTTTCTAAATATTGGTCCGCAGAACAGACTAGTCAATCCTTATGTATTTTGACCCACTGAATCCAAATCCAAGGTCAGAATTGCTGAATTGGCTCATTTTTTCTTAATCTGAAAAAACTTGTTTTTAAATCTTGGTCCGGCGGAATAGACTAGTCTATTTTTATGTATTTTGACCCGCTGAATCCAAATTCAAGATCAGAATTGCTGAATTGGCTCATTTTTTCCCTCAAAAAACACCTTGTAAAAGCAGTTTGAGTCACAAATGTATAATCCAGAGCGTGCAAGCTTGCGTAATCACCCGGGAAATTCAATACCCATGACAAGTCTGAGCTTTTGTGAGTGAATAGTGTAGAAAATTCATTCCCTTTTTCTATTATATTTAACTCTTTCATTTTCGAAGGTCCTGTGGAATTTTCTTTTAAGTTTTTTCCCATTTACAGAAACATCTCGTTTGAGCTCAGCAAAAATCAGCCATCATGTTCACATCCCACTTGTCTTAATATCGATGCTCCATCTTCTTGATGTTCTGATGAAATCTTTCTCCCTGTTCTTCACTATTAATCACCTAGAGCTTCTGGGAAGTATTCGATATGAGAATCCAAGAAATGCAACTTAAGATTCATTAAGGAACTTAGTTTTCCATAGTTCTCTACCATTTCCGCTACCCTTTTTCTGTAATCTTGACTTTTGTGGTTTCCTGGAAAATTTTCTGTGACAGCTTTGAAATTTAGCCATGCTGCTCTTTCGTCTTCATTTATTTTGGTGACAAAATTGTCGTTTCTCAACATTTTACGTATTTGAGGTTTATCGAAAATTTCTTCCCGCAACTTCGCATGAGAGATGTTGAGAAATTTTTCTTGTAAATACCAGTAGCATTCACCTTTTTTATTCAGAGCTTTCACCCATTGTTTCATGAGTCCTAATTTGATATGAAGAGGTGGAGGAAGAACTTTTGAAGGCTTAACTAACGGTTTATTCATAATGTTTTTAGACCTAAGTTGCAAAGGCATCCTTATCGGCCATTCTTTTCTTATGTAATGGTTCGTTTAATCTCTACTATCCCATTCATATAGGAAACAAGATTTTTTGTGTAACCTGATTGAACTAATAATATGGTAAGAATTTTTAGATCCCTACAAATTTGCCATTTATGTTCTCGGTATAGGTTGCTTAATGAATCTTAAATTGCATTTCTTGGATTCTCATATCGACTACTTTCCAGAAAATCTAAGTGATTGTAGTGAAGAACAAGGAGAAAGATTTCATCAGAACATCAAGGAGATGAAGCATCGATATCAAGGTAAGTGGGATGTGAACATGATTTCTACTGGACGCTCAAACGAGATGTCTCTGTGAAAGGGAAGAAACGTAAGAGGAAGCCATTGCACAGAATATTCGAGAATAAAAGAGTTAGATATAATAAAAAAAGGGAATGAATTTTCTACGCTGCTCATTCACAGAAGCTCAGACTTGTCATACGTTTTGAATTTTCCCCAGGTAATGTGGTTACGCAAGCCTGCACGCTCTGGATTATACATTTGTGACCCAAACTGCTTTTACAGGGTGTTTTTTTGAGGTTAGGAAAAAATGAACCAATTCAGCAATTCTGACCTTGAATTTGAATTCAGCGGGTCAAAATATATGTAGATGAATTAGTCTAATCCGCCCGACCAACCACTATTTTTTTGTGTGCCTGTATAATGCAAGGTTTTTATAGATATTCTTTTAAATAAATTCATAAAAACCAGAAAAAACATTGTAAATTTCTTCAGAGCTGTTGGTTTTCGAGAGTGGAAGATAGATGCATAGGTCATAAAGGAAAGAACGTGAAGCTAACACAATATAATATTAATTAAATTTAATACAATTTATCCATTATGCATAATATTATAACAAATTGCAACATATTAATAAGTTTAAAATTTATAAAATTAAATTAAAAGTTTTTTTCTAAAACTAAAGACATGTATATACTTATATAATAAATGTATGTGTTAAAACACATTCGTTTACATATATTGTAACAATATTGTGATAAGCAGCGTTACATATTAATATTCTTATATTAATCCCTTACGGAAAAAACACTTTAATTTTGAAAGTTTACACTCAAAATTGAGTGTTAATACTTGATTTTGGGAGTTTACTCTCAAATTTAGGTGTATACGCTCAAATCTTGAGTATTTACACCAAAGATTGAGTGTTTATACTCTAACATTGAGTGTGTACACCCAATGATTGAGTGTTCATACTAAAGTTTGGATTTAAATACTGAATATTTAAAAGTATACTCTCAACATTTGGATATAACACACAATAAATGAGTATATACTTCCAACATAAAGTGTGAACACTGAAACGTTGGGGATGTACACTCAACATCTATCGGTTGAAGGTATACACTTAATATTGAGTGTGCATTTTCAAACATTGGATTATAAGATATTAAATAAAAACAAAGCAAAAAAAGCAAGTTCAACCAAGATTAAAATTAATCTGCATTGGTAAAAATGGACATAAAACGAATATCTAAAATAAACATTCAACTAGAGTGTTCAGCTGGCTTTGAGTATTAATTTGAGTATTACTTTCAACTTGGATGTTTGCCATCTAATTGAGTGTTAATTTCAATGTTATTCTTAATTTTAGGATTAACATTGAAATTAACACTTAATTAGATGGCGAACATTCAAGTTAAGAGTAATAACACTCTAATTAAAAGTAAATTAAAAAGCGAACACTCAAGTTGAGTATTTACACTGAATTGAGTGTTTACCCCTTGTCCCAAATTATACTCAATTTGAGTATTTTTTTAAGTGTTATTTTTAGTGTTTTTTCCGTAAGGGATATTGAAAAAAAATGTCGAAGTATTGAGAACCAAATATTTCTTGTAAAATTTTCTTCGATATTTATTTATATGTGTGAAAAAAATTTATGTGTGAATATAAATATATATTTTTGTGAGGTTCCCTTGTTAGTTTATTTTGAACAACTTAACTATTAACTTTAACTACTCTTATTTTACAAAACATACAAACTTTTATTCATTAAATATTTTCCAAATTATATATTTTCTATGTAAAAGATAAAAATTACAAAAGAAAAACACATTCTCACATAAAAATAATCTTTTTTTATTTTATATAAAAAAATGAGTAGTTATGAAATTTATTTGATTTTTCCTATAATTGTTTTGAGTGCAAATTTTAAAAAAATATGCACTCTTTCAGTCTTTCTAATTTAATATAGGGTATGTCCCGTCAACCGCAACACCTGTCTACTTAAAATGTAACGCAACGTACAGATATATATAACGGCTCAAAAAATTTGTCTTCTCAAATACTTTCAAAAACCACCTAACACTTTAAAAAACAAGATGCCGACTCTAATATGGTTTCTAAACCTAAGGAAAATCTCACAAATTTCTTAAAAATCCCTTGTCATTACCTTTCAAAAAGTGAGTCAAGTATAAAATTCTCTGTTTACGAATCTGAAATCAAATCACTAATTTAATGGATAAATTCAGTACTTAAAAATGGCAAATATTGCATAAATTTTCCGAAAATCTCTTGTTAGTAGCTATTGAAGATCAAGGCAAGCCCAAGATTATCTTACTAAGGATAATCGAAGTCACTGATTACAAATCTGAATTGATAACGATTTCGAAGTGAGTATCCAATCATTCAAAATGACCATTCCAATATAATACTGCCCGGGAAAAAATTTTTAGATATGATCAGATATAATTATATATACATTTATCATACATGATCATACATTGAATTTGTCTCTGTATAAACATATATAGTTTTATATAACCATATATAACTATATATGGTATGTAGCTTCAGATTACATTATATTTGATCATGTCTATTTATATATAATTATATATAATTATACGTGATTATATATAATATATAATAATATATGGAATTATATATAATAATATATAACAAATAATTGATTTTTGTAATTATTTTTATTTTTTTATATTAATATACGTTTTACAAAAGTATACAATATTTTAGTCATACAACTTCTTTTCTTCAGTGGACATATGCATAGCATAATATATGCATGTATGCAGTATATATACTAATATAATCTTTAATTTATGTTTCAAACTAAAAATTAGTGTTTAAATTTATAAAAGAAACTTTTATAATTTCTTTGGCTTAAAGAAAAACATTTTCTTAAATAATATATAGTTACTTATATAGTTATAAAAAAATATCATTGAGTAAAGCCTTCAGCACACGATAGGATTTTTCATTTTATTATGCGATCTAGCATGAAAAATCGTGCCGAAGACTGAACATAACATACTTAAATTGTAGCATATATAAAAATTATAAAAATATTTTTAAAAACATGTAAAATTATGTGAGAAAAACAACTTTGATAAGAAACAAAACTAAACTTATTTTAATTCTTTTCTTTCTTCTGTCTTTTTTAATTTTCCCAAGTCGTTGGCTCATTGCTTGACGGATTTTTTCATCAGTTTGTTCCATCTAACCTCTTTGCTTAGCTATATCTTTGGCAAAAGCTGTAATTCAATTACATTGATAATAAAGGTTTTTAACTGTATATAAAACAAAAATAAAACTATAAATATAAATTGCAGATTCTTTGTTAAAATAGTTTTATTTTACTTTGTTTAGCTTTATCATGTAAACATAAAACTTTTTCTTGTTCATTTTTTTCTGCCGCTCGAGGCGCTTGACCAGTAAATGTACATTGAAGAAGAGCGGATTCATGAAAGACGTCTTCTAATAATTTTCGAGCTACATGTGAAGCTCTATGAGAGCTTCCTATCGCGTAATCTAAAATTTTCTGTTTGCAGTAAATCCCATCTTGAAGATGAACCATCTACAAATTTAAAATAAAAAACATTTACAATCAATTTTTGAAAACTAAAAAATAATGTCATATGTATAGGTAATGTATATATATATAATTATATAATTACATCATCACTAGTCCAGAATTGTAATAATTGTTTGGCATTAGCATCAACAATTTCTCCTTTTTCTATATCTTCATTTTTATTAATTTCTGCTACTACATCTGCTTGTCTCTTTTCTTTATTTTCCATTTCATTTCTTTCTTTTACATTTATGTTTTTACACGTTTCTTTTATTACATTTTCACCTTTTTCATCTGTCTTTATATTTGATTTGTTATCTTTTTCTGCATAATCTACATTGTCACTCGTTTCTAAGTCATTATTATTTTTTAGTTTATAATATTTCTTAGCTATTGCTTGCAATTGTTCTATTGTGAGATCAGGTGGAAGTGTTGAATTTGCCTCTTCATCACTTTCACTACTAATTTCTATTTTATCTAAATTTTGGTGAATCTAAAATTACATAATATTAGGTAATTTAAAATATGTATTACCTATACAATGTATTAAAAGGTTATTTATTATAATATATTATATAATTTATTGTAATTTAGTACTACGTTTTCTTCTTCATCAGAAGAAGTTGAATCGCTTGATGAATAAATTTTATTATTTCTGGATTTTTTTATATCCATTAATTTCTTTTCCTATACATATTAATAATTTAAATTTTTAATATCAATTATTATTATTATTGCTATTATTACCAATACACTTTTACTATTGTACACTGCGCTTCAATAATTCATTTTTTTGTGTAGATGAACGTAATGACTAATCAATACACGTTTGAGAGATCAAGCTTATTGGTTCATTATTTGCGCAGAAAAAAGAAGGAATCTTTGAAACGGTGTCCAATAATGTCTTTTATTACTCTGTTTATATAGCCTGGTATTTTGTATTTTGAATTGTTATGTACCACATCTGTAAAATCTAACTATATACCTAATCTAATTTAACATTAATTAATGTTTATAATTTTTTATATATTAATTTATTTATTTTATGATAGATATACCTTTTTGACGGTTTTGCTTCTATTAATTTTTTTACTAGAAGTCGCTTTAGGTGATACAGAGAAAATTTGTTTTTTAATTATTTTTCTCTTGCTCAATAGTTCATTTTTTGGCAATAGACGTTTTTTAGATTTATTTTCATTTTTTAGTTTATCCAGCTCTTCATTTAATATTGCAACGTTTTCTGAAATTAATGTGTATTAGTATAATAGATATACAGGGTGCGTTCGGGATGACGCTATTAGCGCTATCAGCATCAGTCTATCTTCATTACTCATTAAAAGTAGGACAAGGATAGACTGATGCTGATAGCGCTAATAGCGTCTTCCCGAACGCACCCACAATAAGATATGTTTTTACGATAAATAGTAACCTCAAAAACTTTTTACTGTTACTAACGTGCCGTCACCATTTTATATATATGTATATATATATATATATATATATATATATATATATATATACTTACCAGAACTCATAATGACTTTTCCTGTAAATTTCTTTTTATTCCAAAAGAAATCTACTGTTTCACCATTTTTTATCATATTTTCATCACAAATTACATTGTGTGCTTCGACCATGCAGTAAGAATTATCTTCTTTACATTTAATAATAAAAGTTTTCATTTCTCTAATAAATTAGATTTACTAATTTAACTTTCTCGCATCTACTTTGCGTAATTAATGAGGATTTTACTTTCGTTATCTTGTTGCAACTCGATACAATAGCAACACGTGCATGTACAGTGACGGAAACTTAAGCCATAACCTAAATCATAAGACCAATCTGCAGCTAGGACAGCAGAGGCGCTGGGTCTGTTCGCGTCACATGCCCCGACATGCTCCTATTCACCCCAACGCACTCTAATTCGTTGATTCCGATGACGCTAACCTATCAGAGTGCGTTGGAGTGAGTAGGAGCATGTCGGGGCATGGCGGCACGAACAAACCAGCTGATAGTATAAGCAATCTAGAGCGCATTCGAGCAGCACGCTACCAACATTAACACATCATTTGCTGAAACCAAACATTGCGTGTATAAATCTTTACTGATTTATAAAATGTCATTGTTTAATAATAACGCTTACAATAATTTTCTACCTTATAGAAAAAGGTATAGACTATGGAAACAAAGTGTCGATGTTCCAGTAAGTAAAATAAATATATACGTACACAGGCATATATTAGAGTACACATAGGTATATACGAAAATTATATTTATATAAAAATAAATGTATTTTATATTCAAAATTATATTTAATTTAACCAAAAAAGTCATACAAAATAAAATAAAATGTTATAAATATTTATTTTTATAGGTACCATTAAAGACAAGGCGTAGATGGAGAAATAATATTACTGCAGAAAATATTTATGATAATGAAAGAATGAATGATATATCCAATAATGCCGAAGAAAATAGTAACTCCAATAGTAACAGTTTTATTAATAGTAATGATGCTGAAGATTTTGATGTGAAGAGAGAGAACACAAATATATTAATAACTAATTTAAATCATTGCCACGAAAAAACAATAAATGTTAATAATAATTCAAACAATTTTGATATTATACATAATGAAAGTGAGGCTAATACTATCAATATTGATAATAAGAATGATGATCAATTGAATGATGAAAACAATTTTGAAATATTACAAGAAAATTCATGTGATGAAATAATTGTGAATATTTTAGAATTGTATGTTCGTCATAAATGGACTAAATCAAGTTTGCAAGATAATTTGTTACTTTTGCGAAAAGTAGCTTCTAACAAAACACAAATTCCTAGCACAATTTACAAATTATTCCAATATGTAAAAGATCGTGTTCCTAAATTCACCACTACAAAACATTTTTCTTGTACAAACTGTTTAAATTACAATGGCATTAAAATTAACAGTAATTGTCTTTTGTAATAATAAAAAGTTTGCTTTTTTTTTTTTAAATTGATATCTGTGAACAGTTAAAGTTTATGTTTGAGAATTGTAATTTAGTTAAAAAGCTAAAGCCGTCACTTAATGATGATGATGAAGTTATTAGTGATATAACTGATGGTTCCGAATATATAAGAGTAAATTCTCGTAATGACAGAGAAAAATATGATTTAACTTTAATACTAAATACTGATGGTATTTCTATTACAAAAAGTTCAAAAAGTCACTGCTGGCCACTAGTTTTTACAATTTCGGAATTACCAGAATATCTTAGAGAATCTTATTTAATTATGATAGGTTTATGGTACGACGAGGACTAATGAATACATTTTTAAAACCATTTTGTTTAAAATTACAAAAATATTTTACTAAAGGTATTCGCTGGATTGACCCAGTAACTAACTTAGAAGTAGTATCAAAAATTGTAATGCCTTTAATTATTGCTGATGCTCCAGCAAGAGCGCAATTGCAAAATATATTAAACTTTAACAGAAAATATGGCTGCAACATTTGTGAAATTAAAATGAAAAAATGCGATAGAGTACAAGGTAAAAAGAGTTATCGTATATATCCTTATAATACAATAGAAAGTAAATTAAGAAATAATAATCGAATGATAAGACAAGCTGAACAAATTATTGATTCAGAAAAAAAACATAAAAAGGGTGTCAAAGGTCCTTCTATTATTTCTAGTTTACCATTGCTTGATTTAGGAACATGTGTAATTCCAGAGTATATGCACTCTGTATTACTGGGAGTTACTCGACAATTTTTAGATTTATGGTTAAATAAAAAAGGACCGTGGTCCATAAAAAAATTTATTCCTGAAATTGATGACATTTTGCTTAAGATTCGACCACCACATTTTTTTAATAGAATGCCAAGATCTATTAAGCTTTATTTATTTATAATTTATATCTTTATTTATAATTTTCTTCAATATTATAAATAAAGCTTCAGAATTATACAACTGGATATTGTTTTATTCGCTGCCATGTTTAGTTAATTATTTACCAGATCCGTATTTTCAACATTGGATGTTACTTGTAAAATCACTATTTACTTTGCTTCAAGATAAAATAAAAAAACAACCCGATCTTAAATTAGCAGAAATTTATTTAAAATCTTTTGTCCAAAACATAAAATTTTTATATAATGATCGTCAAATGAAATACAATGTACATCAACTACAACATCTCGTTCTCATTGTAAAACGATGGGGTCCTTTATGGGTTACATCAGCATTTCCATTTGAAAATTTTAATGGAATATTAGTTCACAATATTCATGGTAAAAAGCATATAGGACAAGAAATAATGAATAATTTAAGTATTGCACAAGGTTTACAAGTACTCAAAACACAAAAAGTAAAAAATAATTGCGTAATAAATAAAAATATAACACATCCAATTGGAAAAAATTGTTGTAGTAGATTGAAGGATTGGCAGTTTGATTTATTAAATTCAAATAATAAAATTATCAAAAATTTACATATTTATGCTCGAGCAAAAATAAAAGATGAAATATATACATCAACAATTTATAAAACTACAAAAACCAATATTTGTTATAGCATTCAAATAAGTCTTATAAATAATAAAACATTTTATGGCACAATTCACTTTTTTTTTACTGAGATAGATAATCCTTCTTTACTGTGGTTAGTTATTCAATGTATTAATGTAGAACACCAAAAAATGTTTTTTAATGTAAAAAACGAATTGAAAATAGAACATATAATACTTGTTATAGACAGTTGTAACTACGTTGTGATAAAATCAACCGATATCAAATCCATACGTCATCTTATAAAAATTAACAATTATTTATGTAAGCGGCCTAATATAAAACGCAATGTTTGGTAAACCGATGAATAACATAATTTAACCTATATTTTATATAAATACTCCTACATTTTTCATCAATTTGTAAGAAATCTTTTATATATTTATTATAATTAAAGAAATAATTAAATAACACGCTTTTATTTTCGTCAATATATATAATATATATATATATATATATATATATATATATATATATATATATATTTCTTATATGTGATTATATATATAACATATATGGTACAATGTTTGCTTATTTTCTTGTAAATTTTACTTTTTATGTTTTAATAAAAATATATAGATACTTAAATATGATCATATATGATTACATTTATACCTACATACAATTATATATATAATTTTATTTGGTTTAAGTTAAGTTGTGTTAATGCATATAAAATTTAATATGAACACATATAATTATATATATCTTTCTACGAGATATTATGTATAATTATATATGATACCATGACGCATCGTTAACTTTGATATTATCATATAGGATAACATATATGTTTTAGGATTACAGAATATATAGATTTATATGATTATATATAATCATATATAAAAGTTTCCACAATTATATATGGCACCACGGCGTATCGTTAACTTTGATATTATTATACTGGACAACATATATGTTTTAAGATTATAGAATATATAGATTTATATGATTATATACAATCATATATAAAACCTTCCATTAATATATATAAATTTATACATATATAGTCATATATGATAACATATAATCATATCTGATTATATATTAAAATTTTTTCCCGGGTGATGTGCTTTAGTGACCAATTTTAGGTTGAATTTTTTTCCGATTAGCACTTTTTTTTAATCAGCAAAGTTTATTTTTTGTTAATTAAAAAGAAATAATCGAAAAAAATGTCAATCCAAAATTTGTTTTGGGTCACTAGAGCACATCAACATTATATTGAAACAGCCATTTTGAATGACTGGATATTCATTTCTAAATCGTTGTCAACGACTTTGAAAATCCTAGTAAGGATATTTTTACATCAATTCGATCATTAAAAAATTAATTACAAGGGTTTATCGAGGAACTCATCCAATTTTTTACTATTTCAGATGCCATCCCTTACGGAAAAAACATTCTAATTTTAAGAGTTTACACTCAAAATTGAGTGTTAATATCGATTTTGAGAGTTTACTCCCAAATTCAGGTATATACGCTCAAATCTTGAGTATTTACACTAAAAATTGAGTGTTTATACTCGAACATTGAATGTGTATACCCAATGACTGAGTGTTCATACTCAAGTTTGGGTTTAAATACTGAATATTTAAAAATATACTTTCAACACTTGGGTATGACAATCAATAAATGAGTGTATACTTCCAGCATAAAGTGTGAACACTGAAACGTTGGGGATGTACACTCAATATTTATCGGTTGAAGGTATACACTTAATATTGAGTGTGCACTCTCAAACACTGGATTAGGAAATATTAAATAAAAACAAAAGTAAAAAAAGCAAGTTTAACCGAGATTAAAGTTAATCTACATTGGTAAAAATGGGCATAAGACAAATATCTAAAATGTTGTGGCCCTTATTGGGATAAAGGGTCACAGGTATTTGGGATCGTCTGTCGGTACTCCTCGGATCAGGTCTAGTAAAAGATTGTAGCCGTTGATTGAGTAACAATGTATATATAGTATATTTTCTCTATTGATTACACTGATTCGTTATAACACGTATACTATAACTCGTGATAAGTATAAATGGACGAGCGACATACGTTCGTTGCTATGGCACGCAAGTAAGCCCGCTCGTTGTACCTCGGTGTTTATATACACCGATTTTTGGTGTATAACCGGGGAGGGTACTTCCCGGTCACTGGCCTTTGGTCAATGCTCTTGCTTAGCCAACAATTGCTAGCTATGCAGATTCCACTCCAAAATCAGGAGATTTTGGGTCTTGTTTATTAAGCAATTGGGTGCATTGCCCGGTGCGACGCCCGGTATGTAGGCCGGGCGATGTCCGCGCGCGAGGTGTCGTTTGACACCTTATATCGCTTGCGACATTTCTTGTGTGAGTGTATCACACTCACAACAAAAATAAACATTCAATTAGAGTGTTTTCACTTTCACTTGGATGTTTGCCATCTAATTGAGTGTTAATTTTAGTGTTATTCTTAAATTTAGGATTAACACTTAATTAGATGGCGACCATCCAAGTTGAAAGTAACACTCTAATTAAAGTAAATTAAAGAGCGAACACTCAAGATGAGCGTTTACACTGAATTGAGTGTTTATCCCTTGTCCCAAATTATACTCAACTTGAGTTTTTTTTTTGTGTTATTTGTAGTGTTTTTTCCGTAAGGAATATTAAATCCATCATTGTCAATTTTGATAATCTAACTTCAGATTCATTATCTCTGACCCAAAAACCCCCAATGAGGTATATTTTAAGATCGATTTTATTATAATAAAGTTTATATTAAAGGAGTGAAGAGGATTTCATCCAATTCTTGACAATTTCGAGCGCCACATTGAATCCGTCATTTTGAATTTCGGTGATCTGATTTCTGCGACCTTGATTATTCTTAGTAAGATAATTTTAAACTTGATTCGATCTTCAATAGTTACTAACAAGGGATTTTCGAAAAATTTGTGGGATTTTCTGTAAGTTTGGAGCCATATTGTCGCCATCTTGTTTTCTGCAAAGTGCCAGATAGTTTTTGTAAGTATTTGAGAAGACAAATTTCTTGGGCCATCACATGTCTCTGGATGTTATGTTATATTTAGGTAGATATGTATATGTTCCAGTTGACGTGGAACGTCCCATATATAACACCTTCTGAAATTAATTCTTAATTTAATTTAAGAAAATTTAATCTTATTATGACTTTTAACTCATTGTTAGTTTTTTTTAATGTAACTTTTAATGTAGGGGAGAGGCGGGCAAAGTGGCCAGGCTAAGGTTTGCTGATTTTTTAAGCTGACTTGCAATTGCCATAAAGGCACCAAAATTGGTGATTATATACTTTAACTATCCTAGTACATAACAGAATTTTTTAATCATTTTAGGATTGAGTTAAAATATTGCATTTTTCAAAAAGTGCCCAAGTGGCCACTTTGCCCGATCGCAGCTTTAAAATAAAAAATGACTGATAAAAAATGATTTAAACTAATAGAATAATGTATTTATTTGTATAAAAGTTACATAAATTCAGAACAATTATCACAATAACTTGGAAAAAATGATTCATTGTAAGACGTTATAGAAAAGTTGAAAAGTTTAAAATGTTAATTAAGATAGCCTGTTAATAATAAAACTATTCAAAGTTTTTTGTATTGGGTATGGTAATAATACAAAAGAAAAAAGAGTTGATGCTCGGCGGGCAAAATGGCCAACAGCCATCACCAGTCTGGCCACTTTGCTCGAATTGACAATTACACAAAAGTTGTTCTATTTTAATAAACTACCGGAATTATGTAATTGTCAAAGCGGGATTTTGTAACCAAAATCCACTCTTTTAAAACAGTTTTGTTGAAAAACAGTAAGTTACTTGATTTAATAGTAATAAATGCAAAAATTGAGCACTTATTTTATATCAGGATGATTAAAAACTACAAAAATTATAATAACTTCAAGAGATGACACATTAACTGGTTCGGGCTTTTCAACGTGACTGAGAACGTTGAATAGAACAAGTTCAGGTGTTCTTAGGGCAATGGCAAAATCTTACGGCCTTCATAACCCCTGTGGCCGCTTTGTCTGTCATGGCCACTTTGCCTGCCTTTCCCCTATATTTTAATGTAAATTTTATTAAATATTAACATTAACTTAATTTAGTTAATAAAGAATATTACTTAATTTTATTTATGAAAATTCATCAATTAACGTCTTTTTAGATTCATGGTGCCTACGTACAAGCTCTTCACATATTGACATCGTTTCATAATTGTCGATATGAATTTATATTTATGAATCACGACGTTAAAAGTACAAGACATTATACTTCGGTCATAGGTGTTTACAGGTGATAATTATAACTTTGATGATTATATAATTGTTAATAATGGTAATCATTTCAGCAAAGTGTTTGTTACAGAGCTTATATGTCGTCGAAGATCTACAGAGAAATTAAACTAAGGAGTGGTATTATACGTGAAAATCGATTGATCTTATTACCTCAAGAAAAGGTGCACTCCTTTGTGCAGGATGTTTGGAATTTATCTATTGAGCAGGTTTTTACCAAATAGTTTTAAGTTTTAAGAAAACCATTTAAGAAAGCCTAGTAAAATTTTTTAGAATTTCGAAATTTTTAATAACACAGGCACACAAAAAAAGTGGTTGGTCCGACGTTCTAGACTAGTCTATCCTTATGTATTTTGATCCGCTAAATCCAAATCTAAGGTCAAAATTGTTGAATTGGTTTATTTTTTCCTAACCTCAAAAAAAATTTTTTTTAAATGTTGGTCCGCCCTTACGGAAAAAACACTCTAATTTTGAAAGTTTACACTCAAAATTGAGTGTTAATACTCGATTTTGGGAGTTTACTCCCAAATTTAGGTGTATACGCTCAAATCTTGAGTATTTGCACTAAAGATTGAGTTTTTATACTCGAACATTGAGTGTGTACACCCAATGATTGAGTGTTCATACCAAAGTTTGAATTTAAATATTGAATATTTGAAAATATATGTACACTCAACATCTTTCGGTTGAAGGTATACACTTAATATTGAGTGTGCACTCTCAAACATTGGATTAAAAAATGTTAAATAAAAACAAAAGCAAAAAAAGTAAGTTCAACCGAGATTAAAATTAATCTGCATTGGTACAAATGGACATAAAACGAATATTTAAAATAAACATTCAACTATAGAGTGCTCACATTACTAAAACGAGCAGCCTTTCCTACTCTCGACGCCAGTACGAAAGTAAGTATTATTGGACGACGATAATTTAATCTAGAACATAACCTCAAGTTTTGTAACTACGTGTTGATCGATCCATATAATAGCCGTAAAGTTTCGTGAAAGGCTTTTCAAAAAAGTACGCCTTTTCCAAAATTAAATAATGTTGATCAAGCGGTAAAGTTTATATTAATATTATTTATTGTTATTTTATTTGCGTGATTATCACTTTCGTTGCTCAGCATGTGCAGCCGCGTGATGAGAGGTTTTTTCGCAAGTAGCCAGTCATGCGTGATAAATCTATTAAATAAAATCTATTAAATAATCTATTAAATAAAAATTGAACATAGCCCAATACAAATAACGTGTTTTAAACAATATAAAAATTATCGTAAGAAAATTATTGAAACGTTACTTAACATAATATTAACATATATTTTGAATAATTTTTTTTAAATTAATTTTATACATTCATATAATTAATTAAAATATTTAGTTATTTAAAACTAGTAAAATACTAATTGGAATTGTTTAATTAATCAATAACAAATGTACAAATATTTTATTTTTCTTTTATTTTGAAATAATATTATACATTGAAACAAGCTAATTAGGCTCTCATATAAAAAATTAAAATTTGAAAGAAATTAAAAACAAAAGTTTAGCTAAATAATTTTTCCTTGTGTTAACTTTTTTATAATCTCAAGAATAGGATATGGAAAAAAAAATAATTAAGACGTTACTATATTTTTAGCAAAGTTTCAAAGTTATAGTTCAAATTTCACATCTATACGATAAAAACTTCATCGTAGAAAGCTTTGACTATCAACATATAAAAAATTGTCTAATGTTAACATATTTCGACATTTTATTTACGAATCAAGCCAATTTTAATAGTTTTTAATGAGCATTATTGGAACGTTATTTAGTTGTTTTAATGTATTTTAAGCAAAATTATATATGTCCAAATAATGACCATTTTACGTCCAGTGAAGACATTCTAAAGATGTCCTTGGAATGTTGCTTGGCGGGATATAGAACATGCTTTGTACATCCACAGGATGTACACGGGATATCTATCGAATGTCCTTTGGGCCCGTTTCGGATATCCGATTTATGTTGTGATCGTGTCTATGTGTTGTGTGGGTAGTCTGGTCTGCTGGACCAACATAAAAAAAAAAATTTTTTTGAGGTTAGGAAATACGAGCTAACTTTGCAATTTTGACCTTGGATTCGGATTTAGCGGATCAAAATACATAAAGATTGACTAGTCTAATCCGCCGAACCAACCACTGTTTTTGTGTGCCTGTGTAATTTAAATGTATCTATAATTTTGAAGATTTTTTATAAGTTTCTCACATATATTTTACAAAAATTGCAATTTCTTTTAGAAGTACTGAAAAAATCTACTTTTTTCCATTTTTTTTCTACAGCATGTAATATTACACGGGAGCGTCCCAGATGCGCACAGTTATAAACGGACACAGTGCGAAAGGGACACAGACCAAATGCACACAGACCAAATGCGCACAGACCAAACGGACACAGTAACAAACGGACACAGTAATAAACGGATACAGTAATAAAAGGACACAGTAACAAACGGACATAGTAACAAACGGACACGATAACAGACGGACACAGACCAAATGAACACGGACCAAATGCGCACGGAACACATTTGCACGGACTAAATGCGCACAAACTTATCACATGGGTTGCAACTTTTCAGGGCATCCCTACCGACGGGATGGGTGCGGGAGGGGGGGCGAAGCCCCCTTGCACCTCCGTGTTTGTGTGTGTGTGTGTGTGTGTGTGTGTGTGTGTGTGTGTGTGTGTGCGCGCGCGCGCGCGCGTGCAAAGCATTCTCTGCACCACATGGGTTTGCGACTGTGTCCGTTTCGGACTGTGCGCATTTGGTCCGTGCGCATTTGGTCTGTGTCCGATGGTTACTGTGTCCGTTTGGTCTGTGCGCATTTTGTCTGTGTCCGTTTCGCATTGCGTCTGTTTGGTCTGTGCGCATTTGGTCTGTGTCCATTTATTACTGTGCGCATCTGGGAGTCACTCCATTGCATCATGTGAGTACCAGTAAAAACATGATTTGCTAAGATAATCTATATATATAAGTCGCGATGTATGTATGTCCGTAACTCCTCGGACTGCTTCGTCATTTGTGGTCCGATCTTAACGCCACTGGTGTCAAAATTTAACAAATTTTCCGGAGAGTGCTACCATGGGGTCTGATTTTTCAAAAACAGATTGTTTAAAAAATGATGGGCAAAAATATACGTTTTTATGACTAAAGTCTGTATTCCAGTAAACTCCTCTGTCATTTGTGATCCGATCCTCTTGTAACTGGTCTCAGAATTTAGCATTTTTTTCGAGGATGGCTTCTATGGACTCAGATTTTTTAAAAACAGGGCGTTTTAAAAGTTATAGGTTTTAATATGCGTATAAATGACTGAAGTCTGTTTGCCCGCGATTTACATCGTCATTTGAGGGCCGATCCTCTTGCAATTTGTCTCAAAATTTAGCATTTGTACCGGGAATGACTAATATGGGTTCGTATTTTACAAATACAGGGCGTCGCAAAAATGATAGACAAAAATATATACGTTTAAATGACTCAAGTCTGTATTCCCGCGAATTACTTGGACATATGTGATCCGATTTGTAGCCTAAATCTCTTGCAAATGGTCTCATTTTATTCCAAACTTAACGAGTAAGGCTGCCATGGATTGGATTTTCCCTATACAAAGTGTTTTATTTAAGGACTTACATTTTTTAAAGTTACGCAAACATTTATGAAAAAACCTGTATATGGAAATGAATAAATAAATAATTAATGTAAAAAGGTGTTATTTACATAAGAGGGTTTTACAAAAATTTATGTATATAAGTTCAGTTGTCTGCATGTCTGTATGTCCGCGATAATTTTCATTATTTGATGTCCGATCCTCATGCAATTTGTCTCATTTTGTTTTAAATTTTGGATTAAAATTAGGGGTTTGTTTTTAACATAAACAGGGTTTTTCCAAAATTTTTTAAATAAAAATTAGTAACGAACATGCGTTTATCTGTATGACCGCGAACTACACCGTCATTTGTGGCCCGAACCACTTGCAAATGATCTCATTTAATTCCAAATTTTTTGAAGATGGTAGTTGTGGCGAGTCAGGGCTAAACGCCCCTGACAGTACGCCACCACAATACGTTATTAGCGAAACAGGACCACGCGCCTCTTGACAGTAGGTTGCCACAGAGGCACAGTAAGGAATTCGAGATCCTACTTTCCAAAAAACGCGTTACGCGCGTTCACCACTAGAGGCCCTCCTTACTCAGTAAAGTGACAGTTACCAGCCTTTATAAGGAGCAGCGGAAAGGAGAACCGTAAAGTCACTCTTTGCGCTCTGAAGCAGACAGTCATTTTAAGAGCGGAAAGCACTACGCTTTACCGCCAGTTCAGATACCACGGCGACTACTCTGAAGGAAGCCAAGACGCTGCACTGGAGACTCCGGGCGCTCACATTGTCACCGGTCCGGAACACGCGGCCACCTCGTGTATTGCTGCCCGAAGGAGATCAGAGAATCTGGAGGTACACCTCCCCACGGTACCAGCTGCCGGACCTACTGGAGAACCTCGCCAGGGACAGCTGCAGCATCGCCACGCAGACGGACACCACAGACTGCTGCAAGAGAGATCAAGCGACATAGACGGCCCTTGGAGCCACCACCACGTGTGGAACGCAGACCAATCGTAGTCGGGTCGGCAAATCCAAACGGAAGAAAGCCAAACTACGGAGACCATCTAAGGAGAGACCATCCAGGGCAAAAAGACATCGTGTCGAGATTGGAGAAGAGACTGCAGCTACGCCGTTCAAGAACAAGACCGACTGCAACAACAACGAGGAGCCAGCGTACCGGGTTACGATAACCAAACCGCCAATACGGTAGAGGCCTAAGGCCTAGAGCCCTTGTCAGGGCCACTTGAATATACGAAAACATAATATTGTATATATGTACATAGTGTATATTAAAGATAAAATATGTATTTTGTTTCGCCTAGTTCACTGGCGAAAGACCTATCCCAAGCGACAAGAGAACGAACACGCCGGAACGAGCGAAGTTCCGCCACAGTAGCTATGGATTTGAATTTTCCATACACAGGAGGGTGTTTTATAAATGAATAGCGTAACTTTAAGAAATGTAGGACCTTAAAAGAAACAACCGGTAAATGGATAAATTGATTCAAATTTTTATTATAAAGAAAGAGTTTTATAACATGATCTTCATTATGAAAAGTTTTGTAAAAACATGTATTGGATAAGAACACGCTTGAGTACGGCACCCGTTGTAAACGGCACCACAAATAACTGTGTATTATATGATATGCAAATGGTTTCATTTTATTCCGAAATAATCGAGGATGGTTGCCATGGGCTTGGATTTTCAATATACAGAGTGTTTCATAAATGATTGGCGTAACTTTAAGAAATGTAGGTTCTTAAATGAAACAACCTGTATATGGTTCCATTGAATCAGATTTTCATTGTAGAGGGGGTTATATAACATGATCTTCATTATAAAAAGTTTGGTAAAAACATGTATAGGACAAGATCATGCTTGAGTACGGCATGATGTACTAATATAAATGGCACCACTAATGATTTTGTATTATACGATAAGTACGCATGTTTGTTAGTTTGTATTTCCGTGAACGACTCACACGGGCGTGCATTTTTGATCAAAAAATATAAAATTTGAATACCAAAAGCAAATGGATGAACATAGAAATGATTAAGCTTACATTTCAGTGTTATATAAGTACCACAAACAGATGCGGTACTTATATATGTGTGTGCATGAAGTAAGAGCTTTCGAGCCGCGCGAAGCGCGGGCGAAAAAGCTAGTTAGAAAATTAAACCCATAGTTTATTTATGCTCTTTTCTATATAAAATCTATTAAAACTAATTTATCAAAAATAAGAATTATATTTACTGATTTTCTATTGTAAATTGCATAGTGTAAAGTTTAAACAATAATAAATACATTATTGATAATATTATCATTTTACATATTTGTAGCTTTCTCAAACTGGTTTGTTTATGCACTAAACCACAAAATTAGCGCAACAAAATTTTATACCAAAATTACACACTTAACTTTACATAATCGTAACTTCGCGAAAACTTATCGCATTTAAAAGTTTTCTTTTTTATTTTAAAGTTTGAAGTCTCTACTTTAGAGAGCATTCGTCAGATGTTAATTCTCTTCTTTTCCGTTTTTGGCATTTCTCTAAAAGTAAGAACGCGTTTTGTCTTCAAAAATTTTCATATTTTGACGTGCTCCACGGGGTCCATTGAATTCTTTTTGTAAATTTATAACTTTATAAGAATTATCGTAAAACATAATCTTTTCCCTACAAATTAAAAAAAAGTCTGTACGATTTTTTTGGTAAAGTTATGACATCAAAATCACCTATGTCATAACCCCGCCCCAAAAATCATACAAACTCCAATTTTTTTAATTTGTAAGAAAAAGTTCATATTTTACTATAATTTTTATAAAGTTTACGCAAAAAATTCATTGCACCTCGTGTAGCGCGTCAAAGTACGACAATTTTTGAAGACACGTTCTTAATTTTGAAGAGATGCTGAAAAAGAAAAAAAGGGAATCAAAATTTGACAAATGCTCCTTAAAGTAGAGACTTCAACTTTTAAAGTAAAAAAAACTTTTAGGTATGATAAGTTTTTGCGAAGTTATGATTATTTAAAGTTTAGTGGAAAGAGAATGTTAAAAAAGCCCAATTTTTAGCCCCGTTCCAAAACTTTTCTGGTACGATAATAGCAAAAAATTGTTTGGGTCTCACTTGAAAGGAAAAAAACTGTCTCACAGCCCAGAAGTACAGGGAAAATAAAACTCTTCAGGATTTTGCTTGGCTTTTTTCGAAAATCGGATAGCAATATAGCGTGCTTACATTTTTTTCATAAATTCGATGTTTTGGAAAAGTTTTCTATAATATTTTATATTGAAAAGCTACTAACCACAAGTATTTGAACATTAGAATGTAAAAACGGTATATACAATGATGTCCATAATATATAGTTCTTGTGTCCCATTTTAAAAAACCACTTCGAATGACTTCTTAACGTTTAAAGTTACAAGTTTTCGCATTTGGTAATGTTTAAGATTGCTGATTACGAATCGGAAGTTAGATTTTCAAAAAATGTGAAAAGATCCAAACTAGTCTAAGTTTGTCCATGAAAGCAAGAATCACCACAATCCGGTCACTAAAGGCAAGATGCGAACAGATTTAGCCAGTCAAAGCAAGATCTGTCTCAATTAGGCCAATCATAGCAAGGATTGACACAATTCTTTGTCAATGCAAGAATCATGAGAGTATCCTGTTTGGATACGTAACAATTGAACACGGCTTAATTGGACACGCACAATTGAACACGGCGCAATTGAACACCACACGATTGGACACCGTACGATTGGACATCGTACGATTGGACATTGCATTATTGGACACCGCACTATTGGACACCGCACGATTGGACACACACATACACACACATTTCCATGTGTTTGCAGCTTTCCAATACAATTTACATGGGTTAGCGACTTGGACGGGGTTGATGCGGGGGGGAGCCGAAGATCCCTCTTGCACCCTCCCCCGTGTGTGTGTGTGTGTGTGTGTGTGTGTGTGTGTGTGTGTGTGTGTGTGTGTGCGTGCGTGCGTGCGTTTGTGCGTGCGCACGAAGCATTCTCTGCACCACATAGGTTTGCGACTTTCCACACAAAACGAAATGTTCGTAAAAATACGTATATAGAAGTTTGAAATTCAGTTTTTTTTCTAGCAGAGCGACACTTTTTTTGCCAAATGTTTCTAAGGTTAGATAATTTGTCATATAATACACTGGCGCAAAAAAAAAACGAGACAAAAATTTTGACCGATTTTTAGGCAATCTTCAAAGTGATGCAACTTTGCGAAAAATCATCCAAATTACACGTACTTTTTTTTAAATTAAAGGGCAAAGACTCTACTTTGAAAATTCCTAGGCGAAAGTTTGATTTGTTAAGTGCGAATCTTTTGTATCGCATGAAAACCAAACATATTTTTTTTCATAAAAAAAGTAAAAGTTTGCTATTATTTTTCACAAGTTTCTCGTTAAAATCTGGCTAATATTAATCCAGATTCTTAAAGTTCATTCTTTTCTAAGCAATTTAAAAAATATATATATGTCGATATGATGTTTTTTGTTAATTGTACACGAGTTTGAAATTTGCACTGTATTTTAGGGCATTTTAGCGAATAAATACGGTATTTTTTTAATATTATGAATTTTGAGTATCAATATGATATTGCACATTGATTTTATTTGTGTTTAACTAAATTATAGCGCCGTCATCAAAGTGAACCGATGTGCACCACGTGGAAAATGACAGTCGGATTTTGTACATCATGTGGCCCTGAAAAGACTGATTTTTTGAAATAAAATCGTGTGCAATCAACAAAAAACATCGTATCGACATGTATTTTTTTTAAATTGCTTAGAAAAGAATGAACTTTAAGAATCTGGATTAATATTAGCCAGATTTTAACGAGAAACTTGTGAAACGATAACAAACTTTTACTTCTTTCAATTAAAAAAAACATGTTTGGTTTTCATGCGATACAAAAGGTTCGCATTTAACAAATCAAACTTTCGCCTAGCGATTCTCAAAGTAGAGTTTTTGCCCTTTAATTAAAAAAAAGTACGTGTAATTTGGATAATTTTTCGCAAAGTTGCATTACTTTGAAGATTGCCTAAAAAACGGTCAAAATTTTTGTCTCGTTTTTTTTGCGCCAGTGTATATTAATGTTTTTCACTAGAAGATTGTGCAGTGTCCAATCATGCGGTGTCCAATCGTGTGGTGTCCAATCGTGCGGTGTCTAATCGTGCGATGTCCAATTGTACCGCGTCCAATCGTGCGTGTTCAATCGTGCGTGTCCAATCGAACCGTGTCCAAAAGGAGGTCATCCAAGAATCATCACAATCCGATCTTTAAAGGCAAGATGTGAAGAAATCCAATCACTTAAGGCAAGATAATGTTTTGTAATTAATTAATAAAAGTTTATATTTAGACTTTATTCATTATCTGTGAAATCGTCATATAATGGTTAATGAATTTTCATCAAAATATCCAACAACATGACTACCAGGTAATGGGATTTCATTCTGGTAACGAGCATAACCGAAATAACATAATACCGTTGTTATATGAAAACAACAGCCTACAACTTTTTTTCCTACTCTGCACCCACATGTATATGGCCTATGACTTCAAGTTCTTCTTTTGTCTTATCAACAATGCGTGAACAAAGTACTTAAAGTAGCATTTGAGTGTCTTGATTGCAGTCAAACTTTGATCAGAAGACTATCTTTGCATTTTCTTTCGCGATTTGAAATTCGTAATTTCTGAACCATCAATATGATCAATATGATCAGCGTATTAACTTCTTGCTGTTTTTATTTAATACGTAGCGCATGTGTACAGTTGAAGTTGTTGAATATCAACTATAGGGAAGGAATCAATTTAAAAAATCTCAATGCGTTGGAAATTATATGTTCGTGCATTGAGGTTTTCTTTTTCAATTATTAAGTGGTAAACTTAATTCCTGCTGTTTTTTTATCTTCAAAATTGATTTGTTTTAAAGAGAAAATGAATACCTTAATTAAAATAATTTTCTCCATTTTCTATCACTTTTTTTCATTTCTCAGGCAATAAGGTAATTTCACGACTCAGCTCTTTCCTCAAGAGGAGAATAAAAATGTTAATTTCAAAAAGAGGTGTTTTCCTTTTCCCTCTCCCTTTCACAAGTCAACATGGAACCTATTACTATCAATCCTACGTTGTTTTTAGATAATATGCCTCTTTCTTCTTTTTATTCTTTAAAAAGCAGATGGTTCATCAATTTGTCATTGATTTCTATTCCGAATAATGTTTAACATTTGTTATAACATAGAGAAAACTTCTGGAATTGAACAAAAGAAAGGTTATTTTTTAGTTTATCAAAAATATCGAACGTAACATAAAAAGGTTTCCTGATATAGCACAGGATTCAATTAGAAATTACTCGATTCCGGTTATAAATAATTTAGTATCACATTTCCTACAGGTTATTATGGATCATAAAAAATCACATAATACAATTGATGTCACAAAACAATTTTTGAAAAAAAATCTAAGTTTGATATTAACTAAGGCTGATAAAGGCAATATCACGGTCACTTTTGATAAAAACTTGTACATCAATAAGGTAGAGGATTTACTTGAGGATAAGGAGACATATTCTTGTATTAAAAAAGATCCTGTTAGTAATATGACGAGAGTAGGTGCAAGAGGCCGATTCTAACCAACGAGTTCCGAGAGGAGAAGCGGATTGCGGGAAAGGAGTACTCGCGTAGGCGCGGAGGGGCATGACGTTATAGGCTTCAAGAGATCTCGTGGCGTGGAGAATTGCTGACACAAGATTTTCGGCGACCGCTCCTAGGGAACACCTGAGCGGGAGAGGAAAAATCGCGCTCTGGGTTCCACCGCCCATCGCCACCGCCCGTTACCCGCCGCTGCATCCATTGCCGCGGTACTCGCACTGCTCTCCCTCTTACTTATTGCGATTTTAATGATTTCTCTCACACTCGTTCGTACGTGGTCATCTTCGTTGACTTACATGTTATCTTTCGCTCCCGCTCGTACGCTCATACAGCAGTCTTATCATTCTAACTCGCTCTCTCTTTCATCCGCTGTCACCCATTGACATATATGTGTTTCCACCCATTGCATCTTACTTATGTATCCGACCCTCCTATTCGGTCCTGCACACGTCATATTACCGCTAAGGGAACATAGAAGAAATAAAATAAACTAAAATAATCACATATAATTTGTTTATCATGCAAAGCATTATACAACATATTATCCAATGCATATGCCTGTTACATCCAGCCTTATAGGATTTAACTCTTTATTTGGTAGGAAGGATATTTTAGGGAGAACAGGGAAGAACGTAACAAAACGTGTAGAATTCCCATAGGCACAAAGACTAAGAGAGGGTAGGTGCCTCGGATCGCACTTTTTATGACTCAAAAATATAGGTCAACGTGCCGATAGGCCCGTTATAATCCGTTTCGAGTCGTACGTCCGTCGGTCCA
Source organism: Monomorium pharaonis (assembly GCF_013373865.1). Taxonomy (NCBI): domain Eukaryota; kingdom Metazoa; phylum Arthropoda; class Insecta; order Hymenoptera; family Formicidae; genus Monomorium; species Monomorium pharaonis. The sequence continues at coordinate 11,695,912 of NC_050467.1, forward strand.
AGTTTTGAGTCAACGAATTGAATAGCTTTAACTCGGGATCGGACTAGGTGCAGTCTTTGTTCGGGAGGGGCGAGGTCGTTGAAACTTAAATGAATGACGAAGTTTACGTAAAATTAACAAAAGTATTTATTCTAATAACAAATAAAAATGAAAATAAAAAGAAAATACAAATAAGCGCTGAAGTCGTGGTTTGACAATTTTGTAATAACGGTATAATCGAATTTAAGACGCATAGCGAGTATGAATATAGTTGTACAAATATTAAATAAGTGTGGTGGGGGGAGAAAGGGAAACAAAGAGATTTTCGTTTTTTAATTCTATAGTATTAACGGTGAACGCGGAGCAAAGAAATTCAAAAACACAAAAGAAGACAAAAGGTTTATTAAATGGTTACATGGGGAAAACAGAGATGCTTGAAATCGTAAGAAGATAAAGAGTAGCGCGGGAGAGCGTGGGGGTAGAATATCTTCAGATTTTGGGGAGCTAATCGAGGAATAAAAATGAGGACGTCTCGAGGATCACATGAGGGTTCCTCAAGATTGTGAGATGATGACGGGATATCTTGAGGATCACACGAGGGTTTTTCAAGGTTGTGAGATGGTGATGGGATATCTTGAGGATCACACGAGGGTTTCTCAAGGCTGTGAGATGGTGTCGGAAACTTGAGATTCGCACACGGGAGCCTCAAGTTCGTATGAGTGTGAGGGAATTATTTATAAATAATAGAAGGGTATTTTAAAGAATTAAAACGGAAGAGAGTAAATGAGTAACGTAAAAACAAGAAAGAAATTGTGATAGTGGGACTTACTCATTACTGGTTCTCAAACAAATTCGTCGGAATCGAAAGGTTTTCTTGACCGGATGGAACGGCACTAAAGTTTACTTGCGCACTGATTCTACATGATTACTAACTGACTAGCTCTCTTTCTCGTTACTGCAAATCGAACTGCAAACTCTGAACTGTACTGCACTCCTCTTCAAGATTTGGTTTTATATATACAGAGTCTTACAGAGGGAGGATCTAGATGTAGGGTGGTTCAAATATTCTAATTGGTAGGACTCTTTTTCAGGATTATGTAGTGAATGAATTCTAAGTTTTCTTATTGGGGAAATAGGTTTTCTTTTTTTTTTTACCAATCATACGTTGAGTCGAAAGTTTCTCTGTTTCCTCCCACATTCAATTTTATTGAAGAGATCCGACCTATCGCGTAGGTTATCTTCCCTTTGGGTTTAAGAGATAAGTAATTTTTTTGATCGTGCTAGACGTGCTACGGTATGGTTTGCAGATGGAGGAAACGGTTATTTATTTTTTGCTTATGTTCAGATACTTTATTGCTCATTTTTGTGAGGAAACGTGAAACTTTACTTAGATCCCATGTTTGTTTTTGAATTTCTATCTTCAGAATTTATTATTTGTTGACTCAATATTCAAAAGGAGTCGGAATTATCAACTTGGTCGTTTCGTCTACCCATGTTTGTCATCACGTTTCTAATAGACTAATCCTAGACGCATAAAAAATTATCGGAGACCGTTGAAATGGAATTTCTTTTGTAAATTATTTGTTTCGCTGACGAAGGGAAATCGTGGAGTCTGCCAAACGTAACATGCCAATAGTTCACAATCTACAAGACAAGTTTTGTCATATTTTTCGTGCAATATCTTTACAACGTCGCATTTATTAGTAACATAATTTTGATAAAATAGTGACAAATTACTTGTATTTATCAGATACAATATATGTATTTTGATGTAATTGATAACAAACGTGTTTAACACAATTTTCAAGTTCGAATAAGAATATAACAATAAGTAAAAAAGAATGTATTATAGCAATAAGTTTTAAGAAAAATGCAAACAAACATAGAGAAGAATTTGATAATTATAAATACTTATTTATCACACACTTCATTCTATTTAGTCGAAACGTAAAAATTCATCGTGTACATTGTTTCGAGTAAATTTTGTTGTTTGTCTTATAACAAGCGATTAATGCGATAACGATATCAGAAGTCTCTTTATATTGCATGCCCCTCCACATGTGTCATTAATAGTAGGAACAATTTCATAGGTCTCCCAAATCAACATCATCATAAATTTCTATATAATGTTGCGCTCAACACTTCCACGACACACTCATTTCCACACGCGAGCGCGGCGAAATAAGTATACGCTTTTAGCGAACAAAAAACTTTATTGGTAACACCGAACACGAATACAATTATTCCGAGCACGTCCGCACGAAACGACGTCTCAAGAACAAAACGTTATTTCATTTGTTTATAACTTCCTGACGACGCTGTCAACGCTGAACACAGCTGACCCGGACAATCGATACTATTGATTTTTCCGGAGCGCAGACTAAAGCTCGCGCTTACAACGCGCGCGAGACTACGCTCGCAACACTATTCCCCTTCTTCAAAAGTTGTCGTCCCGACAACTAAAGGCAAGTTTCCTGGAGGAAAACTCGTCGGTCCTGGCTTCTCCGCGCCATCTGCTCTACTCCGAGCCAACGCTGCAAGTTACCGAGCGGCGAAGAACTTTTTTCTCGACTTTTCTCTTCTTTTCGGCGTTTCCCTCCGCTTTCGATACTTGCGCCCTTCTCTCTTGAACCTTTGGACAAGGGGGAGGTAATTTCCCATGGACTTCTTTGCGCCCTTAAAGACAACCTTGTCCCTGTCTCGGCATTTGCCCTTAGTCTCATGGAAAACCACGGTCAAAAACCGTGAGCGAGATAGTCTTCAATAAATTCCTTTTTATTTTCTTTCTTCTTGTCTAACAAACAGGATATGATCGCCTTCTCCAGCTTGCGTATCGTTACAAATCGCCAAGTTCCCTGAAACCAAAATAAAACAAGCAACAACTTTTTTCCTTAACAATAAAATTAAAACTCTCTTTTCGCCGGGCTCCGATCATCAAGTTATTGTTTTTTTTTATCTTTCTAACAAGGGAACCTTGCGAACTCAAAAATTCAGATTTTAATGAAACTTGGCATAAATGTAGAGGATAAATACATGAATTTAGAAATTTTTAGTAGCGACCCAAAAACGGTTTAAAGGGGTGAAACCATCATTCAAAGGTTGACATTTTTGCGTTTTCTCGATATATCTCGTAAACTAAACAAAATATAAAAAAATGTTTTATACAAAAGTTTTACAATAAAAGTACTTCTATCTAACTACAGTAATAAAACTTAAAAAAAAATTTTTTTAATTGTTTTTTAATTAAAAAAAAAAAATTTTTTTTTTTCATAATTTTATTAATGTAGTTAGATAGAGATATTTTTGCCATAAAACTTTTATATAAAATATTTTTTGCTATCCAATATTTTTCGAGATTATCGGAAAAAGCAAAAATCAGCTCTATATATCAGGAGTAATTTCATCCTTTAGATCACTTTTGATCGAAACTTGAAAATTTATAAATTTATCTGTTTACCTAATTACATACTTTCTTTTGTGAATGGGAAAAATGCATTATGTATCTTCCATGGTCGGTCCATGGGGGTATGTGGGATCCATCAAAAAACCCACCGCTTGGATGAACACAAACATAAAGGGACAACATATTGCCACCGTAAACAACTAGGTCTATTTCGAGCACTTAACTACATGTGTGTTTCATCTAAAGTTATATAAAAAATACATTTTTATTTAATCACGTTAATAAAATTTACAAGAAATAAACATTTTTTTGGTATTTTCCATATAAAGGAATTTTTTAGGTGACACATGGAAAAATTTTCAGACACCGTCGATTTCTGATAGGAGTATGAGTTCTATCCCTAAAATGTCCGCGGTGATGTACTTTCAGCATGTTCGGGAAGGATGTATTGTATTCACGAAAAAAAACTTTAGATATATTGCATAATATTCTGGAAAAATTCTTTTTATCCGTCCTTCCATCTTACGATTTATACATAGAGTTTGTCTACAATGTATAAAAAAACATTTAAATTATTATAAACGCTACTAATAAACATTGTAATTATCTAAATAAAAAATTTGTTACTTACATACAATTTTTATATTTCGTAATGTTTACAATTATGGTATTCCTAAAAAAAATAATTACACCACATTTTAAAAATGGAAATCATACTCCTATCAGGAACCGACGGTGTCTGAAAATTTTTCCATGTGTCACCCAAAAAATTCTTTTATATGGGAAGTACCAAAAAGAAGTTTATTTCTTGTAAATTTTATTAACGTGATTAAATAAAAATATTTTTTTTATATAACTTTAGATGAAACACATATGTAATTAGGTCCCCGAAATAGTCCTAGTTGTTTCCGGTGACAGTATGTTGTCCCTTCGTGTTTTTGTCCAAGCGGTGGGTTTTTTAATGGATCCCATATATCCCCATGGACCGACCATGGGAAATACACAATTCATTTTTCCTATTCACGAAAAAAAACATGTAATTAGGTGAACAGAAAATTTTCAAGTGCCAATCAAAAGCAATCTAAGGGATAAAACTGCTCCTAATGTAGAGCAGATTTTTGCTTTTTTCGATATATCTTGAAAAGTATTGGAGATATCAAAAAATGTTTTATACAAAAGTTTTATGGCAAAAATATCTCTATTTAATTATATTAATAAAATTTTAAAAAAAATTTTTAAAATTGAAAAAAATTTTTTTAAATTTTTTTTTTAATTTTATTACTGTAGTTAGATAGAAGTACTTTTATTGTAAAACTTTTGTATAAAACAATTTTTTATATTTTGTTTAGTTTACGAGATATATTGAGAAAACGCAAAAATGTCTCAATCTTTGAAGGGTGGTTTCACCTCTTTAAACCGTTTTTGGGCAGCTACTAAAAATTTATAAATTCGTGTATTTACCCCCTCTACATTTATGCCAAATTTCATTAAAATCTGAATTTTCAAGTTCCCAAGGTTCCCTTGTAAGTAACGAGCTAACCTATCCGCATGCACAACTTTTCTTCTATGTCTAGGCGATTTCTGAATGCAAAAGACTACTTCACTTAATTTCCTTACAACTGAATATGGTCCCTCCCAATTACTCTGCAATTTAGGAGACCTCCCTAGCTTCCTTTGAGGGTTAAAAAACTTTCTAGCCAACTTCAAAAAGATTAGATCTGACTTTCAAATCATACCAAGACTTTACTCGTAAAGATCTCATTCCCATATAGCGCAGAAAGATTGCAGAAATATTGCACCGCAATATTGTAATATTGCAGAGTGATTGCACAATGTAGCTGCAACGTTGCAGCAATATTGAGGCAAAGAAAAAATGTCCGCTTTTGGTAATATTGCTTTGCAATATTGCATTTATGTTGCAGGGGAATGTATTTGCAATAAACAGTAAAAATAATATTTCTATTATATTAAAATTTTTTTTTCTTTTTAAATTTATTATGTCCAAAATTTGATATAAAATATTACATGTATATAAAATTTATAGGAAAAAACGTAAATGTTTTAAACAAAATCAGGATTCTAACTGCATATTTCTTTTTCAGTTTCAATGATCCATTGAAGTACGTTTTCTGGAAAAAAAACAATCAAATAAATTAATACAGTCTCGAATGAAGCAGTTTTTATAAAAATTATTTAAATAATATTTACCTTTCTCTTTGCAACCGCTTGCGCCAGCCATTTTGCCATTATTTCTGTTAATTCCGAGTCCAATATTTGACTGTATTGCGGTACTAGTCGAACTGATTCTGAAAAATAATTTGTCGACGTAAATAAATATTTCAAAATTGAGAAAAGAGACAAAATGGTAACGTTTTTTATATAAAAATATCTAATAAAAAATAGAAAACGTACGCATAATAATTTTCATCAAACTCTGGTCCTTAAATGCTTGTTTTCCCTTCATCCCGGCCCAACTAAATTTAACCGACAATTCATTGGTTAGTATTTTTTTCATTATATTGCCTATCATTACATGAGTTGATGTTCCTCCAAGGAGTTTTAAGGTATTCAACTAGGTATTCAACTATCTATATATAGTTGAGTATAAGTCATTATATAACCACACTAAGTTATCAACTAGTCTCAACTAAAAAAGAAAAACAAACGTAAATAATATAAACATTAAATAAATATTACCAGCAAGTTTTAATATTATGTGTACATCTTACCAATTGATTTTTAAAATGTGTTTCTTTTAATTTTTCTTCGAATTCTGTAAGTTCTTCTAGAGTTTTTATAGAGAGCCAAGATTCCAATTCAGTACAATCAGTTTGATAAGTTTCAGACAATTTGTGTTCTTTTAATTCATCTAGGCGATTTTCTATTGTACCTAACTTGTACATCAATTTATTTAATTTTGACACAACTTGTTTCTGAAACTCTAAAAGAACTAAAAAAACATTTGTGTAAGAATAGATTATTTATTGTAATAATAATATGTGATAATATTAAACTGCGGTCTTAAATATCATGGTCCGATATGATATGATAAACGATAAAAATATGAATTTTAAATAAATAGTATTCCTTTATTTTTTGCATTTATAAGAGATAGATATTATCTATTCTAGAAGAATTACCATTAATCACAGCATTTTCATTTGTTCGTTCCTCTTGGTTGTTACTAATTTGTTTAGTACTTGTACACTTTTCTGCTTCAGTTAGTGCACTTGTGCTTGCGTTGGCCTATAAAAAAATATTATTTTCACAAATAAAAATGCAGTATCTCTTAAAGACTTAAAGTATTATATATTAGAACTAGTTAGTTTAATTATTATTTACCTCATAATGAACAAGATTTTGCTGTGGCCAAGATTTTTGTTTTTTCTGTGTAAACTTGTCCAATTCAGGAAATGGTGGTAGCTGTTTATTCCCGTGTGGATAATTTTCTTTATTCTCAGTAAAACAAAGTAAATCATCTTCCGATGAAGACAATCTTCGTTTAGCCTTCTCACGCCTTCTTTTTTTGTTGCGCTGTTTTAATTCGTCAGATGACAACCCAGTATCTACATTTGATGTATCTTGCGCTAGTGTTAATTTCTCCATGGCTTTTTCATAAGTGTCTAAATAAATAATATATTATAAATGTAATTTATTGTTATTTATCTGTGTACAATAATTGATAACTTTTATGGGTATTACCTGCGCTTCCAAAGATTCTTTTTATGAGTAATTCATCCCAGTCAGTTTCATCTTTAGGCAGCTCTTCTGTAATTATCGCTGAATGTAAACGGCGCATTGTTTTGTAATGACTGGGCCAGATACATTTGTTTCTCGAGGTATTTAGCCATTTTGCAGGTATGATTTGAAGACCATCAGCAAATTCCGCTACGATGAATTTCTTAATCGCTTCCATGACAATTGGATAATAATAACGTCTCAGATACCTTGTAAATATATTGTAAATATTGATAAATGTGTAGAATGCACAAAATTTAATTATAAATACAAAAAATAAAAATTTTTTTAATTTATTATTTTTATTATCTTTATTTGACTTTTATATTATTTTATTTATTATTGTTTAAAATTTATTATTCCTATTATTTTTATTTAATTTTTATTTTATTTTATTTACTAATTTTTATAATTTATTATTTTTATTATTTATTTAACTTATTTGTATTTAATTTTATTTTTATTTAATTTATTATTTTAGAAAATTTATTATTCAAATAATAAATTTTTATGACTGAATTAGAGGAAAAACTGCAAATACAGAAGAATCATTTCCAAAGGACATTCTCCATGTTTTACATTTCAATTCTGAAATTGGGTAAGCGTAAGTTTTATTATTGCTTATTGCCATTACTGTATTGGAAAATTCGTTAGACTTGCACGGTAACACGTATAAAGGTTTTATAAATTCTTAAGCTTTTTTCCTATTAAATAAATATCACTATTTTTGACTTCAATAATGTTAAGTACTATTATACAGTCACCACTTTAAAAAGCAGCAGTTGTCACTAGCTTTGGTACAATGTATTTCAAATTGCTTGCATGTCAAGTGCAAATATTGCGATTTTATCTCATCTGTTTTGATATCAAAAATGGGACCATTATTATGTATATCTTTGCAAATATATAACTTCCGATCAGAACTATATCTTGGTATTGCAGTGCAAATATTTTCAATTTTATGATATCTTCTAATCAGTTGCTGTAATGGTTTATCCTTTTTTCTTATTAATTTCTTTATTGTCGTCATATAATTTTCAAATCGAAATGAGCTAAAATTATCTACTGGACCAAAGATTCTCACATCTGAGCATAAATGTAATAAATTATGAACATTATGTGAAATGTATTGTTTTCCGTATAATATTTCAAATGAAACGACAAAATTCTCGAGCAAAGCTTCTGCATAAGTAATGAGCTCACCAAAACACAGACTTGGACTTGCAAGGATCGTTATTGCTACATGAAGTGTAATAAAGTGATTGTATATGTCTTCTTGTAATACATGACGTAAAACAATGGGTCCTGTATATAACAAAAAATTTCAAAATTCCACTGCTTTCCACATTTTTACATCTTGCAGAGATCTTGGTTTTCTTACAAAATTATTTGGCGTAGAATTTTTAAGTGAAATTAATATGATATTTTTGTAAGTAATCTTGAGCCTAAACGTACGGAAAGTGGTCCTTTTATCCAAAGAAGTATTATTTTCTTAACAACTCCCAAACATAAAAGATGCATATAATCTAGTGGAGTATGAGATATTGGTAAGAATCCGGGAATGTTATTAAGAATAGAATAATTTGTTTGAAAATTTTTATAAGCATTAGCACGAAATAATTGATCCGTTCTTAAATGACATGTATTTTTACTACTTGGAAAACAAACTCTATTATGTGAAAATGTCCTTTTAATTGTACATTTTGTACAACTATGAAATCCGGTGTGATTCTTTATACATAAAGCAAACGCTTTGGCTGGAGCGTCGCAAATTAAGCCAAACAGACTGATTTTTATTATTTTATCGCGTGTACAAAAGCTTTCATTTATTAAGTGAATAAAATTATTTACTAAGCTTTGTAGAAAAGTATTAGAGTCACTAGGTTTTGCATTACCAAAATAAGCTCCAATAAGATACACTGCATTATCATTTGTACTTAAACACAAAATCAGCCATAATGTAGCATTTGAGGATTTTGTCAATGGAAGTCCATCAATGTTTATAAGAAGATTAATGGATGTTACATTATCATTTTTTGCTATCATTTTAGTGATAGCATTTTCTATAGGCCAATAAAAATATTCTCCTTCACAAACTTTGATGATATTTGTTTGTCGAGGAGTTTGTAATAATGTACGTGCTTGTAAAATGGACCATCATAATCTGTATATATTGGCAATATTTTTAATAATGCATTAATTGCATTGTGAGGAACATTGTATGACAGAGCTACCTCATGTAGCTAAAGCATTAAAAAAATCTTTTTTTTCATTGCTCAGATTGTAAGTAGGCATATTATAAAATAAATTACAGTCACTATCATTATCGCTACTATTATCATTATTGTCTTGTTCAACATTAGATTCATATTGTTCTTCAGATTTACTGTCAAATTCATGATGTAAAGGTAAAGTTTCATCTTTCTTATTAACAATGGTACTATTTATACTCTGCGATGGAAATTTTATGTAATTTACATCAGTTACATCTGGTATTTCAAATAAATCTATATTATCAGAATTATTTGTAATAGTCTGAACTGGAAGTGAACATCCTGCAAGTTCTATATTTGTTGTTTCTGCAATAATACCTCTAATGTGCCTTTTTGATAAAGACTGTTTACTTTTTCGTGCAATACTCATTATAATATTTACAATAACAAAATAGTTTGGGTATCAATATAATTCTGTTGATTCTGAAAAACGATTATTAATTTATGAATGATACCATAATACATAAAAAAATAAACATTTTTATTTTATATAGTAAATTAATTATTCCGACCAATAAATATCTGAAAGGTATCAATGAAGTAGAGCTAAAAATATTAAATTAATAGAAAAAAGTATATTTCTCACCAAGATTTAATGCAGACCGTTGTGGCAATCTACTTCATTAACCGCGTGGCGAATAATCAAAAACAACCTGCCGTACGTCGGACCAAAGTTCACACTTGTATGCGTTTCTGTACCCTGCACCTTAATATTTGTTACATATGAGATATTTACCGTGAATAAAACAAAAAATATATTATTACTATACTTATAAAGTAATGTAACAAAAAATGTTATTGTACAAGCAATATCCCAGATAGCCACAAATGTATGTATGAGCACAAATTGTTCTCATGTTGCTAATAAAGATGTTAGCATCTTGCTATGCATTTACGTCGTCCCTTGTGCTGTTATTTGCTAGCATTCGACACTGATCTTAAATAATACTAGCATAATGTTTGAAACGTGCAAAGAATTTTATTTCCGACATCAAATGCTAGCAAACAACAGCACAACGGACGACATAAATGCATAGGAAGATGCTAATATCTTTATTATACCAAACTGGCTATCTGGGTACCAAGGCAATCTAACTTCAAAGTAGTTTGCTTTGTTAAAGGAGTTACTTAAGTAAAATAATTATTTTACTTACTTTATGCGAATCGATGAATGTTTTGCTTTTTGTTCGATTAAAATTCACTACACTCAGGCACAACGAGAATAAGTAATAAAGTAAAAGAATCTGATTATAGTAACCAACACGTGTACACCTTACTTCGATCTATTCCGATACAATTATACAATAACGCTGCGATGGCACACTTGCGCCCTCACTAATAGTGATCACTGCAATATTGCAGAGACATTGACTTGCAATCTGCAAGATTGTAATGTCTCTGCCATGTTTCAGAGACATTGACTCGCAATCTGCAAGATTGTAATGTCTCTGCCACGTTACTGCAAAATAACTGCAAGATTTTGTGCTATATGGGTTTTCATTCGATTCCTCTCTCCGTTTTGAATTTCTTCTAATCTGTCTTATAAATTCCTAACATAATAACTCCCAGCTTGTGATTCCGATTTTGGAGGATTTCCTAAAAACAAATCCAAAGGGAGACGAAGTTCTCTAGCAAAATATAACTCAGCTGGAGTTATGCCAGTAGCTTCGTGTTGGAAGTCCTATAAGCCAAAAGAAACATCGGAATCCAACGATCCCAATCTTTCTGATTTTCTAAAATGTATTTTGCAAAAGAATTAATTACCATCTGATGCTGCCGTTCAACCTGTCCATCAGACTGAGGATGTAAGGCTGTTGTCCGTGTTTTCACAATTTCAAGAAGAACTATTAATTTCGCAAATAATTTCGACTCAAAATTTTTACCTTGATCGGTATGAATTTCCAAAGGAACACCATGACGAGAAACGACTTTTTTAACAAAAATTTCGGCTATTGACTTTGCCTTTGAATTCTTAAGGGGAAAACCTTTCACCCACTTCGTAAAGCAATCAACAATGACGAGATGATATTTATTTCCAGCAGTGGTTCTAGGAAGCGGATACCAAGAATATCCATTTGTAATTTTTCGAAAGGTGAGCCCACGTTGTAAATTTGCAAGGATTTTTTTTTCTAATGGTCCCTTCTTCGAAACACAAATCTTACAGGTTCTGCACCAATTTTCAACATCCTGTTTGCAGGTTGTTCAATAAAAGCGCCTGTGGACCTTCTCCAAAGTTTTATTGATCTCGAAGTGTCCGCCAGAAGAAGAATCATGAGCTTTTTTAAAAATTTTCGCAATCCGTTTCTGAGGAACTAACAATTGAAAAATCTAGACTTCAAATTTGGTGCTTCCCAAATTTTGTAAAAAACTTCATTCCTAAGAGTCAAAGCATCCCAGTACATCCAATACAGATGAGCAGAAGTATCACCGTAAACTAGCTCCGAACGAGCCGGACGCCTCCCTGCCTTTTTGCCACGCAGAATAATTGAAAGACTAGAGTCAGCTTTTTGATCTGTTCGCCATTCCTCCAAAGTACCGCCAGAAAGAATAATTCGAGCTATAAAATTCGTAGATACTAGAGAATCTGAAAGGGGAGACTGGCATAAGTTCTAGTTGGATAGAAAATGGCAGACGTAACTAACCTAAAAAGTGAAGTATCCAAATAGTCAGAAATGTCAGAATACGTTGAGTAAGTTGAGGGCACACTAAATACCTTTCAAATAATGAAGAAAGAAGAATTATCTGCTAGCTATAAGGATGAAGATATAAAAATAAAGTCAGTTTTATCATTCTAGTTACATAATAAATAATGTAATATATAATAAATAATTTAATATTATAGAAAATGACAGGCTGTTGTATTTTGGGCTGCAACAATAAAAGTGAGGAAAGATATGTCATGAAGCGCTTTCCAATAAATCCACTGTTTAAAAAGTATGGTTGGAGACTATTGGAAGAAAAAACTAGAAACCGAAACAATATTCAGCTGTTTGTGAGGCAGGCATATAATTATATTAAAAAATAATACATAAAATTATATAACAGATAAATCTAACTAAGGTTCTTCTTGTTCCTAATAATAAATATCAAATAATTAAAACAATTAGTGGTCGACTCAACTGGCACTTTATTATAAACTTAAATGGACATTCACGTGATGGTTATTTGTAATAAAGTACCAGTTGAGTCGACTATTTTACTTATGGCCATTTTATTTATATTTGTAATGCTTATTTAATATTGTGATTAAATAAAACTATGATGTTAAACTGTAATTTACTTTTATTTCTGAAATTTCTGTTCAAATTTTCCGCGTTTTCACTTACCATTGATTGGCTCCGCCATTCCGTATCAAGCCAATCAAAAGTTGGCCCACTTATGCCAGTCTCCCCTTTCAGGGTCTCTAGTAGATCCTTCCCGAAATTTCTTTTCAACTTTTTCACAATAGATACACTTTTGAGCTTCACATTCACGTCTGGACAAACCGTCCGCGTTCTTATGAGTTTGTCTTTTACGATGAAAAACTTCAAAATCAAATTGTTGGAGTCTCTCCAACCAATGGGCCAATTGCCTTTTTAAATCTTTAAAGGACATTAACCATTTGAGAGAAACATGATCCATACGGACTAAAAATTTCCGCCCCAACAAATAATGGAAAAAATTTAAAAGCTTCAACAATACTTAAAAGTTCGCGTCGGGTAACACAATAATTCTTCTCAGCTTTGTTAAGCATCCTACTAAAATACGCAATCACTCTTTCCACACCTTCTTATTTTTGAGAGAGGACTGCGCCAATTCCGATATTAGAAGCATCAGTATCTAAGATAAACTCCCCTTCCTCTTTCGGAAAAGCAAGAATTGGGGGAGAGGAAAGAATTTGTTTCAATTTTTCAAAAGCAATCTTCTTTCCATATAAATTTAGTTCGATCTTCAGTTAAAGTATATAACGGTTTAGCCAAAGAAGAGAAATCTTTAACGAATTTACGACAGTACGAACAAAAACCCAGAAAACTTCGTAATTGCTTTCTGCTATGAGGAATTGACCAATCCTTAACAGCACTAATTTTTTCTGGATTTGTAGTAACGCCATTCGCCGAAATTACATGTCCCAAATACTTAATTTCTCTCGCAAGAAAAACACATTTCTTAGGATTTACTTTTAAGTTGAATTCTTTTAGTCTTTGAAAGACCCTTCTTAGATTATCCATCATTTCAGCAAAATTCTTACCAAAAATTATAATATCATCTAAATAAACCAAACAAATTTTAAAAAGCAAACCTTTCAAAACTTTTTCCATTACCCGTTCAAAAGTCGCAGGGGCATTACACAGTCTGAGGCATAACTGTAAACTGCCACAGTCCATTACCAACTAAAAAAGCAGTTTTCTCTTTATCCTCATCACGAATTTTTATTTGCCAATAGCCGCTCTTAAGATCTAGCGTAGAAAACAAAAAATTACCTGATAATTGATCGAGAATATCGTCAATTCTCGGAAGTGGATAAAAATCTTTTACAGTCACCTCGTTAAATTTTCGATAATCTACAAAATTCCTCTATAACTTCCTCTTGTTTTATTACCTCTAATGTTTTATTCACCTCATTTCTCATAAGAAATGGAATTCGAAGAGGTACCTGTTTAATAGGAAGAGAATCTTTCACATTAATGGCATGTTCAAAAACATCACAATTCCCGACCACAATATTTTTGGAAAAAACATCACAAAATTCTCTCAAAAAATTCCTAAAGGTTCTTCCTGCTCAACATTAAGATTTAAAGAATTATTTCGAAGAAATTCTGTTAAGTTATCTTGTTTTTCAGAATGAATTTTAATACAAGAGCAATTTAAAATTTCCTCCTTCCCAGTCTCAATTCCAAAAACGGATTCAAAAATATTTTCTAGATTCAGCAATTTTAAGGAATCTATTCCTAAAAGGCAATTGTCACTAATTTCTGCTACATACATTGAAACTTTTTCAGAAATTTTTCCAATCTGAACATCAACCTGAACTTTAAAAGAAACTGGAACTTTCTCTCCAGTAGGATATTTCAAATTGACATTTTTAACCACAATTCTCTTCTTTTTTTTTCTTAAGAATTTATTAACAACTGAAACATTGGAGCCCGTATCAACTTTAAAAGAACATTCTTTTCCATCTAATTTTCCTTTAAAATAAAAAGAATCAGAGGCATTCTTAATTCTATTTACAGCTAAATTTTTAGAACTATACCTCTTCGAGAAATTAAAAATATAAGTTGATCTCCCCCCACCGAGATCAACTAAACCGCGTTTCCGTCATTCCCAGGACACTCAAAACGGAAATGTCCTTCTTTACTACAGGAGCAACATTTTTTCAAATAAGACTTCATTTTTCCCCTTTTTAACGAATTTTTTTAAATCCTTTGATTTTTGAAAATTTTCTCCTTTCTCATTCTCATCCCTTTTTCCGAAATTTCTTTTACCCACAAAATTACCCTGTATAACTTTAATCGTCTTCGCCCTTTCACCGGCAGTCTTAAGAGGAGTCATTCCCTCTAATTGGAGGTTTCTTTTCACAAAATCCGCGAGAGAAGACACAAATTGCGCGCAAGCAATTTTATCTCATACCGAAAAGGGACATTCAGGATACGCTTGCCGCGCGAGTCTCTCTAGTTTCGCCCCGAAACACGCGAAATCTTTTTTATAATTCTGTCTTTGATTCGTAAATAAAAAATAAAAATTTTGTAAATTGCGTCCCTTTCCAAAACGTAACTCCAATTTTGAAATCAATTCGGAATAATCCAATTTCTCTAGATCCTGGACAGATTCCAAGACGGCGCGAGCCTTTCCCCTCAGGCAAGAGGCTAAAGCAATAGTTTTATTCGCGCGGGCGATTAAATTGAATTGAGCAAAGAATTCATTCAAAGAAACCGTTCTGTCATAGGTATCAGGCTTTAATTTGTATCCGAGCTCAGAGCCCACGGAAGCGCCGCCCGGAAGAAAATTATTGATGGGACTTAGCTGTAGTGACTTACAGAGAGCCACTCCTCTAGGATCTGTTTTTGATTGGCAAAAATATGAAGATATCGACCACTAATTTTTTTGTGAAAGTTCGTAGTAAAATTTATTATTGATACCACAAAATAGATGACCGCATGTCTGAAGAGATGAGACTGTAAACGGATTACCATTCATATCAGTGCAATTGTTATTGCAGCATATATCTCGTTGGAGTGGATTTCGTAACCAATTTGTTTGCTAGTAAGCGCACTTTGAAGTTCAAGTTCTCAATTGCAAACCATATGCATTATTGATGAACAGTAACGTTTACCCGTGTTTATTTTCCTACAAAAATCAGAATCATACAAAAATCATGTATTGGTCAAGCGCAGATGTATGACTGTTGTGACAAAATATGCTTTAGGCACGTGCGCAAATCATTTGATACATATCTTCTGATGAGATCATAGAAAAATCGCGTATTCAAATAGTACAAATCTTGCAGAAGTCAAGCGCCGATGGCTGCTGCGACAACAAATAGCAAATGCTGATATCAATGCTTCGGTTAAGACAAAGAAACGAAAAGATATAGAAATATATAACTGGTCGGGAAGCACATGGTGCAGCATTTGACGCAAAGTTTATGATTCCGATCGAATCACATTTATATTGCGAGCCTTGTTTGCACATTATAAAGAAATGGAACAATTCGAGCGAGAGAAATGTGAGCTCTTGGAGCAAGCCGACGAAGTTGGTACTTTGAGCGAGTTTTTTTAGTGGCTGCAACGTTGTAAAGAGTGTACAACTTGAGGAACACAGCCGTGCCAAACGTCCTCGGGTTTCAGTCGGACAGAAACAATCTTTGGTGGCAAAAATTGCGTGACTCAAGGGTGCAAAGACTCGGATACAGAGATGTATCATACACGTCGGTGACGATTATAGGAGCACTAGTAATAACGCGGAGAGACTCGTCTGGCGAGAAATAGATATCGTATTCGAAAATCGTATTCTAACCGGTGTGGTATATAATATAAATTACATCGAGCTGCGGCAGTTTTTAGAAGATGCTGGCGGTGTAGTGCTTGAGCGAGTGCGGGATGCTATAGAAAAACATGACTGTGTGAAAGTAAATACCGCATTAAACGATAAGTTTATAATAAACAACGGGTAATAAACAAGAGAATAAAAGCATAACTACAAGAAATTGTGAACTCTTTTGAACATCGGACTTGGAACAATGGTGCGAGCGGTATATCATCGAGCCCACATTAACGTCGCTCGAGGAATTTCAGAAACGTGATAGGGGGTGAGCGCTATTGCAAATCTTAAATTTGACTGTTAACGTAAACAAGTATAATCTTATGCATGCGGGATGTCATGTCACATTACCGTGAAAGATAATGCTGAAAAGAGCGATGGTCAATGTGCGATCAATGGACAATGCATACTTCGCGTGCTCGGTGGTCGCCGTTCTGCACCCAGCAGAAAGACACGTGGAATTAGAATCATCATACCCACATTACAATGCAGTTTTCAAGCTCGGTGATATAGAATTTCCGATGAATCTAAAAAACATTGAAAAAGCCAAACGATTGAATGATATATCAATCAATGTATATGGTATCGATCGGCAGAAAATTCTTCCGCTGTGACTCACGTGATAACAAGAAGGAGAGGTATGTGAATCTACTGTACATGCAAGATCCGACGAAATGACATGGGACACTTCACATGGATTAAAAACTTATCCCGCCTGGTGAGTTTGCAATTGAACAAACATGGACATGAAAAATACACTTGCGATTGGTAAATAATAAATCTTTTTACAATGAGTTTATAAATTTTTTATAATATTAAAATAAAAAATTTTCTTTATTTTTGCAGATGTTTACATTACTTCAGCTCAAGCAAAAAATTGAAGGTACACGCTACGGAACGTCGCAGGATGAACGATTGCACAATACAATTACCAAGTGAAGAGGAAAAGTGGTTAAGTTTCCGTAATCAAAACAATAAGGAACGAGTGCCATTCATTGTGTACGCTGATCTAGAGTGTGTACTGCGGAAGACGCAACGTGATATAGAGTACGCGTCACATATCAGCATTGTAAAGTACGAGAAGCCTTCATTTGCGCACAGTACAATTGGACACATTGCAATTGCCCACCGTACTATTAGACACAAAACATTGCACACCGTTCAATTGCGCACCGTTCAATTGTGCATAATTCGTTTGGACACAGTTTGATTGGACACCGTTCGATTGGACACCGTTCGATTGGACACAGTTTGATTGAACACAATTTGATTGAAATACCGTTTGATTGGACACCGTTCGATTGTGCACCGTTCGATTGCACACCGTTTAGTTGCGCACCGTTCAATTGCACACCATTAAAGTTGCAAACCCATGTGGTGCTGTGAATGCTTTACACACACACACACACACACACACACACACACACACACACACACACTCAAGGGGGCCCCCCTCCGCACTCATCCCGTCCAAGTCGCTAACCCATGTACATATTGCAAACGCAGCTATAATATATGAATATTTAATATGCATTTAATTGAACGGTGTGCAATTGAACGGTGCGCAATCAAACGTTGTCCAATCGAACGGTGTCCAATTGAACAGTGCGCAATTGAACGGTGCGCAATGTTTCATGTCTAATAGCACGGTGGGCAATTGCAACGTGTCCAATTGTACTGTGCGTCACTGAACCTCTCCCGTAAAGTACTAGGTATCGGGTACTACGTGCGATGCTCATATGCGTTATCCACGTACAGATCGCGTCGTGATCCCGATTGTATGTCATGGTTCGCAAGACAATTAGAAAAATTGTAGCATCGCATAAAACATATTCTTTCCGCTAATGTTCCCAAGGAAACGTTATCGAATGAGCAATGGGAGGCACACCGTAGTGCAACGCGTTGTTACATATGCGATAAGCCATTTGCGCCGAATGCTATGCGGGTGCGCCACTTGACCAGTCGTTGCCGTGGCCAGGCACATTCAAATTGTAACTTAAATTATAAAAATTTGATTTACATACCAGTAATTTTTCACAATTTGTCAGGTTATGATTCACATTTTGTAATTAAAAAATCGCAATTGCGTTCAAAGGCAGAATCAATCTGCTGCCGATAACAAAAGAAAAGTACATTTCGTTTATGAAACATGTTAAAGATACCTCCGATAAATTAGAACCGCAAAAATGTATACAACTGCGGTTTATCGATTCGTACATATTTCTCAATACTATCTTGATAATCTTAATAAATTGGCATTGTATCTTAACATTGATAAATTAAAAATTGTACATTCCAAAGTTTAACATTTGTTCAACAAAGACTTTGAACTTTTGACACGAAAAGGTATATTTCCTTACGAATATGTGGATTTCGTGGATAAGCTGCAGGATAATGTCGCGTGAATCATTTTATAGTTCCTTGCCCGATGATACGGTATCCGAGACCGTTTACGCGCACGCCTAGAACATCTGGCAGCGGTTCTTCATCCAAACCTCGATTGAATATAGTAATATATATTTAGAAACAGATTATTGGCTGATATTTTTGAAAATTTCCGTGATAAATGCCTCGAAAGTTATCTTGCCTCGAAAGTTATCCTCGATCCTACACATTATTATACTCATGGTGTAAAGATACAAGGTAAACCATTGCGCATGATGCCATGACGTCAGTATACGTCACGTGTAAGTGAGCCAATAATAAAAGACCCAGAATGCAAGCGTGAAATTAAAACATTGAATTAATTGCGTATTATTTGCATACACTTACAGGTCTTAAGTCTACTGTTTTTCATGTGATTTGTGGCTTTGCTTACAAGACTATCGCGCATAGAAATACTCTGAAATATATACATAGACGGTTAATCTTTTTACTACATACATCTTATACAATACACAGCTATATTTTTTATAAAATCATTTACAGATCTTACAGTATGTTTTTAATGTTGCTCGTAGTTTTGGTTTTACTCAATAACGCAGGCTATCGCACAGGAACACTCTGATTATCGCACCAAAATACTCAGGCTATCGCATAAGAATGCTTAGAAACACTCCGATGTATTGAATGCAGCTATATTGGATTCTTACATTTTAGGTCATTGCTGATTAGTTTGTTGTGAGTGTGATGCACTCACACTTAGAATGTCGCAAGCGATAAAGGTATTAAGTGACACCTCGCGCATGCAACACCGCCCGGCTTACATACTGAGCGTTGCATTGGGCAATGCACCCGGTTGCCTAATAAACAACACCCAAAATTTCCTGATTTTAGGTGGAATCTGGGTAGCCAGCAATTGCTGGTTAAGCAAGTGCACTGACCAAAGGCCAGTGACCGCGGAAGTACCCTCCCCGGTTATACGCCAAAAATCGGTGTATATAAACACCGATGTAAAGGTAACGAGCGGGCTTACTTGCGTACAAAGACTAACCTGTGTTGCTCGACATAATATCTTTTGTATTTGGGTTTATTAAGTAACAATTAAATGTAACTTAATTGAAAGAATGTATATCGTTTTAAAACCACAATCGGCGTTATCTCTGTAGAACCTGACCCGAGGAGTTACGGCAGCGATTTCCAATACTGTGTCTCGAAACTCACGGAGCACAACAGGTTATTACTTTAGACTATTGCGCATCCATGGGAATTGTTCACCTGGTATTCTTACACCATGATTACACTCTTCCTGGATACACGTGGGACGCTGTTAAAGTATATTAAAATTACTTTTGAACTGCTTACAAACATTGATATGGTCATGTTTATCGAACGCGGTATACGCAGTGGTCTAACCTTTACGGAAAAAATACTGAAAATAACACTTAGAAAAATACTCAAGTTGAGTATAATTTGGGACAAGGGGTAAACACTCAATTCAGTGTAAACACTCAACTTGAGTGTTCGCCTTTTAATTTATTTTTAATTAGAGTGTTATTACTCTCAACTTGAATGTTCGCCATTTGATTGAGTATTAATTTTAATGTTAATCCTAAATTTAAGAATAACATTGAAATTAACACTCAATTAGATGGCAAACATTCAAGTTGAAAGTAATATTTAAATTAATACTCAAAGCCTGCTGAACACTCTATAGTTGAATGTTTATTTTAGATATTTGTTTTATGTCCATTTCTATCAATGCAGATTAATTTTAATTTCGGTTGAACTTTCTTTTGCTTTTCTTGCTTTTGTTGTTATTTAACATTTTCTAATCCAATGTTTGAGAGTACACACTCAATATTAAGTGTATACCTTCAACCGATAGATGTTGAGTGTACATCTCCAACGTTTTAGTGTTCACACTTTATGTTGGAAGTATACACTCATTTATTGAGTGTCATATCCAAATGTTGAAAGTATACTTTCAAATATTCAGTATTTAAATCCAAACTTTGGTATGAACACTCAATCATTGGGTGTACACACTCAATGTTCGAGTATAAACACTAAATCTTTAGTGTAAATATTCAAGATTTGAGCGTATACACCTAAATTTTGGAGTAAACTCCCAAAATCAAGTATTACCACTCAATTGTGAGTGTAAACTCTCAAAATTAGAGTGTTTTTTCCGTAAGGGAAGTCAATATTCCGGTAGATATGCATAGACTAACAACAAATTTATGAAGTCACAACAATCCATTAAAACCATAATCGTATCTTTGATGTTAAGAATCTGTACGGATGGGCTTTTTGTCAACCGTCAAACTCTACACAGAATTTCGATGGTTCAAAGATGTTTTGAATTTTAATGTAAGCGCAATCGCTCCGGATTCAGACATAAGTTACATTCTTGAGGTAGACTTAGAATACTCACAACATCTTTACGAGCATGCTGACCTATCGTTCTGCCCAATGCGTGATAAGCCACCCGGCAAGCGTGAAAATAATGTTCTAGCAACCTTGTGTGATAAGAAACGTTATTTCATACACCGTAATCTGCAGCAGTGCATGCGTCACGGTCTTCGTATGATAAAGATACACCGCGTGCTGTTCCGCGATTACATAGAACTGAATACACAATTTAGAACATGCGCGACAAACGATTTTGAGAAAAATTTATACAAATTGATGAACAATGCAGTATTGGACAAAACAATGGAAAATGTTCAAAATCATGTCGACGGTAAATTATTAACAAGATGAAAGGGCGGTACAGTGCTAAGGCAATGACTGTAAAAAATTTTTATAGAATGCCGAAGCATCTTAAAGAAAATCTTATAGCTGTGGAACTTCGAAAACTTGAAGTAAAATTCAATAAGCCAATATACGTAGGCATGTTTATCCTCAACATATCGAAAGTCTGTTTATATGAATTTTACCATAAGTATATGCTACCGCTATATTATGAAAAATGTAGAATTATGTACATCGACACTGACAGCCTCATTTACTACGTCGAGTCTGAAGATGTTTACGAGACAATGAAACATAATATTGCTAGGTCTGACACGAGCAATTATCCGATTGACAACGCGTACGGCGCCTCTCGCTAACAAAAAAGTGTCAGGTCTAATGAAAGATAAAAACAACGGCGCGATAATGACTGAATTCGTCGGACTCATGGCGAATGTACGCGTTGAGAGTGAAGGGAAAGAAAGACACGAAAAAGGCGAAACGTGTCAAAAGCAACATCGTGGCACGAATCATAACGTTCGACGATTACACATGTTGTCTCAACAAAGAGATCGAGATGATGCGTCGCTAATCGTGCATAAGATCAAAGTTGCATAAAATATATACGGCGTCCGAAAGTAAAATTGCTCTGAGTCCTTACGACGATAAATGGTATGTCGTACCGAATTCAACCAATACGTTACCATGGAGACCTTACCGAATACCATTGTAGTACATTATAATGTAATTATATCTTAGGATTCAATGTACTAAGGATTCATGATTTATAAAAGATTTAATACATTATTTTATTAGTACAGATTTTATATTTTGTAATATAATGTATAAAAAATGCATGTAGATTTACAATTTGTATTTATTAAATTACAACGTATTTATGTATCCAAGAATTGTATGAATTATCAATTCCCAATCATTTTACGTAAATTTTATGAGAGCGGTGCATTTGCACACCGTTCACTTGGACACACTGAGAAATAACTGTGCTGAGAGCACCCTACCGACGGGATGGGTGCGGGAGGGGAGTCAAAGGCCCCCCTTGCACCCTCCCGTGTGTATATGTGTGTGTGTGCGCGCGCGCGCGCGCGCGCGTCTGTGTGTATGTGTCCGTTTCTTTTCGTGTCCAACTGAACGGTGTGCAAGTGAGCGATGTGCAACTGAACGGTGTGCAAATGAACAATGTCTAAAAACACCGTGTCTAAATGAACGGTGCGCAAAATATCATGTCCAAAAACACCGTGTGCAAATGCACCGTGTTCATTTGAATGTCTGTGTCTAAGTGAGTGCCACTTAATTTTATCACCCTTCCTCCACAATATCTTTTCAACGAGATACACGTCAGAATTTGCAACGCACTGCAGTTTATTTTCGTAGAATCATCCGGCGATAGATTTTTCACAGGAATCTTCTAGTTGATACGTCACAAGATTAATATTCTGCAATTCGATTTTTAATCCATTAACGCCTCAAGACACGCAATTTCTTGTTCATTTTTGAGCTTCATTTTTAATAGAAAAAATGAGAAATGTTATGACTAAAACCATGTATCTTATTATTTTTTGGTGTGCTTTTTCGATTTCCGGGGTTAAAATTGTATTTTCATGCATTTAGGAAACCAGTATGGCGGATTTTAATTGAAAAAGTACAGAAAAATTGGACAATTTTTTTCGATATTTTTTTTCAAATAGAAAAAGTATTAGGATCCATTTTTAACCGCGTCTAAAGGTAAATAAAATAATTGAAGTTTAACAAGAAAATTGTTTTCAACCCCAATTCACTGGAACCTTTTCAAAATAACAGAAAATGCAAGAAATTTAGTGAAATATGGGTTTTTTTCTTAATAATTTTATAAAAATCAAATATCTTCAAATTTTTTCCTTCATATTTTTTGGTTAAATTCAACATCACTGTTCATCCCTTACGAAAAAAACACTAAAAATAACACTTTAAAAAATACTCAAGTTGAGTATAATTTGGGACAAGGGGTAAACACTCAATTTAGTGTAAACACTCAATTTAGTGTAAACACTCAACTTGAGTGTTCGCTCTTTAATTTACTTTTAATTAGAGTGTTACTACTCTCAACTTAAATGTTCGCCATCTAATTGAGTGTTAATTTTGTAACGAACCTTCCGTCCGCCGGCGTCACCGAGCGCGCACGGCCCTGCCAAACACCCGCCGGGCCGCAAAACGGGCACTGGCCCGTCCTAATCGCCGCATAAAAAGTGTCGAGACGATCATCGTCTCCGCTCCACGTATTTCCCTGCGTTCTTCTAACCTCCACGGGAGGGGAACGAGCGCGGGGAAACCCGAAGATCCACGAGGATCTCCGATCCTCCACCCGAGCGGGTATGAAAAGCCGCCCTGGTGGAGGCTGCGACACTTCTCGATCCGACTGTACGCTGGTATTCCGATCCCGACCAGAGTACGACCCAGAAAAGCTTCCTGTGACATGGAAATTAGGGTAGAGTGTTCTCTGCCTTAACCGAGAGCTCTCGGTACCGCTCGCATCCAAAACTCCTAGTCTCGAATCCGTAGCAGAGGGTAGAGCGTACTCCGCTGAGAGTTCTCGGCTACGGATCTTCCTTAAACGCCCGGCTCGAACACAACGGGGGTGGAATGTTCTCCGTCTCCCTCGAGAGATCTCGAGATCGAGACCGGCGTCTCCTCGATCACCACACGCGCTTCAAAATCATAGCGCGGCAAAACACTCCGCGCTTCACGCCGCATATCGCGCACCACCGAGCTCGAAGCTCCGACGATTACCGCCCACCGTGCCGCTCACCTCACCGCATCTCGAAGCTTCGCTTCGCGCGCCAGGGCATTGCCCGCCTCGGCTCGTTACCGCACACCGCGACTCCTACGAAGCTATCCACGCGACCGGGAAAAACAGCTGTTTTGGCTGAGCGATGCGTTATACATATATCTTCTGTAAATACTTGTACATACTGTGACGTGACAGCCGCAAGCTGCTGTCCGTCACAAGGGCCTCATTGGCCCTTACGCGTTAACATCACGCGGGTCCTGCGTCCTCCCGCTCGGGAGCGGACGCAAAAGTGTGTTTTTGCGTGTGTGACGTCCCGTGTGTTGTCCGTTTATTAATCATTAAGATTTTTGCAAGCGCTACATCGCGAGTGTGGCGGGAATCGGTGGCCACAGCAATCTATCTTGTAATTTTTGGGCGTCTCGTCTCAACGGAGAACCTTCCCGGAGATCACCGAGTGAGTGGACATCGAGGGAGTAAAGAAGACCCTTTTTGAGCGGGGGTCCGCAGGTAATACCGCCCTTATCTTGCCTACAATTCGTGTCGTTCGAGAATTCCGATACTGCCGCTGACTCACGCTTTCAGGATCCAGTAAAGGCGCGAGACCGGCGCCCCGACGGGGCGACGTCAAATCCAATCCCGCACGATTCCGGTGGAGATTGCGACAGCTTGCCATCAGTAAACGCCCTAGTCGAGGAGGAAATAACGTCCCGGTGGCGAAAGATGCGCCCGGCAAGGGGAAAAGAATCTGCCGCAGAGAAAGGCGCCAAAAATTCTCGTGCACGGGGCCCAACCTTATCGACCACCGCGCTTGTATCAATCAGCCAGCGACAGCGTGCACGCCGCGCTCTGCGCGAAAATCGATTTCGAAAAACCGGCCAATAAGGGCCCGGAGTATCGGAGGCGAGGTGGGACGCGTCGCCGAGCGGTCCCCGCGGGATCCAGGATTCCTCACTCGAGCTGTGGACGTTGTATTGTCTTGTGTGTGAAATCCAGATTCCGAGCTGAGATATTATGTAAGAGGACGCAGGAGCCGGAAACCTCCCGATCCGGACGAGGCCGAGACGAAGGAGCCGGCTTGGTGAAACAAGCGTCGCAAATTATAAAGCCACCGATTTTGCGATTGGGCGACTCACGATAGAGTCACAAATTTATTACGATCTTGTAGTCATTAGATTAGAGTCGCGAATTTATTACGCTCTTGTAGTATTGGATTAGAGACACGAATTTGTTACGATCTTGTGGTCATTAGACTGGAGTCACGAATTTATTAGAGTATCGTTGTTTCGCCCGATCGCGCCCGCCCGCGTGAGTTCGCTCCGTGCTGTTCGTTTCGTATTGCAATTGCGTTGCGTGTGCGTCCCGATCCGCAGCCGAGTCAATGATAATTTCGTCCTGTAGTCGTGTCGCGAGTTATTAACCGCGCTGTGAATTTTCGCGCATTTTTAATTTATTGTTATTAAAATTTGATTTAATCTGTCGCACCGGCATCTCTATTAATTGCGCTCTCGTCCGATTTCCCTTCATTGTTCTGTACCACCTCGTTGACTAGCTCGTAAGAATTATCGCGCATATCATTTGCGAGATCTTGTAACGTGTGGAAGAACACGAGTCCGTCGGGTGACCTCCTTTTGGACACGTAACGATTGGACACCGCTCGATTGGACACGCACGATTGGACACGCACGATTGGACACGGCTCGATTGGACATTGCACGATTGGACACCGCACGATTGGATACCGCATTATTGGACACCGCACGATTGGACACCGCATTATTGGACACCGCATTATTGGACACCGCATTATTGGACACCGCACGATTGGACACCGCATTATTGGACACCGCAGTCTTCTAGTGAATAACATTTATATATCATATGACAGATTATCTAACCTTAGAAACATCTGACAGAAAAAAGCTTCAATTTGCCAGAAAAAAAATTGAATTTTAAATGTCTATATACGTATTTTTAGGAGCATCTCGTTTTGCGTGGAAAGTTTCAAACCCATGTGGTGCAGAAAATGTTCGCACGCACACACACACACACACGGGGGGGGGTGGTGCAAGGGGGGCCTTCGGCCCCCCCCTCCCGCACCCACCCCGTTCAAGTCGTTAACCCATGTAAACTGTATTAGAAATCTGCATACACACACGTGAATGTGTGTGTGTGTGTGTGTCCAATTGTACGGTGTCCAATAATGCGGTGTCCAATCGTGCGATGTCCAATAATGCGGTGTCCAATAATGCGATGTCCAATCGTGCGGTGTCCAATCGTGCGGTGTCCAATCGTGCAGTGTCCAATAATGCGGTGTCCAATCGTGCGGTGTCCAATCGTGCGGTGTCCAATCGTGCGGTGTCCAATAATGCGGTGTCCAATAATGTGGTGTCCAATCGTGCGGTGTCCAATAGTGCGGTGTCCAATCGTGCGGTGTCCAATCGTGCTGGGTCCAATCGTGCGGTGTCCAATCGTGCGTGTCCAATCGTGCGTGTCCAATCGAGCGGTGTCCAATTGTTACGTGTCCAAACGGGATACTCCTGAGTCCGTCGCGTGTCGCGCGGGCTCGGAGTTACTGTTCGTCCCGATCGCCCTTGGCGACACTGTTATCCTATCGGAAGTTTGGCGTCCACTAACGGCGCAGGATAGAGCGTAGACAAGTCGGAGAATTCCCGCGTACGCAAAATAACTCGTTTCAGATCTGTCCCGCGTTTGACAAATTTAATTCCGAGCGGTCATCCGCTTGTGCCACGCGCGAATTACCATTGCCGCTCAACGAAGCCTTGTAATTTTATATCACCTGTTGTCAAATATATTTGTTAATCTTACTGCTACATTTACGTGTCTTAATAGTTTTCTCGCCTTCCCGACTCCATCCGCCCGCGCCGAACCTCCCCCTTTACCATTTTAGGGCTGAGTAGCTGAATATCGGAGCCGCCGACGCTCGGTCGCCTATGAGGTTTATTCTTTTCGTGACTTAGACAATTTAAGCGCAATCTCCCGTGGATTAAGAGAAGAATGGTATACTTAACGTACTTGGCGCCAAATCGATTTTGTAGAAAACCTTATATAACCCCGGAGAAACGGTCGCCCCGACACCTGGGCGGCTCAGGGCCGCGACAAAGGACGAAGGCGAAGTTGGCCGTCGCTCGCGAGTACGGTTACAATACATTTCGATAGTTAAAATATATTACTGTTATTTTATAATATTTTATAATATACCAAATCGAGTCTATTGTCTCACGGACCTTTCCTACACCCGATCCCGGCGAGCTAAGTCCGCGTAGGAAATACGGTACGTTACAATTTCAATGTTAATCCTAAATTTAAGAATAACACTGAAATTAACACTCAATTAGATGGCAAACATCCAAATTGAAAGTAATATTCAAATTAATACTCAAAGCCTGCTGAACACTCTATAGTTGAATGTTTATTTTAGATATTCGTTTTATGTCCATTTCTACCAATGCAGATTAATTTTAATCTCGGTTGAACTTGCTTTTCTTGCTTTTGTTTTTATTTAACATTTTTTAATCCAATGTTTGAGAATGCACACTCAATATTAAGTGTATACCTTCAACCGATAAATGTTGAATGTACATCCCCAACGTTTCAGTGTTCACACTTTATGTTGGAAGTATACACTCATTTATTGAGTGTCATATTCAAATGTTGAGAGTATACTTTCAAATATTCAGTATTTAAATTCAAACTTTGGTATGAACACTCAATTATTGGGTGTACACACTCAATGTTCGAGTATAAACACTAAATCTTTAGTGTAAATACTCAAGATTTGAGCGTATACACCTAAATTTGGGAGTAAACTCCCAAAATCGAGTATTAACACTCAATTTTGAGTGCAAACTCTCAAAATTTGTTTTTTCCGTAAGGGATGTTTTATCAGAATTTACGTTCTTAATAATGACGAATCCAATTTAGATAACAATGACGGATCCGCGCTAGAGAACTAAAAAAATAATTAATTTTTTCGTGATTATTAGCAACAAAAGTTTTGAAACTATAAGGTTTGTACGTTTTTTTATGTTATGGATATCGTAAAATTGCGGATCCAATACGGCGAATGGAATATAAAAAATGTCAGAATTTCCAAATGAAAAAAATATCATATTCTACAAAAAATTTCTTGAAGAAAATATTTCTGTCAATTTCTTCATTGTATGCGTTGTTTTTAAGAAAATAAAATCATAAAGTTTTGAAATTACAATCACTATAACACTTATTCTTGAGCTATTAGGTCAAAGAGAACTACTTTGTACATTCCTACTATAAACTATTCTAAGGGTTTCTAAGGTTGCTAAATCTGAATTTAGTGAGATTTTCAAAATTCAAAATGGCGGATCCAATATAGTGAATAAAATATGAAAAATGTACAAAAATGTAAAAAAAAATTTTTTTATTAAAAACTATAAAATTTAAAAAATGCAAAAAACAAAAACTCAATTGTCTACCTTTACGTAATAAAAGTTGGAAAACGTTCGTGAGTAACGCCTAACGGACAGAAACTTTAGGTACATTACTTATTGAGAACACTAAAGTAGTGGAACTATTTTTTAATTGAGAATCCTCATGTTTTTCATATTTCATCTATTATATTGGATTTTGCATTTTCAAAATTTTACAGTTTTTTGTTTAAACAATTTTTTACATTTTTTTACATTTTTTATATTTTGTCCACCAGATTTGGACTCAGCAACTTCAGAAACCATTAGAATAGTTTATAGTAGAAACGTACAAAGCATAGTTTTCTTTGGCCTAATAGCTCAAGAATAAGTGTTATAGTGATTATAATTTCAAAACTTAATGATTTTATTTTTTTTTTAAACAAAGCATCTAATAAAGAAATAGACAAGAATACTTTTTCAAGAAATTTTTTGTAGAATACAATATTTTTTTTCATTTAGAAATTCTGAAAAAATTAATTATTTTTTTAGTTCTCTGGCCGCCATATTAGATCCGCTATTATTAAGACTGTAAATTCTGATAAAACAAACAGTGATACTAAATTTATTTAAAATTTATACTATGAAGAAAAAAAGCTTGACGGTTCTGGATTTTTATAGAATTATTAGAAAAATAAAAAAATAATAATAACTCCAATTTGGTAGATTTGAATCAACTGGCAATTTTATTATGGATTAAATTGTTACGTACAATGTTTTGACCTCGATTAGGTCCTTTTCAAGTACATATTGATAAAAATTTCCAACGAAACATTGCGGTCAATGCACTTGTCGCCGCAAGTCACGGATCATACACTACATAAACGGACAAATTGAATAATAAATGAATTACTGAATAAAATATAATAGATTTGAAATTAACAAGGGATCCTCGCGAACCCGAAAATTCTGATTTAATGAAACTTGACATAAATATGGAAGGGGTAAATACGAGTACATAAATTTAGAAATTTTTAATTGGTGATTATAAATGGTTTAAAAGTTTGAAATCACCCTTCCAAAATTGAGGGTTTTTGCCTTTTCTCGATATATCTTGTTAATCAAACAAAATGTCAAAAGATGTTTTATACAAGTTTTACAGCATAAATATTTCTATTAAACTATGCTGTTCCTTTTTGTGAAAAAAATTTTTTAGTCAAAAATTTACCCTTTATACCTTTCCTATGTTGAATATTTATTGCATCAAAATTTCAATTTTAATGAAATTTAGCACAAATGTAGAGGGAGACAATACATGAAGTTAGAAAATTTTAGTTGATGCTCGGTTTAAAGAATTAAACTTCAAAGGTTCAGACATTTTTGTCTTTTTTTCGATATATCTCGTAAACTTAACGAAACATAAAAAAATGTTTTATACAAAAGTTTTACGGTATAAATACCTTCATTTAATTACGTTGTTTATTTTTCAACAAAAAATATTTTTAATAAAAAAATATTCAATAAAATTAACTCTTATGTATCTAGCATTTATAAAGTAATTATACTATCTTATAATACGTATTATTTATATCATCTATGTGTATATTATCTGTTATATATTACACAGAACCACAAAACTTTTTCGAAAGTTTACTCGAATCAGATCAGATATTTTTTACGGATTTGGGTTGCTGAAACCAAATCTGAAGCCCGTGTAATTCCATCACGTTAGGTTTTTTATTTATTCGAGAAAAACACTAAAATTGGGGGAAACATCAAGTAATTTAAATAGGTTAATAAGTTTATGGGTTCAAAGATCGTGGTTCTAAGGTTTATGAGTTTTGGTCTCACGAATAGATTAATGAGTTTATGAATTTATGAGTAAACGAGCAGTGTTTTAGGTGATTATGATCTATTACTTGGTGTTTTAGCCCCGATTTGGATACTTTTTCTCGGATAAATAAAGAATCTGACGTGATAAAGTAAAACAGACTTCGGATTCGGTTTCAGCAATTTCAAATCCATAAGAAATACCTGGTCTGGTCCGGGGAAAATTCAAAAAAAATTTGTAGTCCTGTGTTATTAATGTTATAATAAATTTATATATATATATATATATATATATATATATATATATATATATGCTATTCTTGTCGAGAGACACCGCTCGGAGTAGACGAGTTTTCATCTGGTTCGCGCATGGGTAACCCCTCTCAAACCGTTTTACTGCTTGCGCTGAATGTTATGTCCTCCCCACTCTAATCTTCTTAGTCGCCATTGTGCGCAGTCCGAGCGGCTTCTCAGGGTGAAAATAGTATATAATCTATGTTAAAAAAACATTTTAATTAAATAAATTTTTTAATTAAAAAAAATTTTTTGTAAAAATGAACAGCGTAGTTAAATGGAATTGTATTCATACTATAAAACTTTTGTATAAAACATTTTTTTTGTTTCGTTAAGTTAAGGAAATACATCGAAAAAAAACCAAAAATAGAACTCAACATTTAAACTGTGGTTTTAACCTTTTAAACCTATTAAAGGGTTAAAACCTTTTAAAGCTTTTAACCCTTTAAAGACCAACTAAAATTTTATAAATTCATGTATTGTCCCCTTCTACATTTGTGCCGAATTTCACTGAAATTGAAATTTTGATGCAATAAATATTTAACATAGGAAAGGTATAAAAGGTAAATTAAATAAAAAATTAAAGAACAGCACAGTTAAGTAGAAGTATTTAGGCTGTAAAACTTTTGTATAAAACACCTTTAATATTTTGTTTAGTTTACAAGATATATTGAGAAAAGGCAAAAACTTTCCATTTTTGGAGGGTGATTTCAACCTTTTAAATCGTTTATTAGCATTAACTAAAAATATCTAAATTCATACATTTACCCCCTCTACATTTATGCCTAGTTTCATTAAAATCAGAATTTTTGGATTTGCGAAGTTCTCTTGTAAGTAAAAAACAATTAAAAACTTACATGTTTCGTACATCAGATGTTAACAAGTCAAAATATAAAAAATATGAAAAACAGTGTGAAAACTCGAGTCAATATAAATTACAAATATGAAAGAACAAATATGGTGTTTATATAGTTATTATATAAAATGCAACGTATTTATTGTCATCATTTATATTTTCGACTATGTGGCGTATTTATCTTTACAGGTTTATCAGTGGTATTTATTACAAATTACACTGTTCGAGCATGAAAAATTTTTTTATTACTAAACTTTTAAATGCTAAACATCTTCCGATATATATTCCGATAATAGGTTTGTTTTTTGTTCCTGCACGGGGATCGCACTAAAACTGAACTGAATTGAACTAGTACAAGTCAGTACTGGCGAGTGTAAGCGTGCAGGTAAGGAATAAAAAACGTTTTACTGCAAAGTAAAAATGGCGTTTTATATTATTAATATGAAAATATTTGATTTATCTGATAAAGATAAAAGAATAAAAAAGAATATTCTTACGCATTAAAAAAAAAAAATTATTTCTAAACATATATAATATTATTGTTAATTATTGTTAATTATTGTTATATATTACATATTAGCGTATAATATTGTTGCGTCGCGTCACCGTAGGAACACTCGGACACACATTCGCGCCAAAGGAAAACCAAATCGTTTAATGAATTTTAAAGACTTTATTGCAGAACAAGCCCAAACAGGGTAAGCGCGTGGTACGTCCTCCTTGGCAGGAGTCCGACGCTAAACTGTCATTTAATTTTATTTACAAACATTTCCCGGCAACCAGCCGTTCAATTCAATTATTTATTACAAATCTCTCCCGGCAACCGGCCGATCGATAATATCGATCGGTCCGTCAGCTGACTGGCGCTTCAGGGATGTATCGGGCGACGCGCGGTGCGCAACAATATTTTCTAACCTTAAAATTGAATGTTTAATAGTTACGGTTTTTAATTAATAAATTGTGACGTATGTCATTTCTAATACTATGTATTGAAATGTAAATATTGCACAGTCTTTTCGATCAAAAGATTTTCATATTATCGTATACTTACTCTATTTAAATTATTACTTGTGGACTCTTCACTCTGTACTAATGCAGTAATAAAATCAGGAATAAAAACGAGATCCTACTACACACTGGTGCTTACACTGCTTGCACTGACTCCAGATCTGCAGCCAGTTCAGTAAACTAGTGCAATGAGTTCTGTTGCACTGGAATAAGAAACAGTGTTGTTGATGTCATTTCAGGAACAGAAAACGCTTTAGTGTACACTTTTTAAACTAGTGCAGCCAGTGCAGGAACAAAAAACAAACCTAATGTCTCTTTGGTTTGGATTACTTCTGTTTCATTTCGGTTTATTATGGCTCGTATGATTATTTTGCTGCGTGGTTTTCAAACAATTTTGTTATACGGCTTGAGTTTCTATGTGACATTTTCTATCATCAATTCTTTCTTTGTATAGTCGCATGTCACCTATTGTTTCTGCAAGAAGTTTAGTCCTATAATTCCCTCCCTATAATATTCCATTGAAAAGTCATCTTTAACATACATGGTATGCTTAATCGTTCATTTGCCTAATTCAATATATTGAAACGTACATTTTACTGATCGTATGCATTTTGTGGTCAGTTATATCCACTAATGTAATTTTTTCAAGATAGATTTTGCTTCTTTTCTTTAAATGCTTAATTTATATTAGGGAAAGTGTCGTGCCGGAATCAAACAGCATGTTAATTTTGAGTGAGTCCCAAATGCGCACAGTAATAAACGGACACAGCAGGCTGAGTGAAACGGACACAGTAACAAACGGACACAGACCAAACGGACACAGTAATAAACGGACACAGTAATAAACGGACACAGTAACAAACGGACACAGTGCGAAACGTACACAGTGCGAAACGGACACAGTAACAAACGGACACAGTAATAAACGGACACAGTAACAAACGGATACAGTAATAAGCGGACACAGTAATAAACGAACACAGTAACAAACGGTAATTTCAGTGAAATTCGACACAAATGTAAAGGGGGACAATACATGAATTTAGAAAATTTTAGTTGGTCCTTAAAAACGCTTTAAAAGATTAAAACCACCCTTCAAATGTTAAGATATTTTTGGTTTTTTCCAATGTATTTCGTTAACTTAATGAAACATCAAAAAATGTTTTATACAAGTTTTACAGTATAAATACCTCCATTTAACTACTTTAAATTTACTATCACGGCTTTCAACTTTTAGTTTCCTTACATTGTAACTGTCTTCTTCTTATGACATAATAATAATAATAATAATAATACTAAAGTGGGGGATGGTCCCAAGCATGGTCCAACCTATGGCACTCAGACCGAGTCCATTGTGCCTCCCCGTTAACCAGCTTCTCTTAGAGGAATCCCGCTTTTTTCCAAAGGCGGAGCAGGTTCTCCACGGGTTGCCGTCTTACCTGATCTGGTTCCAGAATGCCTGATCTCAGCAGGTGTGTCTTTAGTCCGACTGGACAGTCCCCAAGGATGTGAAATGGGGACAGTCCCCATAGTGCTACGACCCAACTTCCACAGGTGGTTCCGACAGTTAAGATCACCATGGCCTGTGAGCAGTTTCGTCGCAAGCCTGGCATCCTTTCTGTTCAGAAATCTTATGCTTATAGGTAGACCTTCAAAGAGACATTCCCCTAACAGGGCTCTAGGTTATATGTACTTGGTCTTTGTTTCTTTCTTTCAGTACCTCAGGTGCTGGTCCCGCAGCCAGCCGCTGATCCTTCTCCTGCCTTGACAGAAGGAAATCCCAACCGCTGGCTCCGGTCCAGCAGCCTCGTTTCTGCCGCCTCTCTGGCAAGCAGATCGGCCGTTTCATTCCTCTTGATCCCCGAATGCCCGGGAATCCATACCAGGTCAACGTCGTTATTCTTTGCTAGCTCGTCTAGTACGCACCTGCAGTCCCAAACCAGCGAGTTGACTCTCGGACTTTCTAGCACTTTAAGCGCCGCTTGACTGTCCGAGCAGATTCTGATGTGGCTTTCTATTCTGTCGGATTCCAACAAGTTCTGGGCACACTTCATAATTACTACCTTCGTCTGGAAAACCGTAGCATATTCCCTAAGCGGAACGGTTATCTTTGTCCTATCGCGCTGGCAGTAGAGACGGGCCCCGGAGCCTATGCCCATTCTGGAACCATCTATAAACCAAATGTCCCCGTCCCAGGGGACGAGTCCTTTGGAGCCGTTCCCTTCCCAGTGCCCAGGAAAGTTTATTACAGAAGGTACAGACTTTCTCTCGAAGGCACGGATCTTCGGCCTCCTGTCTTGTCTCATCGCAAAAATGAAGTCTGACAGTATATCTCCAAGAAGTTTTGTGTGCAAGGTTTCTATCTTCTACTTCGAATTACACCTCAGGCGATAGGCCGCTGCCGCTGCAGCGGCCACTACCACCTGATCGAGCGATTCGACGCTAAGCAGCACTCCTATTGCCGCTACCGACGTAGTTCGCATAGCCCAGAGCTCCGCGCAAAACCAAAACTCTGACTTTCTTTAGCACCCTCGACCACCACACAACAGACGCATATAGCAACTGGGTCCTTAGAGATTGCCTAAGTATTGCCGTAGATCCAATAGAATATCTATAGTTTCAGACCCTATATCTGACAGAAAGTCCTTCTACACGTCCAGAGATAAAAGCACACGCTCTTACAGCGACTCTCAAGATGTTCCCTCCATGTCAGCTTCCTGTCTAGATTCACTCCCAGATACTTTACCGACTCGGCAGGTCCAGTCTTGTTCCCTCAAGGATCGGTCCTTTCACTGGGCATACCTTGTACTTACGAGTGAATACCACAAGCCCGGTCTTCAGCGGATTCACCGACAGCCCGGTCCTGTCGCATCACTCCTCCACCACTTCTAAGGCTCCCTGCGTGAGCTCCAGAAGTGTCTCTAAAAAAGGGGCCTTGTATTAGGATAGCCAGATCATCTGCATACCTCAACGTAAAGGAGCTTCTTTTTCACTCAGCGTCTTGAGCAGCCTATCCGCCAGAAGACATCACAAGAGTGGAGAGAGAACCCCCCCCTTGCAGGCAGCTTCTCTCCACCCATCCACTGACACTCACCGTCCCCAGTGATGCCGTTACTTGCCGCCGGAGCATGTCTCGGATCCATTTCACGATCCTATCCGACACATGAGCGGCCTCCTCAAACACCATCTCATGCGGTGTATTGTTAAACGCACCTTCTATGTCCAGAAAGGTGCCGACTACATAACTCTTCCCTTCTAGTTGCTCCTCGATAAACGATACAGCAGAGTGAAGTGCTGTTTCCGTGGAATAACTCGTATGATACGTAGGTTGGTTTACATGCAGAAGCTGATGCAATAGAACAATATCGCGTATATAAACGTCCATCAATCTTTCCATCGTCTTGAAAAGAAAAGACGTCAGGCTGATTGGACGAAAATCCTTGCCGGAGCTGTAACCCGTTCTTCCGGCCTTGGGTATGAACACATCTTTTGCCTGCTTTAGGTCCTGGACGTATAACTCAGGACCAAACAAGCCCTTAGTGTCCGCGTGAGCAGCCCAATGATCTTTTTCAGTCTCTTCTGAAGGAAGGTCGAAAAGACCCGATCCGGCCTTGGTCGACTTGAAGGGCTTGAATACTCCTATGGCCCATTTGACCCTATTGAGTTTAACGATTTTGGTCGCTAGGGACCAGTCATTTCCTCGTGCCCTTCCTAAGTCCGAGGTTTTCTGCTGGATATCATACCTCAATCCTCCGCGAAAGCCCGAAAAGTTTGATTCTAAAAAGTAGGTCGGGTATCGTTTCCCGGTCACCATTGTCCATTGACTCCAGGATTGCGTCCTGATTTCTGGCCAAGATCCTGCCAAGTCTAATGGCTTAAGGTATCCCCTCAACTGACTCGCAGAACCACCTTCAGCTGTCCTTTTTAGCTCCCGCTACAGAGTCCTTGTAAACTTTCTGGGTCCTCCGATAAAGGTCCCAGTCAGCCTGGCGGCCCGTGTTCCTGGTCCTATTCCACGACGCGCCGCGCTGCAGCCTTGGGCTCCATCAGGAAACTTTCTTGGTATTTCTCACCGTACTTTTGGGACAGTTGTTTTCGAAACTATCGACAAGTGCCCTTTGCAGGTGCTCGACGCATATCTCGATTTTTTGCGAAGTCCTGTGCCTCTTAGGAAACTCCCTGAAACCGACAGCCAGGTCCTCACAAAACGAATCCCAGTTCGTTTTCCTTGGATCCCTCACTGTTATCACCTTCGCTTGTGTTTTAACCAACCTAAAGGTAATCTCTGTGATCCGACAAGATGGGCTAATTGGAGACCCTTCAGCCAGTCACCTCCTGCACTAACTGCCTAAAACAGACAGTTATGTGCAATACCTCCCTTCTTATCGCAGTGACAAAAGTAGGTTCGTTGCCTCTGTTGAGAATCTCCGAGTATGTGGACACCAGAAATTCCAAAAATTTCTCGCCTCTCCTGTTGATATCCGTGCTCCCTCACCGTGTGGTGCGCGTTGGCGTCGCACCCCAAGACAAGGAAAAGCTGCTTTTTTTGGCAGTACTCCATCAGACGAATAACCGGGTCCGATGGCAGTGATTCGTCCTCTCCATGCGGGAAGTAGCTCGAAGCCACTATCACTCTCCCTCTAGTCCCCATTCCGCCAGTGACCTCAATCACAACCGCTACTAAATCCCTAGAACAGAAAGCTGGCAGCTCTAATAGCACCCCGAACTAGCCAAGGTTCTCGTATTAGTGCTATGACTGTATGCACCTTAGCTAAGCGCCTGACAAGGACGGCCGAGGCTCCTTTGCTATGGTGCAAGTTGATTTCGGTGAAACCCACACCGGTTAGGTCCATTACGAGGACAAGACCTTTGGGTCGGAATCCCTCCTGACCCCCTCCTTCTCATCTCGGGGTGAACCGGTCATCTTGAAGGTAACCCGGTCCATCCCAAGATGAAGTCTGTAGTCCAACACCCTAAGCTTAAGGACGCTGGACTCGGGGATGCTGAGAACAAGATTCCTACCCTTGCAGATAGCCCCTACATTCTCCGAATAGATGCGCCAGCCTGAAATGGTAATACCCGGATTCTGCCGCTCCAGCAGCTCCAGGACCGTGGCCGCGCTTACGGGAGAACCCGGAACCCTTACCGCAGATTTGTATTGCTTTTGCAGCGCCTCTAGTCCCATCATTCTGAGCCTGGCGCCCTCCCACGGCACGATGTCATCGATCCGGCTTTCCAGCCATCTCAATGACTCCGTCGCGGCTGACCTTACCATCGCGGCTCCCGCCCTCAGAGATATGCCGTCGAATCTGAGCAGAGTGCCTCCTCGGATCCTCTAGATCTCATTAAAGACCGCACCCCTCAGCTGCGTCAACAGCTCAGCAGATATCGCTGCATTGGGGTACTCCTTCGTGACTATCACTCTCGTCGGGGAGTCCGCGGCGTCCGCATAAGCATGAGTCCCCTGGACTCTCTGCTTCGTTTTCGCCCCTTCCGTTGATTATGGAGTCTCGTTGAAACCCTTCCGACACTTGTTGTCGGTGTTCCCCCGAAACCTTCCAATCGGCGTATGAGGGGTGACTAAGGTCGAGATCCTCGGAGCGGCCGGCGGAGGCCTGGCCCGAGCTTGAGTCCGAGTCTGAGTCCCCCCTTTTGCCCCTGTGCCCTCTTCTTCTTCACGGCTCCGGAGCGTTTCTTTTTACAAGGCTTCGCTTCCTTCGCCACGACACCCTCCACAGAATCAGTGCTGCTCGTGCCCCCAGGAGTCCATTCAGTGCCCGATTCTGCCTTGTTTTCCGCAGTCCCGGAACTTCCCGTTCCCTCAGGCCCGCTTATCTCCCGATCCTGCCACTATCACCCTTCCGGAGTTTTCAGGTGAAGCCTCCATCGGGGTGTCTTCCGAGAGTTTTGTAAAATTAGTTTGTAAGTTTTTTATCCAGTTCCCATGAGCAGCTAGGGAAATATACGGTCCATCCACGCAAAGCCCCACATGCGTGGGTAAGACTAAATATTCTGGAGTTTGCTACAAAAGTGTGCTTGGCAAGCTTTACTTTGTTGTTGCTACTAATTTGCCGTCATTCCGTACTTAACAAGATTTTTTTCTGTTCTTGCCATTTTATTGTTATGTCGCGTGACGAGGTTTACTATGTTATTTGCATGAATTTCGCATTTTATCATGCCGAAACAAACTTTGCCCTATTCTTCTCACAAATTTACTATTTTGCTATACACAGCAAGATTTTTCCTAGTTTTATAATAAATTGCTATTAAACTGTGCACAACAAAATTTAGCATTATTGATATAAAGTTTATGTTACACCGTGAATAGCCATCATTTTTGTTTTTCATCAGTTACACCATCATTTGTAATTTCTCTACGTAACATTTGTGTACAAGTCTTTCTCTGTTACTTACAGCATCGTATGATGAAAAAATTTGTCGCAAATTTGCTGGAAATTTTTATAAGACAAAGCAAAAGACTATTTGTTCATAAAATTGTTGTCAAAAGTAAAAAAAACTTTGCTGTAAAGCTTTGACGGAATGTGATTTTAGCAGGCCTAGTTAGCTGGGTGTATACCCCAAAATTATTTTATATAAACGTTTAAAATGTTTACCATAAACAGAGAACAATCTAAACAAATATTTTAATTATTTTTAAATAAAGCTTTCTTAAATTGTTACGTGTATTATAATTGTTAATAAGAAATAATTTTTTTTTAGGGAAACATCGGAACTTTTATTGCAACAAATATACGTTTAGTGTGGTATGCGAATGTGAATCATCAGTTTAATGTATCAATTCCTTATCTTGCAATAGGAAATGTAAGTATTAAATAATAAAATGCATAATTGTTTCAATGATTAATGAGAGAGAGGCTAGAGGAGAGAGAGAGAGAGAGAGAGAAGGAGAGAGAGAGAGAGAGAGAGAGAGAGAGAAGAGAGAGAGAGAGCAGATATAGAGCGTCGCGGCTATCTCTAGCTCGACGACGCATTCTCCAGCGCTCTTCCTCTCTCGAGTCGAGCTCTCTCTCGCTCATGCTCTTCCTCTGCTCTCTATCTCTCTATCTCTCTCTCTCTCTCTCCTCTCCTCTCTCTCTCTCTCTCGTACCTTCTCTCTGCTCTCCTCGTCGCGCTCTCTCTCTCTCTCTCTCTCTCTCTCTCTCTCGTCTCTCTCTCTCCCTCTCTCTCCTCTCTCTCGTCCTCTCTCTCTGCTCTCTCTCTCTCTCTTCTCCTCTCTCTCGTCTCTCTCTCTCGCTTGCTCCTTTCTCCCTTCCTCTACCCCGCTCCCCACCCCCTTTCCCCCAGCATTTTTTTCCCCCTTATTCTCTTTCTTATAAATCTTCTTTCCTACACTAACTTGTCATAATTTTTTAATTTTTTAAAAATTATATTATTTTTTTACACTTTGCAGCATTGTGTAATGTATACTTCACACCTGAACAAATCGAGAAGAAAAATAGTTCTTTTCAATTTCTCTAAATCTTCATCTCTTAAAAGATTGTATACAGTCATGTGGCAAAAACGCTACTTTTTAAGGATTTTTTAAAAAGAAGTGTATGCATAGATTTTGTTATAGTATGAAGTTTGAAAGGTTGGCTGCACTGAAGCGCGAGCAAAGCGCTGGGCCGAGGCAAGAGCGGCATTGTAAAAAAGGATAAATTAAAACAGCTTTACATTGAACTACCTGTTCGTTACTACCAAACATAACATGGTGCTACCCTTACGGAAAAAACACTCTAATTTTGAGAGTTTACACTCAAAATTGAGTGTTAATACTCGATTTTGGGAGTTTACTCTCAAATTTAGGTGTATACGCTCAAATCTTGAGTATTACACTAAAGATTGAGTGTTTATACTCAAACATTGACTGTGTACACCCAATGATTGAGTATTCATACTAAAGTTTGGATTTAAATACTGAATATTTAAAAGTATACTCTCATCATTTGGATATAACACACAATAAATGAGTGTATACTTCCAACATAAAGTGTAAACACTGAAACGTTGGAGATGTACACTCAACATCTATCGGTTGAAGGTATACACTTAATATTGAGTGTGTACTCTCAAACATTGGATTAGAAAATATTAAATAAAAACAAAAGCAAAAAAAGTTCAACGTTCAACCGAGATTAAAATTAATCTGCATTGGTAAAAATGGACATAAAACGAATATCTAAAATAAACATTCAATTAGTGTTCAGCTGGCTTTGAGTATTAATTTGAGTATTACTTTCAACTTGGATGTTTGCCATCTAATTAGGTGTTAATTTCAGTGTTATTCTTAAATTTAGGATTAACATTGAAATTAACACTTAATTAAATGGCGAACATTCAAGTTAAGAGTAATAACACTCTAATTAAAAGTAAATTAAAGAGCGAACACTCAAGTTGAGTGTTTACACTGAATTGAGTGTTTACCCCTTGTCCCAAATTACACTCAACTTGAGTATTTTTTTAAGTGTTATTTTTAGTGTTTTTTCCGTAAGGGTAGGTGTGGGGTGAATGGTCATTTAATTAATATTTAATCATATAACCATTCAATACAACACCATGAATAGTCTCATATATAAACATTGGTAAGAGAAACAAGGTTAAAGGTCACCATGAGTGTCGACGATATAAACATGATATTAACAGAGTAGGTCAAAGCTCTACAATTTTTAACGAAACAAATGGCTCAGGTTCAATCGCAACTAAACATTAGGAAGAAGGGAGGAGGTCCAGCGTGAGTGGTTCACTTGGACACAGTAAAATTGGACACTGTGCAAATAGACACGGTGCAAATGGACACAAAATAATGTACACGTTTCAAATGA
This sequence comes from Monomorium pharaonis, assembly GCF_013373865.1. Taxonomy (NCBI): domain Eukaryota; kingdom Metazoa; phylum Arthropoda; class Insecta; order Hymenoptera; family Formicidae; genus Monomorium; species Monomorium pharaonis. Next base: position 11,737,438 of record NC_050467.1, read on the forward strand.
ACACTGTTAATTTCTACACAGGAATTTTGGACACAATAATTTTGTACACATGAAAAATAAATTCTGGACAAATTACAATTTGGACACGATAAAAATGTACACTGTGCAATTGGACACGTAAAATTTCTACACTGCAAAGTTGTACACCGCAAATTTGTACACCGCAAACTTGTACATAGCAAACTTGTACACCGCGAACTTGTACACCGCGAACTTGTACACCGCAAAGTTGTACACCGTGTACATTGTATTGGAAATCTGCTACTACATATAAACTTTACTTTGTTTGCAATGTACAACATGGGTTAGCGACTTCGACAGGGTGGGTGCGGGAGAGGGGAAGGGGGCAAAGGCCCGCGCGCGCGCGCGTGTGTGTGTGTGTGTGTGTGTGTGTGTGTGTGTGTGTGTGCGTGCGTGCGAGCGAGCGTGCGCGCGCGCGCGCGCGCAAACCATTCCCTGCATTACATGGGTTTGCGGCGAGCGTTTCAGGTGCCCACACAGTAACAAACGGACACCGCCAATCAGATTGCTGGGTTCGTTAGGGTCAGTATAAATTTATAGAATTTGATTGGTAGTGTCCGTTTGTTACTGTGCACATCTGGGACTCACTCGGTTCGCGACTTCTCACGCAAAACTTTGTGGTGTACAACTTTATGGTGTACAACTTTGCGGTGTACAACTTTGCGGTGTACAACTTTGCGGTGTACAAGTTTGCGGTGTACAAGTTTGCGGTGTACAAGTTTGCGGTGTACAAGTTTGCGATGTACAAGTTTACGGTGTACAACTTTGCGGTGTACAAGTTTGCGGTGTACAAATTTGCGGTGTACAAGTTTGCGGTATACAAGTCTACGGTGTACAAATTTTACGTGTCCAATTCCATGGTGTACATTTTTAATGTGTCCGAATTGTAATTTGTCCAGAATTTATTTTTCCTCTGTACAAAATTCCTGTGTCGAAATGAACCGTGTCCATTTGAAACGTGTACATTATTTTGTGTCCATTTGCACTGTATCCAATTGTACTGTGTCCAAGTGAAGGCCACTCCAAAAATGGCCACGTTCGAAATTATCATTTCGATATCGGTTCGACGAATTGATGTCGAATTCATTATCGTTTTTTGTTGGGTTTCTCAATTAATATTTACGCATTTTTTGCATGGTTTGTGCTAGACAGAGCATGCGGTTGTGACTAACAATCATGACGATATGACTGCGCATGCTCAAATAAAACATACGTGGCCATTTCGGACGTGGTCGTTTTGAACGTGGGCAAATTTACGCGTGGCCATTTCGAACGCGGGCAAATTATATCTACTCAAAAGAAACTTAGTTAAAGAATTAGAGAATAGGGATAGAGAGAGATATACAAAAACAGGAGGAAGATAGCAGATTTAGAAACGCGAAATATAATACAAGTATAGGGAAGAATACGTAGATATGATAGGTATTAAACCCAGGTATTTATATCGAAAAAATCTTGAGAATAAAAGTAGTAGTACAAGTGTAAGAGTGTCAGTTAAATTAACCCTCTGCCTACACACCTTATTTCTCCCGATTCCTACACACAGGGGTTAAGCAAATTTTTACAAAAACTTTTTGTTCTTTTTTCATTTAAAAAAAAATTCTTTTCTTTTAATATCTTCGATTTTTTCAGCCAAAATCATCATAATTCTGAGATTTTTTCTTTCGATTAAAAAAAAAGTTAAAATTGATTAAATACATTTGGAGATATAAGTCAACGAAATTTTGGGGTTAGCCTAACCAACCCCAAAATTTCGTTGACTTATATCTCCAAATGTATTTAATCAATTTTAACTTTTTTTTTAATCGAAAGAAAAAATCTCAGAATTATGATGATTTTGGCTGAAAAAATCGAAGATATTAAAAGAAAAGAATTTTTTTTTTAATGAAAAAAGAACAAAAAGTTTTTGTAAAAATTTGCCTTTTTTTCAAACGCCCGTATTTATTAGAAAAAAATAGATAAATAATTAAAATGGTGATCAATGGAAAGGGGAAGAGTTGTACTTTAAGAATCTATCGTCAATTTTTTGATTCTGTTCAAAAAATATATTTATCTTGTAATGTGAATTTAGTAAAAAATGAATGCAGTTTAAACACAATAGTAAAAGAAAATAGTAATATTTATTTAAAAAACATAATTATTAATACATAAAAACATAATTATTAATACAACAAATATTTATTACAAAAGATTTTATTTGTTATAAAAAAAATTTTTAATTTGTAATGCTACAATTGCAGAATATTTTCGCAAAGTGATCGCGACATTGGTAATATATGTAAGTACTGTATGCGTAAATGATACGTAATGAACAAAAAAATAACTTTTACTTACTCTTCAAATTTGGGACTTTTCCATTTTTTGTTATGTTCCCTACACACGGGGTAACTGTAACCCCGACACACACTTTCGATGCTCCTACTTCTGTTGTTTTCAGAACATTGACAACACCCAAAGAGGAATAAGTAGAGCACAGTTCAAACCCCCTCCCCCAGTCCCAGCGTTCCCTTGCTAAATACTTTTAAGTAACGGGTATTTAAAAATCGACTGGGGTTACCGTAACCCCATGTGTAGGTAGAGGGTTAAGATGCGAAAACATGGAGGAATACTGTGGCGACACAAAACCATTAATCGCCACACCAAGCGCCTAACAGCCGCGCAACCCGGTTGACACTGTAAGCAAAAAGCTAGCGCCTATCAGCCGCGTAACCCGGCTGACACTGTAAGAAAAAGGCTAGCGCCTAGCAACCGCGCAACCCGGCAAACACTGTAAGAATTATGACAATAAGGAAAGAGAAATGCGCGCGGACGCCACTAGAAGCCATCTTATCTCAGGAGTAAGATGACGACTTCCAGGCATTATAAGGAGTGCGAGAAGACGGACGAGCCACTCTTTGCGTTACTCGCCTCAAGTCCGCTTTTCGTTACGAAGACGATACCTGTCTCTCGTATATTATAACGGTCATGCTGGCGGCCAGGGAAACGCCGTGGAAACCCGCGACAGCGGAAATCTTACCACTCAAGCGCACCAGGCCCCTGAGGGTGTGATTGGCTGCCGACGACCCGAGGATCTAGCGTTATACATCGCCAAGGTACTTGCTGCCGGACCTGTTGGAAAGCCTCGCCAAGAAAACCACGACGCAGGGTACACAGACCGAGGAGAAAGTTGCCTTGGAAGCGAGAGCTACACAGACAGAGCGGACCAATATCAGGGACCACGGTACCCAGTACTAAGGTAGCGCGAACAATAGTGCAAAGCAGCCGAAAGATCCTACGGAAAGCGGTCAATCCTGCGACAAACCAAAGGACAACTATCACGGAAAAGAACGCGCCTCCAAAAAGAAAAAGAGCAAGAAACGCTTTTCCAAAGAAGGAAAGAAAAGGAGGAAAGCAGTCACTCAGGTTCCAGTGATAACATCTACGCTGTCGCTAGACCCGAAGAAGAACGAAGGCGGAGTGCGAGTAACGAAGACCTTTCCACCAATAGCGTGGAAGCCTAAGGATTTACACGTAGGCTTTACACAACGGCCCTTGTCAGGGCCAACGAATTAACACAAGCATAAAATGCTTTTGTATAGACATATAAGTTAAAATAAATTATATATATTTAAAGGAACACCCGCATACTTTTCTCCGAGGCCGACCTATTCCTCTGCGAGCGAACTACAAGACCGCCACAACTGGCCAAAAGAATACAATAAGTATTGGTTAGAAGAAAAAAGGAGAGTATGTGTATTCTGTAGAAAAGGGACGAGTTAACCCATTTTATATAATGAATTAGGAAGTTAGGGAGCAAGGAGTAAATTCGAAGTCATGTTAAAGTAGTATTAAAAATGTAGGAGATAAGTTGCGGAATAAGAGACAGATGTTACAAATAAGATAGAAAGGAAGATTGTTAAGATTGTGAAGAAGAATAGAGGAAACTGTGATAATAATTGTGGTAAAGTTACAGAATATAATATCTAGTCCACTTAAGTCAACAGAGTTTTTTGTAGTTTTGTATTTGTTGTATTTTTGTGTTTTTGTATTTATATTTGTTTTGTACAAAGTCTAGAAATAAAGGGAATATAAGAAAGTTTATGTTATATTAAACTTTAATATATTCTTTAATAATTAAAGAATAAGATAGAAGGTTACATTGTAGGAAGAGACAGGGTTGTTAGAGGGGATAGGATAATTGGAGCTAGTAGATTAAGCGATTTCGGGTAATGGTAGGATAGATAAAGAAGGGAGTGAATGGATGAAAGAATGAATGGTTAGATCTTATGTATACCAAATCTCCTTCTTGGCTGTTATATGCTGAAGAGAATAAAGTATACAATATATAGAGTAAATCTAGTTCGTGATCACAGGATTTTGTTTTTTATTGCATAATTTTATTTTTATGGATCAAAAACCGTCAATTTTTTCCGCAAAGATTGAAATTTTGATTTTGTATATCCGCTATTTTGTTAAAAATCAATGTTTTAGATGAACTAATTTTTTATGTTGTTAAAAAGTTTTGAAAATTTCAAAAAGATCGATGCAATAGTTTTTGAAAAATCATGGTCACTGACTTTGAAAACGTTGTTTTGAGAAAAACGCATTTAAAGTTTTAAAGGTGACTTACCCAGATAGCCAGTTTGGTATAATAAAGATATTAGCATCTTCCTATGCATTTATGTCGTCCGTTGTGCTGTTGTTTGCTAGCATTCGATGTCGGAAATAAAATTCTTTGCACGTTTCAAACATTATGCTAGCATTATTTAAGATCAGTGTCGAATGCTAGCAAATAACAGCACAAGGGACGACGTAAATGCATAGCAAGATGCTAACATCTTTATTAGCAACATGAGAACAATTTGTGCTCATACATACATTTGTGGCTATCTGGGTACATGCAGAAATTTTTAACTCACATAGTCATCGATTCCAGCTCAATACAAAAGATCTTCCGTTACACTTGCCGCTTCTAAAATGACGTTGCCGATCTGACGTAATGCGTACACGCTCCTTGTCCTCGTTCTGCGCGTATTAATATTGTCCAATGGAAACTCCCATTGCATGTAATATTGACAGAGTCTCTGCACCTTTGTTGAAAGTGCAGGCAGCGATGTAGGAAGCAATTTTAACTATCACAGAGCCACTTGGGAAGATTTTAAGGCTGACTTTCCAGATAAATTGATTGTAACTTTCATTACTGTTTTGTGTGAATCCACCTACACATCTCTCCAACAAAGTATTCTTGTTCAAATCTTCGTACACTGGTTTGATTGCATCTGAAACATCTTGTGGCAAAGCATTATAATCATGTTCATAAGACTTCAATTTGTCTGCCACGGAAGCGCGCTGCCAGCTACACCACGATTCAGCATCAGGCGGGCACTTCTCGTGACGGGAATTCTCATTTGTGGAACCGTAGTGGTAATACGTCGTCCAAATAGCTTTGGGCATCTTTTTGACTGACAAGGAAACCTCGCGAACCCGAAAATTCTGATTTTAATGAAACTTGGCATAAATGTAGAGGGGGTAAATACATGAATTTAGAAATTTTTAGTTGGTGTTTATAAACGGTTTAAAAGGTTGAAACCACCCTTCAAAAATTGAGAGTTTTTGCCTATTCTCGATATATCTCGTAAACTAAACAAAATATTAAAAAATGTTTTATCTAAATGTTTTACAGCATAAATACTTCTATTTAACTATGCTGTTTATTTTTTGAAAAAAAATTTTTTTTTCAAAAATTTATCTTTTATATCTTCCCTATGTTGACTATTTATTGCATTAAAATTTCAATTTCAGTGAAATTTGACACAAATGTAAAGGGGCGCAATACAAATTTAGAAAATTTTAGTTGGTACTAAAAAACGGTTTAAAGGGTTAAAGCCACTCTTCAAAAGTTAAGACATTTTGTCTTTTTTCGATATATCTCATAAACTTAACGAAACATAAAAAAATGTTTTATACAAAAGTTGTACAGTATAAATACCTCCATTTAATTACGCTGTTTATTAAAAAAAATTTTTTTAATAAAAACAATTTTTTTAATTAAAAAAATTTTTTAATAAGATTGACTTTTATGTATCTAGCATTTATAAAGTAATTATACTATGTATCGGCTTTTTTCTCACTTTTCCAATATTCCACGGTTTTTCTTTTCTTATAGTTACTATTTAAAATTTCGTTTTCTGGTTTACAATTATTCTCATTATTAGGTTCATAATTATCATTATCATTTTCTAGAAATTCTTCTTTATCTGTTACAAATTCTATGTCACTTAAATCCACTTCCCAATAATTTTGAAATTCCAAAGCAGTATTGGTTAGTATAACAATTGTTACATTATTTGTTATAATTTGTTATATCTTGTTTCACTTCATATAATTGTATTTCTTTCCTATTTATAGGCGTTGGGGAAATATGTGTAATTTGAAATAAAACAATTAACATACTAAAAACATTTACAACGTTTATGTGTAACATTATGCTTAATTTGTTTAAAAATTTAAACAATTTAAAAGAATAATCAAGTACGTTAGACGTCACTTGATACTGATGTGAAAATAACGCGTAACATCATTAATAAAGATACAAAACTTTTATTAATAGGTGATTTCTATTTCATATATGATGCCGTGACATGACGAATGTAAAATATGAATGTGAAATATGTGACAAAACAGTATGTGAAAACAACATGACTACTTTAACATTGCGCAACTATCACAAAAAATAATGCATACAGGAATGCAGTTAATATAAATATATAATATTTATAACATAGATTGTAAATAATTATAACATAGATAATGTACACATAGATGATATAAATAATACGTAGTATATGATAATACAATTACTTTATAAATGCTAGATACATAAGAGTCAATTTTATTTAATATTTTTTTTATAAAAAAAGTTTTTAATTAATTTTTTTTCCGAAAAATAAGCAGCGTAGTTAAACGGAGATATTTATACTGAAATACTTTTGTATAAAACATTTGTATAAAAACTTTGTATAAAACATTTTTGATGTTTCGTTAAGTTTACAAGATATATCGAAAAAAGGCAAAAATCTCTCAACCTTTGAAGGGTGGTTTTAACCTTTTAAACCATTTTTTAGCACTAATTAAAATTTTCTAAATTCGTGTATTGCCCCCCCCTCTACATTTGTGCAAAATTTCACTGAAATTGAAATTTTTATGCAGTAAATATTCAACATAGGGAAGGTATAAAGAGTAAATTTTTGAATAAAAAAAATTTTTTTAATAAACAGCATAATTAAATAAAAAAAAGAGGTATTTATCGATATATCGATAAAAGGTAAAAACTCTCAATTTTTGAAGAGTGGTTTCAACCCTTTAAACCGTTTATAAGCACCAATTAAAAATTTCTAAATTCATGTATTTATCCTCTCTACATTTATGCCAAGTTTCATTAAAATCAGAATTTTCAGGTTTGCGAGGTTCCCTTGTGAGTCGACAGTTTTTTCTGATAGTTAACCTATAATATATAGTACAGTGAGTTTGTCGATTGTTTTGTTAGTAAGTTTTTCTTTATTGCCAAGCGTTTTTTTACTTGTTTTTTCATCCACGGTTGTTTTTCATCCCAGCTCATTTTTTTCACGTCACAAAAGCGTGTGATTTCCATTCGTTTCTGCACGTGTCCAATGCGCTCTATTTTAGTCACTGACGTCTCACCATAATACGCAGCATTTACAATTCCAGTATACGTTTAAGAATCACCGTTCCCGACGTTTTTGTACTCCATATTTTTGTTCAGATTGCTGGAATATTTGCACAATAAAACGTATTTTTATTTTACCGGAAGAACCTTCATGATTAGAATTGTGTTTACTTTTATGTGCTTCTTTCTACTCTTCATACTAAAGTGCCGGTTTTCTTGATCCACGTGTTTTACAGTATGCACTTTTTACTGTAAGATCGGTGATTTTTCTTGTGTAATAGCCAATCAAAAAAGAAACGCCGCATAAAAACCTCTTTTCTTTCACATGCCGTCGCCGGACATTAACTTCAATGTGTTTTCAACATTTTGTTGTTCACAAGTCTCTATAATCTCTTCTTTGACGGCTTTATTAAAAAGTTTTGCAACGACTATTTTCATGTAGCCATGCATCTGCGTAATAATCATATCATACGTTTTTTGAGAAATGGCAACACGTCCATTAATTCGCAAAACATTTTACAATTTCCCTAATAGCCAAATGCTGGCAGTATGTCAGCAGATTAGAACATAAATATTGAACAGATTCCTGTCCACTGCGTCCTCATTAAGCTTATTTTCTGACAGCACAATTTACCGTCATAATGCAACAGTAGAAACGTAGCAGAAACTATGCACGACCTGCCTTCACAATATGATGACAGAAACATCGTAAGAATAAAGGCACGACTTACCATGAGTTAATTATTGACAGCAAAAATACAGCAGAATTCATGCATGGTCTGCCGTCACAATATAATTGCAGAAACATAGCAAGAATAAGGCACGACTTACAATATGAGTTATTGACAGCAAAAATGCAGCAGAATTCGTGCATGGCATGCCGTTACAACACAATGGCAGAAACGGTCACTCAAACCATAGTCTCATTTAGCGATCAGAAAAACGGTCACCCATCCAATTGTCAGCCGCCGTTGACGTTGCTTAACTTCGAAGATCATACGGGAACTAACACTTCGTGATGATCCATAAACACTTGATGTTTATAGATACATATTTATAATAGATAAATAGATATTGTTCAGAGTATTGTTATAAAAATATGAAACATTGTATAATTAAAAAAATGATACAGGAGAATTTAGTGAAAAAATTATCCAAACAGATTTATTTGAAAAAATAATTGTAATTTGTGATTTTTTCTTAATTTCTACAAAAATTGATATTTATATAAAACAATAAAAACTACAAATTTTTACTTTCAGCAAATATTTTTATATATTCATAGAAATTTTCTCTGCCAGGGTTTTCAGACAATAATAAGTCATAGAAGACTACAGAATTTTATATTTATCCAAAGAAATGTTTAATATTCTATCAAAAAGTACATACATCAAATATTTAACAAAAAACTATAAATTTTTATGAGTTACAAACATAAGTTTTTAAAATTAAAAAAAAAACAAATAGTTTTGTTGTTTTATGTATAATTTGTAGAATTTTATGGGAAACTAAAAATAGAAAACTTAAAATTCTGTAGTTTACACGAAAAAAAATTTTAATACATTTCTATTATTATTTATGAATAATGCTAGTATTATATAAATAAGTAAATATTTTAACTAATAAAATTTTGAATATTTTAAAAAATTAAAAACTTTTTTAATTTTTTTGTACCATTTTTTACAAAATTGTATATTTCTAAAAAATGCTACTTGCAATAAATCTTTTATTTGAGAGATTGTAATTTGTAGCGTTTTTTTTATTTCTATAAAAATTTGATATTTTTATAAAACATTAAAAACTCCTACAAATTTTTATTTTTAGCAAATATTTTTAGATTTTCATAGAACGTTTTTCTAAAGTTACTATACAAGTTAAAAGAAAAGTAATGCGCAAAAATATTAAAATAAATGTCTAATTTCAATACCATTTTTCTGATAATACCAATAGTAATATAATTTTAAAATATAAGTATAAAAATTTGTTTACAACATCTAATATATCTTTTCTTAATAATGTGAAAATTCAATTAAAATAGAAAGGGGAAATTTTACATGATATATGTTATGATTCTATTATTATTTTTTGACGTCAGACCACGCAATATTTCTGCTGTGTTTATGTTGTTACGATCTGAGACGACAATACATGCACGATTTTTGTCCCATTTTTGTCCTTATCGGTATGCTGCTTATTAAGCTTGACTTCTAACAAATGTCTGCCCATATGAAGTGACGTCATTCTCTAATTAATTTTTGCTTACTTTTTGTTGATACATCGTGTCAACATACAATGCTTCAATTTTGTTTTTTCTATGCTGACATATTTTGTTGGATATTTGTAGCATTTCTACCATTATATTATTACGCAGATTCTGCTAGATTACTATTTCATTTCTAAGCATATTATCTGACACTGTAGATGTTTTATTAATGCCAAAATTATGTCGGTATAACATGCAGCACATAATGTGCAAAGCCTGTCTTTAGCAAACTTGGCTATTGGGGTTTGTAGTCCTATTCCTAATAGTCTCATGAAAAATAAATCATCGATTGATTTCATAAGAATGACCGACAAATGAAGGAACGTACTGAGGCATATAGTTTTTACATAGCACTGCAATTTTAAAATCGAGCCCATATGTTTATGCAGTTTGACCCGATTCCTGAAAAGGGGAGGGGGGCGGAATCTGATCGAGGCCAAAATTTCAACCGTTAACTGAAACCCTTAGTTTCAAAACAGCTAACGGTTGCATTTTGGTCTGAGTCAGACACCCCCTTTTCTCGGAATCTGGTTAAAATTTAATAATTCCATTACACTTTTTATAGTTTACAAACGTTTGTAACGAGATTGCAGCAACAACCATTATAAAGTTTAAAATTCTTTACTCAGAGTTATCATCTTCTGGCACGAAAATTTTTTTCTGGCCTTAGATTTTTTTAGCTGATATGCTAAAACTACTCTCGTCCATTTCCGCCGTTTTTGGATTATAAACATTTTTTCTTATTTTTGGCCTTAATTTGCAAAACTTTTCGCCTTTTCTCAAATTTCTTGAATCTTTCGATTGTGAATTGATTTTGTTATAGACACAACCGCACGGCTCGGAATCTCGAACAGCACTGTCACACGATTCTTGTTTTGTCCACTCTATCTCGTATTTTGAAGAACCAGCTTTGGTTCAACTGTTTTAAGTTCTTTATAAGCTATTAACACAAATAAACAGCGTAAGTGTGCAGTAAACAATGCATAAAAAAGTACAAAAGTAACGCGCGGCAGATGCTGCCTAATCCGGCGGTGGGACGCGGTTCAGAAAAGGCCGAATGGCTAGAATGCAAAGACCTGTATCTCTGAGAATTTTTGTCGGCAGGCTCTAAAACTTTCAGGGATTATTCTTATTATAATATACTTTTAGAAAACACAATTTTTGAAAAACTAATTTTTCCAACCCCACTGACTGTATATAACCGCTTAAGGTTTTTGATATTGCTGATTCTAAATAAAATCGAAATTTTAAAATTTCTGATAGTTTCTTTAATATGGCGGTTCCAATTCCGAGAAAATCATATGTGACATAAAATCCATTGTAAGAAAATATTACCCACATAAAATATACTCAAACTCCGTGTATAATGATTTTTAAGGTTGTTGATTACAAATCTGGAGTCAAAATTAAAAAATTTTCGAAATTTTAGATGGCGGATCCAATATAATGGAAAAAATTCATGAATAATAGGCTAATTTATTTCAATTTAAACATCTGGGAGGTTTTGGGATTGCTCATTAGCTGAAATCAAAATTATAAAATTGAAAAAAAGCGAACCCAATATGGCAAACCAATTTAAAAAAAAAATGGTCGGATTCATTTATATTTGGGTAATTGGATTGTTTTTAGTTATTGATTGCATTTTGTGCAAACGTTGCACTTTGTGCAGTAAAAATTCACAAGCGGTACTAACAAAATGGACTTGTAAAATCTGCGAAGTTCTTTTGTACAAAACTCACAAAGAAACGGACAAAAGTGTCCCTCACCAGCTTTGGATATTTCGTAGAACATAAAAAATGTTAGACCCATAAAAAATATTAGACCCATATTTTTTAGCGGCATATCTCGACGTTTAGGAATTGAAACCACCCCTCGAAAATAACGCATTTTTTCGTTTCTGGCGAATATCTTTGAAAATATAAGGTTTATAAAAAAATGTGTTTTATACAAAAGTTTTATGGTATTTTATACTCTTTACAATGGTATATTTATATTTTTTCAAAAATTTAAAATTTTTTTATTTACCCTTACGCTTGCCTCCTTTTTTGCAACATTTGAAAAATTTTGTAACAAAAAAAATTAAAGAACATTAAAAGCCAAATCCATTCATATATAATAACATATGTGTTCCACCATTCTCAATTATTGGCAAAATGAAATAATAATTTTGTACTATAGGCGCCGCGCTAGAAGTAGTGTTGCGTTATTTCTTTAGTTGTGTCACACTCAATAACTGCCTCTTCTGAGTATATTTTTATATTAAAACATAAAAATGAATTAATCTTAATTACATAATACACAACGTACTACACGATATAAAGCATAAATGTATATATATAACAAAAGTAGTATATACCCAGATAGCCAAGCGAGATTGAGCAAATTAATGCACTGCATGTATGTTGTGAACTTGCTCACAATTTGCTATTATTGTAATTTAACGTGGAACAAAGTTAGCATTAGGAGGGCAAATAACCTTCATGAGTTTAGGAAATTGTAAGTGCATGCATTGAGGAATAATAAACTTATCACATTGACAGCAAATGTGCATGCATGTTGATAACTTGTCGTCAGTTTGTTGAATACTAACGAAGAATTTTACATAATATCAGAACAACAGACAGTTTGAGGAAACACCTTGGCTTTAGTTTGATGAAATTAATAAGGAATAAGTGACAGCAAAATAACAACACGTTGCCTTCATTTGGCTATCTGAATATATACGTATGTGTGTACGTATGTACATTTTCATTATTATTAGAAATGCGAATATAAAGCAAAATATATTTTTAATATTTAAAAATGCAAATATAATATAACAAAATATATCATATCAAGAGAAAAGTATAAAATATAAACTGCAATAACTATTACATAATTATATTATTTACACTATATGCACACTATATAGCACACTCTAATAATAAAAATAATATAATTATATAATTTAATTTAATGAGTTTGAAATATTAATTAAAATATGTTATAAAAGAAAAAATAAAGGAAAAGGGAAAATAGGTTGAAATAATTGTTACAAACATAATTTTATACAAATAAAAATTTTTATCAGGCAGAAGTAAAAAAATACCAATATTTGTTGCATGGATAAGAAAAACTGCTAAAAGTTTACCAGTGTTAATGATCTAAAAACACATTTTTTTTAGGAAATCAATACAGAATTTGTTTATAAATATTTTATGGCACATAAATCATTACAAAGATGATGTTCATGGAAAAAATGTGTTATACAAAGTGATTTTCTACATCAAGAACAAGTTATTATGGCTATTTCGTCACGAAGATCACATTTTACTTTAAAATTCTTTTTAAAATAAAAGTCTGCTGGTGTTTCAAATTCTATCAGTATAGCCTGCAGGTATTAATCGTATACATTCTGTACGTATCTACTTTTGGTCCACGCATATTTAAATACATTTTGAAACCTGGGCGACGAGAATTGATGGTGTATTAATGACTGTAATTCAATATATTTTTATTATGAAGATCTAAAGCCAGATCTAACAACATAATTGTACCAGAAAGGTATTTAATAATATTCTTCCATAACCGGAATCCGTATACGTCTAATGGCTGTATTTTTCCCGTTTATCGGCCGGAATACAGTTAGGAAAACAATATCTGTTGCAGAATCTGGTTTAATTTCTGAAATTATGTTAGGACAATATTCACTCCACGAATCTAACAAAAATACTGATTGTGGCTCGACATTCGGAAAAAATACTTCCTTTAGCCAAGTTTTTACATGATTTGATGTTAATTTGCCTGATTTGAAGCCGTAACAAAGATATTAGGTGCGTTGAATAATGTTTTTTGTACTCTCAAACCAAATGTCCTGTAATTTCTATGAATATTATGAAATACTATAAAAAGAGGTGATAATAATCTGCTATCTGCCGAAATAGTCGATTGAATTGTATAGCTATGCGTGGTTGCTAATATAGACTGTACTACAGATTCTACGTTTTTAATACCTTTTTGAGCTAAAGTACGAACAGAATAAAATTTTAGCTGAAATCCACTATGATCCGAATTATAAATATTTTGCACACTATATTGATTAATATAATATTTTACATTTGTAATAAATCGCATTTACTTTCTAAATCAGGTTTTGATAGTAGAAACTTTTTTGTAACAAATGTTATTTTTCTAGACACAATATTATGTTTTATTTTTATACACCACTGGCGACAAAAAGTATCATTTTATTTTCTTTCTTTAATTCTAAACTTAATCAGCTTGTAAAATCGTGGCGGGACAATAACATTATTGACGAAATTGATTATAGACATCTCAGATGCACAAATGGAAATCTTCCACGATGCTATGGTCTTCCCAAAATACATCAAGATGGCTTTCCCTTACGTGTGATTATTTCAACCATTGGAAGTCCTCTTTACAATGTTGCATGTTTTTTGCATAGATTATTATTGAATTCTATCGATAAATCTAAATCACATATTAAGGGGTTAAACCACTCTAGAATTTTCAAAAAACGGAAAAAAAATTTTTTGCTTAAAAGGTGCCTAGGGATCTTAGAAATAAGATACAACATTATTTATAAGAGGGGGAATTTTTTAAGTGCCTGTATTTTGATCCCGAGTCACCTGCTGCGCGCTCGGAGCAGGTATAAGACTCGACGCCACGCGCTACAATTTTTATTATTTGGACTATTGGAGAAAAGAAGAAAAGAAGAAGAAAAGAAGAAAAGAAGAACAGAAAAATGTCAATTTGAAAGGTCAATTACGGGGCAGGCATCGCAGATTGAAAGTATATCAAAAATTTCCATGATTTTCTCATAAGTAAAACTTTAAACGCGTTTTTCTCGAAATTACTTTTTTCGAGCTGGCCGGAAACATAACTCGCTCAATTCTTTACCGATTTGCTTGAAATTTTTATTATACATTCTAAACAACATTATCTAGAGAAAGACGATTTTTTTAATGATGCATATTTTTTTAATTATAAACAATTTAGTGCCTATTTTTTTAGGTGAAAATTCGACTTTTTTTCAAATGTCCACCATTTTTGCAAAAAGTGATATAAAAAAAATCCGTACGTCTTTCTCGAGCTTTTTATATGTAAAACTAAAAAAACTTTTAATTTTTGTTCTAAGTTCAAAATTGGAGGAGAAACTTTTCCGACCGCGGAGCACTTTGTGTCGGCGAGCGTTGCCATCAACCAGCTGTACAATTGGCATTTTGCTTTTAATTGCCTTATAAAAATTTATTCTCACACTTCGATGTATAGGCAATAAAGACCCATATTTTTCATTTTTGTCATTGTTTTTCCGGAAAAAATTCTTAAAATTAGATTACTTTTCGACGCTCTAGAGTGGTTTAACCCCTTAATAACAGTTAGTCCTTTGTGAACAACATTAGCAACATCGATTAGTTTCGTTAGATATAACATTGTTGTTCACTAACATTCTAAAAGAACTGGTTTTTGAATCGTTGAGAACACGGTGGCATAAGATATCGTTGCACACGAAATTAAAATTACCACAATTCATACATGTGGTAGATTTGATTTTAAGCTCCACTTGCTTTAGTTTCGACGGTATGTTTTATGAGCAGGTATATGATAGCCCTATGAGGTTGCTGTTATCTCCAATTTTAGCGGATATGATATTAGACGACCTTGAAACCAGTTGCTTGCAAAAATTAAAATTTAGTATTCCAATGTTTTATTGGTATGTTGATGACGTCATCAACATACCGATAAAACATAATCACCATTTTGCCTCATAAGGAGATAGAGAATGTCCTTTCAATTTTTAATAATTATCATCTTAGGTTGAAATTCACACATGAATGTGAAAATAACGGTACATTGCCTTTTTTGGATATTATGGTCATTCGGGATGAAGGACTGTTAACAAATTGGTACAGAAAATCTACATTTTCTGGACGTTACATAAATTATTATTCCAACTACTCAATGAAATACAAGACCAATACCATTATTAATTTAGTTGACCGAGAAATTTTATTGTCTGACAAAAGATTTCATGCTTTTAATATTATTATAGTAAAAAACATTTAAAAAAATAATTGCTTTCCAGACGTAATGAATTCATAAACCGAAGAATTAAAGAACTGAATCACAAGTCATTGTCTTTTAACAATAGTTTGACTAAAGAAAAAAGTAGGATAGATTATGAAAAAATTCTAACTTTGCCTTACATAAAAGGTATTACGGATGGTATTGGTCAATATCTAAAAAAAATTGGAATTAGCACGCTTTTCACCGTCCCTAAAAAGCTTGACAGGATTATCAAAAAGGGCAAGAATAAGTTGGACACTGTTACGTCCGTGTCGTGTTTGTGAGGACGTGATTGCTCTGAGGTTCTCTTTAAGAGAGATATAAATGAATATAGACCTTTGATGTGAATTATGATATTTTATTTTATCGTTTTTTTATTATAATTTCTGCGCGGGTACATCTCTCTTCATCTACCCCTTTCGGGGGTTGGCCAATAAAAAAGGAGTATCCCTTAGGGGGAATAAGTATCGCCCGGTAGCCGCGCCAGGGTACGTTGCTAGTGATACGGTACCTGGAGGTGGGCTGAATTATGGCTACTGAATTTGGCTTCCGTGCCTGGCAGGTGACCGGTAGCGGTCTAGTGGGGATTCTTAGTGGAATATAATCGGGATCCCGATTTTTCTGCCTTCCTCGAGTAGCCTTAGACAAAGGCCTGCGAGAAGGACTTTGTTTTGGGGGCAAACGAAATGGACCCGGTGATGGAGGGTCGTAGAGTTCTTCCGAGGGAGAGAATGGTCGACGCGGTTGATCAATGATGGCAGGGTTAAATTCACCAAACGCGTAGTACTCTTTTTTTAACCTTTTCAAATATGCTTTCCAGCCGCCTACGAAGTCCCATGATTTTCTAGAAGTATGGTAGCCATTTTAATTTCTTGGTTAGTGAATCGCGAAAGAGAAACTTTCCGGAATATATTAATGTATACATATATATATGTATATTTGATTATTAATAATTTTAATTTTTGTTGTAAGAAGATTCGAGGTGTAACGAGGTGAGGTTGACAGTGTCTTTGGTAATTGGAAATTGAATTGTGTGAACAGTAACGTAATTCTGACTGATCAAGCACGGTGCTGTAAGAAAAGGATAAGAGAGAAAAAGAGGGATTTATAATAGTAACGTGTCTCAGACAGGTCAAGCACGATACTGATTGGAAATAAAAAAGAAAGAAGGAATAGAAATTATAAGTCTTAGCTTTTCTTGCAGTTTGGTTTTAATGCGAACCTTCTTACAATTTATACTTACAATATGTATATTATTCTCGCTGAGATGTCGAAGTGTATTGCTCGGTATGGTCTCCCGGCTAATACTATTCGATTTTCATCAAATTTCGCTCGCTTATATACAGTTAGTTTGGTGATGGTGCGGTGAAAAAATAGTAAAATTCGGGGAAATCAAAGTAATAATCGTGGAGCAAATTTGTCAATTATTTCCGAAATTTTTAAGATTATTATTTTGAAAAGTTATCTATAGTACGTTATTTTAGGTTGCTATCAATATTTCTTTGTCGCCTTGTTCCTGTCTTTATTAATTTTGGAGTTATTAATTAACATTTTTTTTTTTTTTATAGAGATTTATATGGATTTTCGTAACGTATGCCGCTTCCGCGTGATTAATAACATGTTCGAAATTCGTGCTTGAATCGCAAGATTTTATTTATTAACATAAAGATCTGGAAAAAGGCGAACTGTCATTTGGAGCATATTCTTATATGACTACTATTAAGTAAAGAAAGAGTCGGAGTAATTTTAATCCGTTGTTTAATTACTACATGCCATTGTTTTAATGTATGTGTTCTATTCAAAATTGTATTTAATAGCAATTGTGTGAGTTAAATTTGACTCCAGGATTCACTCTTATTTTTAACATCCCCGCGTGTGCCCGATCAGCTGATCGCGAAAATGAATTTAATGTCTTTATATTTTGTATGCGCACAGCACGATCGATCGGTGGATGTTAAGTCTCCTTTTTCTTTCATTCTTTCCTTCACGCAGCCCAAGTGGCGCGACGGGGGGGGGGGGAGACTTTCACGGGCGGCCAAAAAAAAAAAGAAATTTTCGCCGGACGTAACAGACACCTTAAAGAGAACAAATATAATTTACCATTTAAAATGTAATAACTGTAACTATTCCTACATTGGGCAAACAAAACGTCAGCTAATAACACAGATAAACGAACATAAGAACGATATAAGAAAGAATGAGAGTGAACACTCAGTGGTCAGCAAATATAGAATGAAAGAAAATCATGATTTTAATTGGCAAAACCTTTAAATATTACATATTAAAAATAATAGAAAAAAGAGGGAAATCGCTGTGATGTTCTTCATAAAGAGGAACAAAGATTCTATCAACCTCCAGAAAGACATGGAAAATCTAAACACCCTGTATAATAGAATAATAACGATGACTTAGTTTTCTGTACATTGACATCTATTGTTGTTTAAATATTGTATCTGACTTTTAGTCGTCTCACCGACCTGTTACTTATTTGACGTGATCTATCTTGTCTCTGCGTTAGATATAAGTTCTGCAATATTTAATACACACTATGCGTAATTGTAATTTACATATCGTTTAAAACATCACATTAAGAATTTGACATGTAAGTTTTTACTATTCTTACTATTTATATTTCCGCCGTTTCCGAGTATTTCATTGCATCTTTTTTAAAAAATTACTAGTACTATTTAATATTAAATTTAATTAACCTTATTTATTGCAACGGTTAGTTATAGAACATGTTTTATCTTCGTTAGTCTGAAATTTTAAAAACTGTTATGCCGTAATTTAATATCTTATGTACACCTGAATAGGACCAAAATCAATAGTCAAAACGTTGTGTTTTTAATAAACGGATTGCCAGACAGTCGACTGAATAAATTTATCAATTTACAATATTATGTGTTTTTTAAAATTTTTGTACTCATTTCTCTGAAGCTTTGAATCCTGCTGCATTTTCTTCTTTTTGTGTTCAAGAAGCCCATCAAGCGATGTCAATGTCATGAATGATGATTTTTCTTTCAAGTGCTTTATAAAATAGTCTAATGTGTATTTAGAAATTTTTTTAAATTTTTCCAGGCTACTACCACTTTGAATGATTTGGTTTTCCCATCGTCGTAATTGTCATATCGATGTAACTTTTTTACATTTTTAACTAACTCCGTCAAGTGATCTTTGTTTTGTCTTACCGCTTTTCCAGTATTCCACAGCTTGCCTTTTATAGTCAGTTGATATTGTTTCTTTGACTGATTTAAAAATAACTTTTTCTGGAAAATAGATTTTCTCTTTACCCGCTTCTAATAAATCAAATTTTTCGCTTCTCAAACCTCACACTCATCATAAAAATCTAATGTTTCTTTCTCTTCAAATTGAAATTGCTCATTATTTTTTATTTCCAATAACATATGTTCAATTTTTACATTTATTCGTCTTTCCTGCGAAGTTATCGAAGTATTTGGATAATCCATACCATTGAAGGTTATCATAAATAAAAATATCACATTATAATATGGATTAAATTGAAACATGCCGGAATATTAAAATTAAATATATATCTCAATCTTTTATTATATATAAAAAATAATACACTTTATAATTAATAGAATTGCCTTTTTATAGTTATGTCGCCTCTTACTCTCTGTTTTCTGTTGATAAAAAAGTAATAAGTCAAAATAAATTAAGTCATCAAAACTGAATAAATAAAACCATTTCTCATGTTTAATATTTATGTTTATGTCGAAATAAAATTTTATTGTTTTATAGATTAAATAAACATTTTTTGAGGTTTAAATATTGAAAACAAAAAAGATATAATAAAAATATAATAAAATAAAGAAAGACAAAAGAGTAAAAAAGTAATACAAATTAAAGGCAGATACTTACATGTTCACAAAAAAAGAATACTTGTGACAATACACTATCCAATATACTCGTTGACATTACCAACTACAAGCTGGAAAGGTAATTTCCCGTTATGTTTATATTCGGCCGTTATTAAGATCTGACAATTTTAGATGCTCGCAAGTCGCGTACTCGCGTAAATATACACGGTCTGTCTTGCACTGCGCTTTCACTTAGCACAAAACACGTGTTTTTTGATACATTTATACGGATTATACATTTTGCACACGACACAAATAAATAAATTTAACATGCTGAATATATATATTAATATGCATGTGATAGTCAAAACTATTTTCTTTTGTACTATTTTTAAGGGAGTGTCCCAGATGCGCACAGTAATAAACGGACACAGCAGACTGAGTGAAACGGACACAGACCAAACGAACACGGTAACAAATGCGCACGGACCAAATGCGCACGGATCAAATGCGCACAGACCAAATGCGCACGGACTAAACGGACACAGTAACCAACAGACTTACCACATGGGTTGCGACTTCTCAGGGTACCGACGGAGTGCCCTGAGAATAGGGTGCAGGAGGGAGGCAGAGCCCTTCCCCTCCTTGCACTACCGTGTGTGTGTGTGTGTGTGTGTGTGTGTGTGTGTGTGTGTGTGTGTGTGTGTGTGTGTGTGTGTGTGTGCGTGCGTGCGCGCACGAGCGCGCGCGCGTGCGCAAAGCATTCTCTGCACCACATAAGTTTGCAACTGTGCGAATTTGATCCGTGCGCATTTGGTCCGTGCGCATTTGGTCTGTGGGCATTTGTTACTGTGTCCGTTTGTTACTGTGTCCGTTTCACTCAGCCTGCTGTGTCCGTTTATTATTGTGCGCATCTGGGACTCACTCATTTTTAATACTGATTGAACTGATTAATCTTTGTGCAAACGCCACCTCGAATATGATATTTTTTTAATGTAATTATGCCTGCAGAAGTAAAATCATATGTATTCTAATATTGCATCATGGCAATATTTTAATTTTTACAATACTGTACACATACGTATATATGCTACTATTGTTATATATATACATTTATGCTTCATATCATGTAATACATTGGGTGTTATGTAATTAACATTAATTCGTTTTTATGTTCTAATATAAAAATATACGCAAAAGAGGCAGTTAATGAGTGTGACACGACTAAAGAAAAATAACGCAACACTACTTCTAACACGACGCCTATAGCACGAGATTATTATCTCGTTTTGCCAATAATTGAGAATAGTAGAATCTATATGTTATTATATATATAAATGAATTCGGCTTTTATTGCTCTTTAATTTTTGTTCTTACAAAATTTTTCAAATGTTGCAAAAAAAAGGTGAGCGTAAAGGTAAATAAAAAAATTTTTAATTTTTGAAATATATAAATATACCATTGTAAAGAGTATAAAATACCATAAAACTTTTGTATAAAACATTTTTTTATAAACCTTATATTTTCAAAGATATTCGCCAGAAATGGAAAAATGCGTTATCTTCGAGGGATGGTTTCAACCCCTAAACGTCGAAATACGCCGCTAAAAAAATATGGGTCTAATATTTTTTCGTTCTACGGAATATCCAATGCTCATTAAAATCGATGAGGACATTTCTGTTCATTCCCATGTCAGAAAAGAAATTGTTTTTCTTCCTTTTATATAAACAATATTATAAAGTAATAACTTTGCAATGTTACAGAATTACAGATTCATTATTAGCAACCATTAAAACCGTTAGATACCCAAATTCAAGTAAATTAACCCTCTTTCTTAAAAACTTTGGCCCTATTATTAGATCCATTATTCTAAATTTTTTAATTTCAAGATCAGATTCATAATTGGCTACTCCCAAAACTTGCAGATACTCAAATTGAAATGAATTAGCACACTTTTTAAAAACATGGTCCGCTAAATTAGATCTGCTATTTTAAATTTTTAATTTCGATTCCAGATTCATAATTAACGATTTCAAAAATTTTCAGGTACCAAAATTGAAATAATTGAAACATTATTCATTAATTTTGTACACCATATTGAATTCGCCATTTTAAATTTTGAAAATTTTCAAATTCTGACTTCAAACATGGATTCAGCAACTTCAGAAATCCCTGTATACAAAGTTCCATGAAGAACGCATGTAAGAAAAAAAGTATGCTTGAAAGAATTAAAGAAATATAATAAAGTAATAAGGAGTAAATATTATTTTAAATGTAAATGTTTCTCACATTTTCCTAAATTTTTAACTTAAGAAAAAGATTAATAAGTTAAGACGAATAATAGTTATAGATTAAAAGTTAAAGATTAAAAGAAAAGATTGTAATGTGACTACTCATTTATATTAACTGAGTCCCAGATGCGCAAAGTAATAAACGGACACAGTAGGCTGAGTGAAACGGATACAGTAACAAATGACACAGTGCGAAACGGATACAGTAACAAACGGATACAGTGGGAAACGGACACAGTAACAAACGAACACAATGCGAAACGGACACAGTAACAAACGAACACAATGCGAAACGGATACAGTACGAAACGAACACAATAACAAACGGACACAATGCGAAACAGACGCAGTGCAAAACGGACACACCGTGGTGGCAATTGGACACAGTAATAAACGGACACAGTGCGAAATGGACACAATCGCAAACTCAAGTGGTGCAAAAAATGCTTTGCACACACACACACACGCGCGCGCGTGCGGATGATTTAAGGGCAGGGCCTTGGGCCTCTCTCTTGCACCCACCCCGTCAGTAGGGGTGGGTGCACTGGAAAGTCGCAAACCCATATGGTAAGTCCATTTGTTACTGTTTCCGTTTTGTACTGTGTTCGTTTCGTACTGTGTCCGTTTCGCACTGTATCCGTTTCGCACTGCGTTTGTTTGTTACGGTGTCCGTTTTGCACTGTGTCCGTTTATTACTGTGCCCGTATCGCAATGTGTCTGTTACTGTGTCCGATTGCCACCACGGTGTGTCGGTTTCGCACGGTGTCCATTTGTTACTGTGTCCGTTTCACTCTGTGTCCATTTGTTACTGTGTCCATTTCGCACTGTGTCTGTTTCGCACTATGTGTGTTTGTTACTGTGTCCGTCTCAAACTGTGTTTATTTGTTACTGTGTCCGTTTCACTCAACCTGATGTGTCCGTTTATTATTGTGCGCATCTGGGACGCTCTCTTTATATTGTATCTAATAATTTTGTTAACAATTAATATTTTAAATTGAAACTTGACGATTATGTTTATCAAACTGTTGTTTATTAGATTTAAATTCCAAGTTATTAAATATTTACTATATTACATATTATTTATAAAAATGTAGCAACACTGCATAATGGATTAAAGAGAAAGAGTGAGGCCCGATTGCGCACATAAACGATCGGACACAGTAGTATTTCCCAATTGGACACAGTCCCGATTGGACACGGACTCGATTTGACACGGTCCCGATTGCACACCGTCCCGATCAAACACAGACCCTATTGGACACAACAGCAATCGGACACAAAACGTTTTAATTGAACACCGAATCAATTGCACACGGACCCGATTGCACACCAACCCGATTGGACACGGACCCGATTTTGCATTGACCCGTTTGCACATGGACCCGATTGCACACCGACCCGATTGCACACGACCCGTTTGCACACAGATCCGATTGCACACCGATCCGATTTCGCATTGACCCGTTTGCACACAGACCCGATTGCACACAATACGATTCCGCATCGCAGAATAATTCAAAACCATCCTAGATAGCACAGAAAATTTATTATAACTTTTCATAAATATTTTACAAATTTATTTTTAAATAATATTCTTTTAATATTATATAATTATTTTTCATAAACCATTTACACATAATACAAAATTTTTTATTAATTATATGTATAAAATATATTTTAAAAATGTATTGAAAAATATTTATAGTATATGAACTCAAAATATTTTATATATTTTTTGATAATAATAGCATAAGTATCTATTTTAAATATTTTCGTAAATATTTATCATAATTTTTTTATACCTAGCAAACTCAGACATAAAAATATGTACAAAATATTTATCATAAATTTTTTTATATAAATATTTTGTAGCCACAAACTCATGTGGTGCAGAGAATGCTTTGCGCACACACATACACACACACACACACACACACACACACACGAGAGGAGGGCTTCTCCCGCACTCACCCCGTCCAAATCACTAACCCATCTACTATCTGCAATGCGGAATCATATTGTGTGCAATCGGGTTCGTATGCAAACGGGTCGGTGCGCAATCGGATCCGTGTGCAATCGGGTCTATGTACAATCGCGTCGGTGTGCAATCGGGTCCGTGTGCAAACGTGTCGGTGCGCAATCGGGTCCGTGTGCACTCGGGTCCGTGTGCAATTGATTCGGTGTCCAATTCAAATGTTATGTGTCCGATCGCTGTTGTGTCCAATAGGGTCTGTGTTCAATCGGGACGGTGTGCAATCGGGACCATGTCCAATCAGGTCTGTATCCAATCGAGACTGTGTCCGATTGGAAAATACTACTGTGTCGAAACGCTTATGTGCGCAATCGAGACAGTCCCAACAGGGATTGTATTATGATCATCACAAGAATAAATGTAAAAAATTGGTATTATTTTAAAAACTTACAGTATTTTGTTATAAAATTATATAAAATTAATTGTTCAGTAAAAACAAGTGATTGTTAAACGAACTTAATATAAAAAGGATCTTAACCCTCAGTTCCTAGACTAGGTATAGCATATCTGAACATATTTTTCAACGAGCTGTAACTCCGAAACCAAATAGGGGGAGTAGGTGGGGAAGCAGGAAAATCTTAGAAACCCTCTAATGTGTGGCTTGACCTAGGTCAGTCGGATCGTAACTGCCAAAGTGTTTACATTAAAAGGTTGTGTTTGAGTATCGTATACCCAGTTTAGTAACGGTGTCACCAAAACGATTTTTCAGTGAAAATCAAGTGAAAGGTAAATATTGTTATAAATAATCATTTATTTACATAAAATAACAGTAATAGTGTTTTTACTAAATTTCGCCAAAAAAGTGTGATAATAGTGTATTTTTTGTATGTATTTTTTTAGATTAGGGAACCGCGTTCATTGGTTCGCCGTCCCAGATAACAAATTGTGAGGGCTCACGTCATCCTCACGGTGTGATTATCACACGTGCGTGCAATATCACAATCATATTGCCCTCACGACGTGATGGCGACACGTGTGTGTGCGTGGAAGGTGGCACTATGCAGTCATGCATGAGAAGGTATATGATCTAAAAAAGATTTAACTATACGAAAGGTAGTGATCTAAAAAAGATTTAACTATACGATTGTACTTCCTTATGACCCACATAGCACACATCTTTTAGAAAGCTTTCTGAAAGATATCTTGTAAATTAATATTGAAATATAACAATGTAATCATTCAGAAATATTTGTGAAACGTTTCATCAAAATCATTTCCGACTTTTTCAGAGAAGTATTTCAGAAATATTTTGTATGTAATGTCTTTGTATGTAAATAAGTATTATATTTATCTTTATTTTGTATTTTTTTTTCGTTCTTAACACAAAATAATATATATTCAATATACAATTTAATTCAATTTAATACATAGTAGAAAAAGAATTTGATTTTTAACTCAGCTATTTTCCGCTTCGTCTTAATAAAGATATCATTGGATTAAAATATCGTTCACATTATTCTTATTTTCCAATAAGTCTGTAAGAATATATTACATTAGGTGAATATTCAGGACAAAATAACGCAATGATTAAATTTAACGATCTCTCTCTCTCTCTCTCTCTCTCTCTCTCTCTCTCTCTCTCTCTCTCTCTCTCTCTCTCTCTCTCTCTCTCTCTCTCTCTCTCTCTCTCTCTCTCTCTCTCTCTCTCTCTCTCCCCCTCCTTCCCTCCATCTCTCTCTCTTTCTCTCTTTCGCTCGCTCGTTCGAAAAATGTTTATTATTTTTATTATTTTATTATTTAACACTCAAAGCTCATATTGTTCGCACGCGTGAGTGCCGTATGTATGTGAGCGATATGAGTCTCAGTTAGAACACTCACATGAGGCTCCTATCGCTCGCACGCGTGCGGCACTCACGTGTGCGAACAATATGGGTCTCAAAGGAGGACGCATCTACATGATGCTGTGCAGTCACACTGTGACGATTATTAAGCACGCGTGCAAGCACTGTGCAGTCACTGTGGAAACATTTTGTTATCTGGGATGCAACCGAACTTTCTACAATATACGCAGAGGCGAGGAGGATTTTGAAGATAAAGCAAGTAACTCGGAAGTAAAGCGTAATAAAGCGTCTTATATGCTAATAATTGTACAATCAAAAATCTTAAAATTTATTAATTTTTATTTTGCAAAAAAAATGTTTTTTGAAATAAACCACAAAACAATTTTTACAACCTTAAAATATAACTCAAAATCTTTTGTTTGCTTACTATTAAATTTAAAAAAATCTACATTGCATATCTTTTTTCTTGAGAATCTGGCGTTAAATAAAAAAAACATTTTTTAATTTTACGTTAATTTGATTTCGAAATACAAGCGTTTGAAAATCGTTCGGGTACCATAGACCGAGTGGATATAATTTTCCCACGTTTGAAATGGCCACGCGTAAATTTGACCACGTTCGAAATGGCCACGTTCGGAATGGCTACGTGAAATATTGCACGAAGTTCAATTTGCCCACGTTCGAAACGGTTATGTCCGAAACGGTCACGTTCGGAACGGCTACGTTCAGAATGGCCACGTTCGAAATGGCCACGGAAAATATTGCACGGAGTTCAATTTGCCATGTTAGAAATGACCACGTCCAAAATGGCCACGTTCGGAACGGCCGTTTCGAACGTGGGCAAATTGAACCAGGTGCAATATTTCCCGTGGCCATTCCAAACGTGGCCATTTCGAACGTGGTCAAATTTACGCGTGGCCATTTCGAACGTGGCCATTTCGGACGCTCCCTCCCAGACCTAGTCTAGGAACAACATAAAATTTCGATAGTCTGGGAACTGAGGGTTAATTAAGGTTATAACGCTCGCAATAACCGCGGAATTACTTCATTCCTTGTTGTTTATCAAATATTAATACAAGAACAAATAGTATAAAAGGGCAAATAATGCTTGCAAGCATTGAGTGGATCGCACTCAAAATATATTGTTGCATGCATAATTATAGAAAAATATACATTTTACTTGTAACCTTTTCCTTTTGCCGCAAACATACATGTCACGTGAATTATAGGTTAACAGTACAACGACATCGAGTTATCGAACAATTTTTTCGAGATGGCCCTTACGGAAAAAACACTAAAAATAACACTTAAAAAAATACTCAAGTTGAGTGTAATTTGGGACAAGGGGTAAACACTCAATTCAGTGTAAACACTCAACTTGAGTGTTCGCTCTTTAATTTACTTTTAATTAGAGTGTTATTACTCTTAACTTGAATGTTCGCCATCTAATTAAGTGTTAATTTCAATGTTAATCCTAAATTTAAGAATAACACTGAAATTAACACTTAATTAAATGGCAAACATCCAAGTTGAAAGTAATACTCAAATTAATACTCAAAGCCAGCTGAACACTCTAATTGAATGTTTATTTTAGATATTCGTTTTATGTCCATTTCTACCAATGCAGATTAATTTTAATCTCGGTTGAACGTTGAACTTTTTTTGCTTTTGTTTTTATTTAATATTTTCTAATCCAATGTTTGAGAGTACACACTCAATATTAAGTGTATACCTTCAACCGATAGATGTTGAGTGTACATCTCCAACGTTTCAGTATTCACACTTTATGTTGGAAGTATACACTCATTTATTGTGTGTTATATCCAAATGTTGAGAGTATACTTTTAAATATTCAGTATTTAAATCCAAACTTTAGTATGAACACTCAATCATTGGGTGTACACAGTCAATGTTCGAGTATAAACACTCAATCTTTAGTGTAAATACTCAAGATTTGAGCGTATACACCTAAATTTGAGACTCTCAAATTTTAAACTCTCAAAATTAGAGTGTTTTTTTCGTAAGGGGGAGATGATCGAAAGTGACCATACTACCAGCTTAGATAGCTATAAGTAAAATTCTATATCATGGTTAATTTTGTTTAACTCGAAATATGTTCAGCCGAATAAAGAGTTAAATAACAATAAAATACTCAAGTGTACATATATTTGGATGATAATGCGTTTAAGATTAAAAAGAATGAAGAAATATGTATAATTAAATGTTACTATAAAAGTTTTAAAATTTTTTAAAATAAAAACGCCTTACAACAAATATTGACTATTGTGTCATATTAGTGTCTCTATATAACGACAGGCTACTAAACAAATGATACCATAAGTAGTTATTAACATTCGTCAGCTACCGGAAATAATCTCAGTAGCCCTATTATTTGCAATGGCCATATCATTACCTTATCCTCTAATGCTTTAAATATAATTAATCATTTAGACTGAATTAAGTATAACAACTTTTCACTTATTAATTAATTTTTAACTTTTTAATTATTTACCCAACTTGCTTGTATTATACTTCGTAATTTTTTTCGTCATGAAAAATTTACGAGGCATATAAAACTTTGTGTTATATGAATTAAATATTTTATAGATTACTATAAGGACATCGAAATTTGGACCAACCTTAGTAATTTTAAGTACAGAGGCCAGTGGAGGATATGTCTTGGGTTTTCGTGTTAATCCCTTGCAGCAACTTCACGTTACCCATAAAGAAGTATCAATACTACGTTCCGAATTCGAAAAATTTCCTATTTTTGGTGTGGAATATACTTTTGAACATCAGGTACTTTATAATACACGGTTATATGATAATAAATGCATATTTTATCAATATGGTAGACTGAATTTTATTAATCAAAAGTAAATAAATCAAATTTTTGACTATTAGTTCTTCTGCTTGTACAAATATAAAGTTTTAAATTTATTTTAAAATGCCTTTTTTTAAGAACATCTTGCAGCTTTTTTAAAGTTCAGTTTTCAATAAAGAATCTCGCACAAAACAAATGGAGATGGTCTACATGACTGAAACTGATGTATGTTGTAGTTCATGATATCCTGATCAAAAATCCTCAAGTGCTAGATTTGAAAATGGCCTTTTCGAATTATGAAGAATCAAAGGTGGAAATATCGATACTTGTTGATTAAGCGGTTAAGAATACAAAGCAAAGCGTGATGTATTTAACGTTGTTATCTGAGTATGTTTTACACACACACACACACACACACACACACACGCGCGCGCGCGCGCGCGCGCGCGGGCGCAGATGCCTGCCTTATACCATATGTGTGCGTGTGTATGTGTATGTGTGCATGTGAGTTCATGGGTGTGTGCGTATAGATGCGTGCACAGCAATGTATATGTGTGCCCCCCCCCTCTCTCTCTCTCTCTCTCTCCCTCCCCCCCCCCTCTCTCTCTCCCCCTCCCTTTTTTCCTCTCTCTGTGTGCGTGCGTGCGTGCGTGCGTGCGTGCGTGCGTGCGTGCGTGCGTGCGTGCGTGCGTGCGTGCGTGCGTGCGTGCGTGCGTGTGTGTGTGTGTGTAACATACTCAAATAACAACGTTGAACAACACGCTTTGCTGTGTACCGTTAATCGCTTGATCAACAAGTACCAATATTTGCAATCTTTGACTCTTCATAACTCGAAAACTGGCCATATTCAGACTTAGCGCCTATGGGGACTTTTAATCAGGATGCCATGAACTACAACGTACATCACATGAAAAAAAATAAACTGTTGTTGTCATTGAAGTTGGTGACGTTACTACGGACAAAAATCTCTTACGTAAGTTCTATCGTAGACTTCAGTAGACGTTACTGGAGAAAAAAAAACTTTTTACTTGGCCTAAAAAGTAAAAAGTATCTTTTTCTCTAGTAACGTCCACTGAAGTCTATGATAGAACTTGCGTAAGAGATTTTTGTCCGTAGTAACGTCACCAACTTCAGTGATAACAGTTTATTTTTTTCCGCAATCAATTTGACTATTCCTTTTTCCATTTGTTTTGTGCGAGATCCTTTCTTCCAATTATAAAACTTAAATTATAAATTTAACATATATGATACATCATATATTATATATAAAAAGTATCAATATCAGCATATTATTTTGTTTTTTGATAGTTTTCAACCCAAGAACAGTAAACTTATTATTTTTTATCTAAAACATCACATTGATTATAAATGTATCTTATTTCCTCCCAAATATTGTACAAATGGATTGAAATCAATATTGTGCTATATGAATGTTTTCCTTTTTTTCACGACAAAAATGATAGCATAATCCATAACAACATTAATTAACATTAAATACTTAAAAAATTATTTTTGTTGTGCCTTGCGGTACAACAAATGATTTTTGCCGTACCTTGCGGTGCGACAAAAGATCTTTAGGGATTCGTTGCTGCCCAAGGAGTAGGAACTCACGGAAAAAAGGCGGCTTTTGTTGGCAGGGTCCTCAAATCACTCACTCACTGATTTTACGTGAATTTTAATAAAAAGATTTATTCTGCTTGTAATGTACAATAGCGGCGGTCGGCGAAGGTGCCGCGTCGGATTACACTTGATTAAATACGGCGCGTGACTCGGAGTTAACGCGTCGTCTCTTCGCTCGCTTGAGGTTTGCTTGCGGCTAAGTCCCGAACTCGTAATTCACTCGTGCGGGCCGTACGTATCGGCTTGATTGCTAATCACTGATCCCGCGGGCCGCTGTTCGGCAGCAGCTTAAATAGTGTCGCGGATTTGATTATTAGTGGGGGCATCGGGCCCTCCGCATGACCATATATGGTCATTCCCGCGCGCATCCGGCGCGCGGGAAATATTTGCGAGCTTAGCAACAATTGCCAAAATGCAGGTATGCATTTCCGGTGGCATAATTGTTGCTAAGCTGGCTTCGCTAATTCCTTGAGGTGGCTGGTGCGTTGCCCAGTGCGATGACCGGCCGGCAGCGCACGAGGCATATGTCACCTGACACCTTGTGATAGCGAGCCTTCCTCGGCGAGCTATGTGATAATTTTAATACTCTATATTCTTTATTTATAATATAATTTTATTGGTTGTGAGTGTTCCGCTCACATTTTTAACAAAAAAAATTTTTTTAATTGCAAGAATTAGTTTTTTTAATCTGTTTTCATTTTTACCCAATTAAAAAAAACAAAAAAGTTTTAGACAAGTAAAAAATAGATCTAGAATTTGAATATGTGGAAAGCTGTTAAGCACTTCAATCAGTAAAGCCAATTAAAGGTTTGTCACCTTAAAAGAAATGTTAGACTTGTGTGCATAAACTTTGTATACATGAGTAAAGTGCTTCTGTATGCTGTGTGTCAATTTGAAAATAACATGATTTGACTGGTCAGATTCCAACTTTTGCTACAATATAATGGCGATCATTGATTTCATGCTTTGATCAAGATAATAAACAAAGGTATCAGCTATCCAGATATTCAGAT
Organism: Monomorium pharaonis; assembly: GCF_013373865.1. NCBI lineage: Eukaryota > Metazoa > Arthropoda > Insecta > Hymenoptera > Formicidae > Monomorium > Monomorium pharaonis. Next base: position 11,768,836 of record NC_050467.1, read on the forward strand.
CAGTGTACATTACTGGAAAGCAGCCTTATTCATAAGGAGATGATGTCAATTGCGAAATCGATTTTCGATTAAGTACTCGTTGAATAAGTCGTACGTAGAAGATAGAAACTCTAAAGAGATTTAATTAAATAAGCTTTTGTTTAGAAAAAAATCGCAAAATAAATTTAGACTTACAAATAATTATTTTATATATATATATATATATATATATATATATATATATATATAGATATATATAGATATATATAGTAGTAATTAAACACTATTTACCATTACAGGCACCTACACAAGAAGAAATTAAAGTTGAACCGTTCACTGAGATACAAGATAATCAAGCTGAGATATCAAATATATTTGGTTATTATTTCTCTGAGGGAGAGACGGGCCAAAGAAAACCAAATTTTTCAATTTATTTAGGACTTGCGGCAGAAGAACCGAGAGAAGGCAGCACATTGCAAAGTTTATGGGAACTTGTACCATCAAATTCCAATTAAATTGCAAATTTTCCATAATTTTACTCGGACTAAATTATATGCAGAATTATATAGTAACTATTAGGTTGCAAAAGTACTGAAAATTTTTGTTATTTTTTGAAATAGTTGTGAAGATATATTTAATATGTAATGAATTAATTACAACAAACGTATGTTATAGAACGATTAAAATTATTGCATTTAGACAATTAAAATTATTATGTAGTATGTTTTACGAACACAGTTTTATTAATAAAACTTTAACTTTTCTGTTGCGTATATATAGTTATGCACGACAAAACAAATATAATAATAAATTGCGAACACCCCTGTTCAAAAGATTGGTAGAATCAGATAAGGAAAAATTCTATCTAATTAAATCGTATTCATATAATTTGCATGATTTTTTGCAAAGTTACGTCATTTTGAAGATTGCCTAAACATTCGATCCAAATTTTTGTCTCGTTTTTTTTTGCGCCCGTGTATATAGAGTCTTATACATAGACTAAAATAGACGGAGCATTAGCTATTGCTGAGGACAAGAGGAAAGGGTGAAATTTGCGGTAAGGGGATAGCTCGGATAATCACCGTAATTCGGTCAAATTCGGTCACGCTCAATAATATTCAATTAATAGTCGGTTGAATTTGATCACGCTCGATAATGTTCGACTAATAGTTCAACTATGGTTCGGATCATTCGCGACATCATGACGCAGTCGCGGCTGACGGAATCAACCGAAATACGGTTACTTCCCCTCTTACCGTGGTTTTCACCCGCTTCTTTCGAAAGGCTCCATCTACCTTAGTCTATGGTCTTATAGCTTTTGAATCGTAATTTTTATATTCAGTAAGATAACTATATAAGATCACATGAAAAAGCATCTATATTCAGATAAAGTTTTAGTCGCTTGATTCAGATACAATAAAAAGCAATAGTATTTTATAACTTTTCTATTTAGCATGAAACCTAGTGTCCGATAGAAATTATAAATTCAGATAAAATTATATTAAATTTCTATCAAATTTCTGTTTCTATCAATTTCTATCGAAATTTTTGAGTAGGGACGTTCATGGTGCGATCGAATGCTCAAGAATCGTACGCGTCACGTGCATGCATGTATGAACATGTGTAAGGATAATGCAATATTTAGTCATCAACACAGAACAGTCGTCTTCGATGGTCGACACTTTGTCCATGGTATTATTTATGAGCAACGCTACAAGAGTTTACAAGGAATTTCGAGAAAACAGTCAGAAACGTATAAAAACACGCATCCAGGCCGGGCAGTTCAGTTCGAAAACAAATGGTGTTGTATAAAATCCGAGTCAAGAAACGAGTATTAGCCCAGAGATACGCGCGTTCCGAAAGCGATTCAGAGTGAACAATGCACGTAATCGCCGAACAGTGACTCAAGGTTTACGAACCTCAAGCGTTGTCACAGAACAATCGACTCAGGGTGTACGCACACCAAAATGTTATCCGAAAACAGCAACTCAGAGCATACGCACCCCCAAAATATTCAGTTTAAAGCATACGTGCCCCCAAGCGTTGCCGTAAATCGCAATATCGTAGACATTGTGCGGCGTGTTAATATACCCAACACTGGAATAGACTATTGTGAGAAAACCTTGTAACTATATAACGTCATAAATATTAAGACCTTGTAACCTTTATGTGTGGGTGATAACATATAACCGAATAAACAATTACAAAACAGAAACACAATGTGGATCTTAAACATTTCGCATTGATACAGAACAATTTCCATTACTTTTACATCAATCTAATAACACAGGCACATACAAAAAAAGTGATTGGTCCGGCTTCTCCCCGTCCACGCGTTTTCAGGTGTAGAAAACACGTACAGAAAACACGTGGACAAAGAAAGAGCTTTGCATCTTTTAGTAATAATAAAATTAACTAATAAAATTCGAATTGTGATAGATATGTTTTATGATGTTTTGAACATTTAACGTCGTTTTTCTCAGAAACTATTGTTTTTATAACAAAAATCAATAGAACATAAAATGTGTATTTCGATAAGATCTACAACTTTTATCTGAAGTATTTTTTGAAATTTTCATTATTTATTGAAATAAATAGAAAAAACCGTGATTTTTATGGTTTTCGCCATAAAAATTAAATTTTCGCCAATTTTCACTATCATATTGGCAATCAGCGTGCCAAAATACGTAAGAATACGTAGTTTCAAAAAATCGGGGCTCCGACCTATACGAAAGTTTATCCAGAAAGTCGAAAAAGCTAAAAAGTTATTGGCAATAAGATACTTTAATATAACATAAATTGCACTTATTTCATCTTATTGTTAATAACAAAAATAAAGGAAAAAAGGTGTTGCTGGCGGTCAAAACACAGTTTCGACGTGGGGGAGCCAACCTAGCTCTATAACTTACATTGCGCATAGCGCCCTCTAAAGGCGCCATTCAAGCAAAATATTGCAAACTCTATTTGACAAAACCTTTTGAACGATATATAACACATATCGATTCGCGATTATCACTTCGTGCACTTTCCTTGTTAGAAACAGTACAATTGGACACGGTGCAAATAGACACAAAATAATGTACACGTTTCAAATGGACACGGTTCATATCGACACAGAAATTTTGTACACAGTAATTTTGAACACAGGAAAAATAAATTCTGGACAAATTACAATTTGGACACGATAAAAATGTACACCGTGCAAATTGGACACGTAAAATTTGTACACCAAAAAGTTATACACCGTAAACTTATACACCGCAAACTTGTACACCGCAAACTTGTACACCGCAAATTTGTACACCGCAAAGTTGTACACGGTAAAGTTGTACACCGCAAAGTTGTACACCGCGAAGTTTTGCGTGGAAAGACGCAAACCCATGTGGTGCAGAGAATGGTCTGCACACTGTGACGTAGCTTTCCCTCGGAGACCGCCAGGTCCGAAGGGGCTACACCCAATTAAACGGTAACCTTTATAAATTTTAACGAGTAACGCTTTTTCAACGAAAATCGGTAGCTTACGGAAACGGTATCTCTCCAATAGAACTGAAAAAGTTCTCCCCAACGAGATCGGTAACTCGCTAGAACGGTATCCCCCAAAATATCGCTCGAGAATGCTCTCTCCACGATATCGGTAACTTGCGTAAACGGTATCTTCACAATACTATAGATTTTGGGCGCCAGGCGCGAATTTCCGCGCCACACAATAATTAACGATAATGCGGTAGCCAAAGAGAAAGCGTTACTAATGCCGGTAGCTTTTTTACTCTAAGCGGTAGAGGGGCGTAGTTCTTAGATAAATGGGAAGGGTGGAGATTTCGGATCAAGGCAGGTCGCAGAATAGAATCGTACACAAATTTTAAATAAATAACAAGGATCGGAATATATTTCTTGAGTGATGAAAGAATACGGTAACAAACAAAAATAATTGACATTATTCGAATTATTAAAACACGATAAATTAACAGATCCACGCGATGTAGACGAAACAAGAATTTGGAAACAGAAAAAATTCGAAAACTTTCGAAAATCTGCTATACGAGGCGAGAGGCCGACGAGGCTCTCCGCTCGAATAATCACAATAATTTTGCGGAAACAGTATTCGCGGTAACAATCAATTCCAATATTAACTAAATATGACTGTCGGTGCCGGCTTTGTCCGAGAGGGACGTACTTAACTAATCAATATTCGAGGCCGGTCGGTCCAATCTCTCGTGCGGCCACGAGACTCTACTTTTATTTCGAGTTTCTCAAACGCAAAAGCAAACACAAGAACGGTAACGGATTCCGGATTACCGGTAGCACGACAAGAAACGGTATCCTTTATGCAGATCCGCACGAAAGTCGACCGCCTTAACCGAATCTTACGCAATTCCGAAAGGCTGCCGAGTGATGGCCTTACAATACAAGAGATCCTGGTCCACCAGAGTCGGTAACAACAGAGCTGGTTCTTCAGATGCGGTAACCACAGGGCTCGTCCTCGCCGATACGCCTCGGTACACAGCTCACCGAACAGTGAGGAGCCCCGGTCCCGCGCCAGCCGGCTTGAACCGCCGCGCATGCGCGTGCGCTTCGATTTTCGGTAGGTCGATCCGCACGCCTCGTAGGATCCTTGATCCACCGCAGCGCCGCTTCACCCTTCAGAAATCTCCGGTATCATCGCGTGCCGATTTTCCACAGCGAAATTTCTCGCCCTGCCGCTTCGGCTGGTCCGGCTGGCCAGACCGCGACCGAACCGATTTTTGGTGGCGGGCGGTTGGCATTGATACGGCCGCTCCCCCGGTCTGCAGCCCGGTGGCGTGCCCTCGGCGTGATTCCTCCAGAGGATCGTCTTGTAGTCATGCGGTGTCCTGGCGGAGTCGGTAACCTCGTAGCTCAGGGACGGCAACGCGCAGCGGGGCCCGACGCACGGCTCGGCGTGGAAACTTCCAGCGAGGTACTGTCGGTAGTTCGCGACAAAACTCCCACGACGGCTGCTCCTCTTCCGTCCTTGATACACTTTTAGATTGAGCCCACACTCGGCGCCTTATCTCTAAATAAACTAATAACTGAAAATGAAAACTCGGCGAGGAGTAGCCCCAGACCGATTCCCTCGGTCGGACTTACGCCCTTGTGACGAGCGCGGCCGGACGCGCCACGTCACACACACACACACACACACACGCGCGCGCGCGCGTGAGAGACAGAGGCAAGGGTGGCCTTCGGCCCCCCCCCCCCCTACCGCACTCACCCCGTCGAAGTCGCTAACCCATGTTGTACATTGCAAAAAAGTAAAGTTTATATGTATTAGCAGATTTCCAATACAATATACACGGTGTACAACTTTGCGGTGTACAAATTTTACGTGTCCAATTGCACGGCCAAATCAGGTTTTGATAAGGTATGTCGGATTCGGCATACCAAATTTGACAACTATTCGGGCCAAATCAGGTGTTGATGAGGTATAGCGGATTCGGCATACCAAAAATAGGATCTCTTTAAACATAAATTTATATAATTATTATATAAAATATAAGATTATAAATGTTTTATTAATCCATTAAGTTCCATGACAAAACAAATCACGATATCGAAAAAATGTTAACGCAGTTCTTGGCAATAAATTTTGTAACAGTTAATTGCAAAAAAAAATTTTTTTACAAATTGTTATAAACAAATTAACAAATAATTATCTTAACCTAAAATAAATCACGACGGAACATGTATAATATGTCTATGTTTATAACAAATAATATAATGTTTATAGTATATATGTTCCTTGTTTATAACAAATTGTTTAAAAAATTTTTTGCAACTAATTTTTGTTGCAAAAAATTCGTTTTTTGTCAAAACAATCGTTTCTTAAGTTATTCCGCATGCTATTTCTCATATGTAAAAATTGATAAAAAAATCTGTTAATTAATATTTATTTATAAAAAACAATTTAACTGCAAAAAAATCTGTTAATTAATATTTATTTATAAAAATAAAATTTAACTAAACATGTTTCATCTTTTTAATATCTATTGAACTGTTCTACAACCCACATGTAATATAACATATAAGTAACCACAAACATTAAAGGTTTATGGATAAACTCGAGGTGTCAGTTCCTGTACAATCTTAAAAGTTAAGCAGCGTTCAAGGTGGTTCGCAGATGGATAGATGACCGTTTTTTCGATTGCAGAAAATGCTGTAATAATGACCAAATCGGGCATGCCGTACGTTTGGTCCTGATCTGGCAACCTTCATTTGGTCCTGATAAGGTCCTGTAACGCGTTCAATGATTTGGGCCAGATCATGTATGCCGTATTTGATACTGATATGGTATACATAATCTGGCCTAAATTTTTATTTCTATTACATCCCTTATCAGGACCAAATGGGGGTTGCCAGATCTGGCCCAAATTCGGCATACATGATCTGGCACGAATCATTTGACGCGTTACACCCTTTATCAGGACCAAATGGGGGTTGCCAGATCTGGCCCGAATCGGCATACCTGATCTGGTCCAAATTTGGCATACATGATCTGGCCCGAATCATTTGATGCTTTACACATTATCAGCACTAAATAGAGGTTGCCAGATCAGGGCCGAACTTCAAATCCGGCATGCCTGACTCGGTCCTGATTTTTACCCAACCAAATTTCTACTCAGGATGTTTCGTGTCTAATAGCACGGTGGGCAATTGCAACGTGTCCAATTGTACTGTGCGCAAATGAAGGCCTCTCCGCAGGATCGCTATCGAACGACTCAGGAACAGTTGTCGGATGGCTATCCAACAGGTCTAAATTGGATTAGGAACAGTTACGAACGATTATCTAAGCAATCGATACCTGACGACAAGAAACGACTATTGAAGGACGACGAAGACAGGAAAAAGTAATAAATACGAGCAAGAAAAACAAAGAAAATATATTGCCGTGTATTTTCATCGCGCTTTATTACGCAATCGATAGTTGCGGGCGAAACAAGAGATTACGGAAATCCACCATTAGTTTTAAGAAACAATGACGTCAAGGAATTACACGCTTCGGCGAGAAGAAATTTTGTGCGGAGACACGTCATAGTTCGATAATACGACAATCTGTGTCAGGCTGATATCGTCAAGATGATTTCGTACTCGCGTCTCAACAGAGGGTATCACTATATACTCACCGTCATCGATGTGTTGAGCAAGTACGCGTGGACCGTACCACTCAAGAGCAAAAGCAAAAGGGAGACAGCTGACCTTATCGCTGAGATAATTTCCAAGAGCGGCAGACATCCTAAAAATTTACAAACTGATATGGGGAAGGAGTTTTACAACGCTGACGTGCAGAAACTATTGCAAATACATAACATCAATCATTATTTTATGTACTCTATAATGAAGGCATCGGCCATCAAACGCTTTAATCGCATGCTAAAGAACTACATGTGGAAGCAATTTACGCTCAGCAGCAGTTACAACTGGATCGATCTGTTATGGCGTCTCGTGTCGAATTACAACACTTGGAAGCACCGTACGATCGGCATGCGACTCGTCGATATAACCCGCGATGGCTGAAAGACTCTTGGGTACAGTGTACAGCGCTATAAAGATTGCTCCAGCGAGATTTAGAGTAAACGACTTTGTACGCGTGAGCAAGTACAAGACATCTACGAGAAGGGTTACTCTCCGAATTGAACAACCAAAGTGTTCAAGATCGTCAAAGTGCAACGTGCCAATCCCGTAACTTATTTACTCAAAGATTATCGCGGAACAACTATCACTGGAGCGTTCTATAAGCATGAGTTGCATCACGCAACTTACCCGGACGTATTTCTGGTGGAGAAAGGATTGCGCAGGAAAGGAGACGAGGTTTACGTCATGTGGCTCGGATTCGATAAATCGAACAATTCATGGATACACAAGAACAATGTTATTTAATCTGTATACAAAACGCTTCTTATTATAATCATACGAAAATGCTGTGTATACATTATATAAAAAGGGAGCGTCCCAGATGCGCACAGTAATAAACGGACACAGCAGGCTGAGTGAAACAGACAAAGTAACAAACGGACACAGACCAAACGGACACAGTAATAAACGGACACAGTAACAAACGGACACAGTGCGAAACGGACACAGTAACAAACAGACACAGTAATAAACGGACACAGTAACAAATGGACACAGTAACAAACGGTCACAGTAATAAACGGACACAGTAATAAATGGACACAGACCAAATGCGCACACTGCACATGCGCATTTGGTCTGTGGACACGGACCAAATGCAATCCATGTACATTGCAAGCAGAGTAAAGTCCACATAGGTTAGCGACTTGGACGGGGTGGGTGCGGGAGGGAGGCCGAAGGCCCCCCTTGCACCCCCCTCGTGTGTGTGTGTGTGTGTGCGTGCAAAGCATTCAGTGCATCACATGAGTTTGCGACTTTCCGTGTGTGCATTTGGTCCGTGCGCATGTGCAGTGTGCGCATTTGGTCTGTGTCCGTTTATTACTGTGTCCGTTTATTACTGTGTCCGTTTGTTACTGTGTCTGTTTATTACTGTGTCCGTTTGGTCTGTGTCCGTTTGTTACTGTGTCCGTTTCACTCAGCCTGCTGTATCCGTTTATTACTGTGCGCATCTGGGACTCACTCTATAAAAATATGTAATTCTTTGTGATATACACGAAGCATTTTTATTACAAGCTCAACAAAATTTTTCTAATTTCATGTTGACTTACAAAAATAAGTCGATTCTGACAGGATTTTTTCCGCAGAATCCAAATATGCCTACAAAAATATTGAATTGGTTCTAGTTTTTGAACAACTGAAGATCGGAGGGGTCGGTTTTGCCCATTTCTGAGCGTCTATTAAAAAGAAACTCGAGGCAATAAAATCGCCTTCCTGAGACGAAAAGAAATCTCAAATATTATTCATGTAAGATATGGATCACAAAATTAAATACAGTGAATTTTACACACGTGCTTTCGCGTGTATGTGTGCGTGTTCCTGCTCTCGGCATTATCCAGAATCAATGACGTGAACGTAGCAGAAATCTGATCCCTTCGGGGTGCTGGATTAACGGGAGCGTCCCAGATGCGCACAGTAATAAACGGACACAGCAGGCTGAGTGAAACGGACACAGTAACAAACGGACACAGACCAAACGGACACAGACCAAATGCGCACAGAGCGAAACGGACACAGTGCGAAACGGACACAGTAACAAACGGACACAGACCAAATGCGCACAGAGCGAAACGGACACAGTGCGAAACGGACACAGACCAAATGCGCACGGACCAAATGCACACGGACCAAATGCGCACACTGCACGTGCGCAAAGATCAAATGCAATCCATGTACATTGCAAGCAGAGTAAAGTCCACATAGGTTAGCGACTTGGACGGGGTGGGTGCGGGAGGGGGGCCGAAGGCCCCCCTTGCACTCCCCCCCCCGTGTGTGTGTGTGTGTGTGTGTGTGTGTGTGTGCGCGCGTGCATAGCATTCACTGCATCACATGGGTTTGCGACTTTCCGTGTATGCATTTGGTCCGTGCGCATGTGCAGTGTGCGCATGTGGTCTGTGTCCGTTTCGCTCTGTGCGCATTTGGTCTGTGTCCGTTTCGCACTGTGTCCGTTTTGCTCCGTGCGCATTTGGTCTGTGTCCGTTTATTACTGTGTCCGTTTGGTCTGTGTCCGTTTCACTTAGCTTGCTGTGTCCGTTTATTACTGTGCGCATCTGGGACTCACTCGGATTAACGTGAGTACTCCCCCTCGGCTCTCACGTGTGCGTGCGTGCGTGCGTGCGTGTGTGTGTGTGTGTGTGTGTGTGTGTGTGTGTGTGTCTGGAGTGAATCCCAGATGCAAACAGTAATAAACGAACTCAGCAGACTGAGTGAAACGGACACAGTAATAAATGCGCACAGACCAAATGCGCACGGACCAAATGCGCACAGTCACAAACTCATGTGGTGCAGAGAATGCTTTGCACACACACACACACACACACACACACACACACACGCGCGCGCGCGCGGGGGGGGGTGCAAGACGGACTTTGCTCCCCTTCCCGCACCCACCCCGAGAAGTCGCAATGTGGTAAGTCTGTTGGTTTCTGTGTCCGTTTGGTCTGTGCGCATTTGGTCCGTGCGGGAGCGTCCTGTTTGCCCACGTCAATATTGGCCACGGTCTTGATTGGCCACGCGTGATATTGCCCATGTTAATAATGGCCACGTCAATATTGGCCACGCGTCAATATTGATTACGTCATTATTACCCACGCGTTACTATTGGCCACGTCATTACTGTATATAGGTTTGCGACTTGGACAGGTGGATGCGGGAGGGGGGCCGAAGGCCCCCCTTGCACCCACCCCGTGTGTGTGTGTGTGTGTGTGTGTGTGTGTGTGTGTGTGTGTGTGTGTGTGTGTGTGTGTGCAAAGCATTTCTCTGCACCACATGGGTTTGCGACCTTTCACGCTAAACAAAAAAATTGATTAATATTGGCGTGGGCAATATTGACGCGTGGACAATAATGATGCGTGAGCAATAATGACGCGTGGCCAATAGTGACGTGGCCAATATTGACGCGTAGGCAATAATGACGTCATCAATATTGACGCGTGGCCAATATTGACGTGGGTAATATCACGCGTGGCCAATATTGACGTGGTCAATATTGACGCGTGGCCAATCCACCCCGTGGTCAATCGAGATCGTGGTCAATATTGACGTGGCCAATATTAACGTGGTCAATATTGACGCGGCCAATATTGATGTGGCCAATCGGGACCGTAGCCAATATTGACGTGGGCAAATAAAATTAAAATTAAAATTATTTATAAAATGTAATTAAAATAAAAATACAAAAAAGAATAAAAATAATAAAAAATTCCAAAAATGTTCAAAATTAATATTTAGGTGGTGTGTAAAATCTCAATAAAATAAAAAATGCAAACATTTTCAAAATGGTCATAATGATAAGTTTCTTAAATTTTGAAATTTTCAGAAAATTTGTAAAATGTGTAAATTTGTAAAGCTTTCAAGAAATATTGAACTTTGTTCATTTTGACATTTTTTTACATTTTACAATCTTTTAATTTTATATACATATGAAATAATCTAAGTTTAAGGAGATTAATATTTTTCACATTTTCAATAATTAACTTTATAATTTCTTGAAATTATTTTGTTTATCTGTACTTACAATAAGAGAACGGTCGGGGCTGTTCCTAACCGATTTTGTGGGCTTTGGATATGTTATAGAGCATCGAAAAAGAAAAAAACCCGTATTTTTTATTAGCTTATCTCGAGTTTTAAGGGTTGTTTTATCCTTTAGAAGCCTAGAAAAAAACAAAAATGAAAATTTGACATTTTTTAAAGAATTTAATACATAATTGCAAAGAGTATAAAATACTATAAAACTTTTGTATAAAACATTTTTTCATGTACCTCATATTTTAGAAGATATTTGTTAAAAATGAAAAAATACGTTTTTTTATGGGCGTTAAAACAACCCCTAAACCTCGAAATAAGCCGATAAAAAAATACGGGTCTCTGAACTTTTTTGATGCTCTACAACATATCCAATGTCCATCAAAGTCGGTAAGGGATAGCCCCGACTGTTCCCTTGTTAGTTACGTACCTGTAAATAAGTATTATATTTATATTTATTTTGTATTTCTTTTTCGTTCTTAACACAAAATAATATATATTCAATATATAATTTAATTCAATTTAATACATAGTAGAAAAATAATTTGATTTTTAACTCAGCTATTTCCCGCTTCGTCTTAATAAAGATATCATTGGATTAAAATATCGTTCACATTATTCTTATTTTCTAATAAGTCTGTAAGAATATACAGCTAGCAAAATGACGTAAACTTTGCGCAAAGTTTGCTGCAAACTCGAGCAAACCTTTGCAACAAAATTACGACAAGGTGTGCCCGCATTAAGCTTAGCTTTTGCTGGCAAGGCTTGTTGTAAATAGTATGACGCATATTTTATGCAAATAACAAATAAAATTTGCTAGTAAAGCATAACAACAAATTTGCAGTAAGAACAAGGCAAACCTTGCTGTACACAATATGATAGCAAATTTGTGACAAGAACAAGACAAATCTTGTCGAAATTAAGATCAACAAAAATGAAATATTGAACTGATTAGTCCAATATCATATGTGAATGGTGCAATCGTACTTGGTTCTATGTTCTCGACGAGCCCCTTTTATTAATCCAGTAAGTAACCCAGAGAACATTATGACGTCTTAAAGACGTCTAAAAGACGTCTTATATTTCTATAAGACGTCTTATAAAACTATCAGAAAGACGTCTTTTAGACGTCTTTAAGACGTCTTATGACCCGATTTAAGACGTTTTTAAGACGTCTAAAAGACGTCTAATTTTTTTTATTTATGACGTTTTGAGACGTCTTATATAAAAATTATTTTAGACATCCCTGGCGAAAAAATTTCTACAAAATTCTAAAAAACTACAAAAATTTACAAAAGTGTTCCAATTCTGGCATTTTTTTGTAGTTTTTACAGAAAAATGCTAAATTTGAAACACACTTTTGTAAATTTTTGTAGTTTTTTAGAATTTTGTAGAAAATTTTTCCGCCAAGGATTCCAAAGCTAGGTTTATTATTTTTTATTTTTATTATTTTAAACAAAATACTTTATATTTATATTTCATTATTTTTATTTTATTATTAAGATAAGTTTTTTTTACAAATACAAAATTTTATATTATATATTTCAATTTTATGTTTTCGTGATTGGAAATTACAGAATTTTACAGAGATACTGGATTCAGTCACATATTTTACAGCAACTTAAGCGCAACACTATTATCGTCCGGTTTATTAATTGTCAAAAACTGTTGTCAGAAAGGTTAATTATTTCCAATAACAGCCTACACACGCGATACGTACGAGAGTTAAAAAGTTGTGTTGTATTAACGTATCCACACTCGGCTGCGTTACACAGCAAACCAGGACAAAACGTCCCAACACACACGCGATACGTGCAAGAGTTCAAAAATTGATACGGGATAAGCACGTCGATCGACTTGATCGCATCACACGGCAGATTTGGTTATGTGCGTCATTCGACGTCTTAAAAACGTCTTTCTCAGACGTCGTAAAGACGTCTAAATGGCGTCTCAAAGAATGTCTTAAAAAAGACGTATTTTAGACGTCTTAAGAGAGACGTCTAAAATAAGACGATTTTAAGACGTCATAAAGACGTCTTTTGGTAAAGTCTCAAAGACGTCTCTTTTAAGACGTCTTAAAGATGTCTTTTAGACATGCGTGTTGTCTGGGTAAATCTTTTTCACGAGAAATGTGCCCTCTCGAGATAGACAGTAAAGTCACTCAGAAATAAAGTTTAAAACCCGATAATGCAACCCTGTTATTTGCATAAAATGTGCGTCATACTATTTGCGACAAGTTTTGCCAGCAAAAACTAAGCTGTTTACGGACACACCTTGTCGCAATTTTGTTGCAAAAGTGTGCTCGGCAAGTTTTATTTTGTTCTTGCTACTAATTTGCCGTTATTCTGTGCTTAACAAGATTTTCTGTTTCTGCCATAAATTTATTGTCATGTCGTGTAGCAAGGTTTGCTCTGTTATTTGCTTAAATTTTGCATTTTATCGGATCGGAGCAAATCTTGTAATTTCTCTACATAATATTTATGTACAAGTCTTTCTCTGTTATTTGCAGCCTCGTGTAATAAAAACTTTTGCCATAAATTTGCCCGAAACTTTTAGAAGACAAAGCAACAGACAATTACTTGTCATAAAATTGTTGTCAAAATTGAAACAATCTTTGCTGTAAAGCTTTCACAATATGTGATTTTAACAGGCCTGGCTAGCTGGGTATTACATTAGGTAAATATTCAGGACAAAATAACGCAATGATTAAATTTTACGATCTCTCTCTCTCTCTCTCTCTCTCTCTCTCTCTCTCTCTCTCTCTCTCTCTCTCTCTCTCTCTCTCTCTCTCTCTCTCTCTCTCTCTCTCTCTCTCTCTCTCTCTCCCCCTCCTTCCCTCCATCTCTCTCTCTTTCTCTCTTTCGCTCGCTCGTTCGAAAAATGTTTATTATTTTTATTATTTTATTATTTAACACTCAAAGCTCATATTGTTCGCACGCGTGAGTGCCGCATGTATGCGAACGATATGAGTCTCAGTTAGAACACTGATATGAGGCTCCTATCGCCCGCACGCGTGCGGCACTAACATGTGCGAGCGATATGAGTCTCAAAGGAGGACGCATCTGCATGGTGCTGTGCAGTCACACTGTGACGATTATTAAGCACGCGTACAAACACTGTGCAGTCACTGTGCAGACATTTTATTATCTGGGAATAAAATCACAGAAAAAATAAGCTCAAGAAATAAGCTCACTTAATTCTTTTGTTCAAAATCATATAGAATATTTAACATCTTGATAAGGCATGGTATTCTTTGTTGCGTACAAGTTCAATGAAGAGACGCTCTAATAATTTGTAGGTAAGCTTCCACTTCTGAGTCAAAATTGGCTGTTTCCTGTTTTTGATTGTGAGAAGTTTGTACAGGTGGTGAAGTAATAAGCTGCTGACTGAGGGTGGTTAATGTTCCTGCCAGTTTAACAAAATTATTCATTTCATTATCATTTTTCATTTTCTTGTTATAGAAGAACTTATCTGGAGTTGGTGTCTCGAGAACTGACTTTTTTGTTAGATCCGTCTGCCAATATGGACTGAATTTCCAGTACTCGACTCTTTTTCGTTCTCTGAAACATGATAATTTATAAATATTAATAGGCTGTAACGACTGTTTTTCGCGCGGGGAATTAGCTCGTCGGGAAAAGGTCGAGGGCGAAAAAGGCTCAGAGATAGCAAAATGCGGTTGTTGGTTTAACGGTACAATTTATTACTATTTTACATTACTATTTTAAGGGGCTACATACACCCAGAAATTTTGAAAAAATAGATTTTTCGTTTTTTGCATATTCGTAAAGTATAAGGTTTTGAGAATATCCCTTGCAAGTTTCAATGTGATTCCTTGAAAATTGTCGGAGATATAGCGAGAAAGGTTCGACGATGCTGAGGCGCGATGGGCGCCTTCTAATCCTTCGCAGCAGATAGCTTACGCAAGAATATTACGCCGGTAAGTTGAAATCGAAGCCTTTGATGCCGCTACATCTGGTGAGGGTTCACTGTATGGCCCTGGAGTGGATGACTCCATGTAAGTTTGAAAAAAAATTATCTACGTTTTAACCGAATGTCAAACTTTAAACGCGTTTTTCTCGAAACCATGTTTTCAAAACGCGTGCCAAAAATATCTCGGAAACGGCTTGACCAATTTACATGAAATTTGGAGGGCTTAATCTACACAAAAAGAGGTAGTTTTTATCGTGGCGGTTTTTTTTAGAGCTTTTACTTTTTTTAAAGTTAAAAAGAACGACCGATTTTTATCCTTAAAAATCGCTTTTTTTCTTTAAACGGCCGCCATTTTGCCAAAAATCGATATTTTAAAAATCGGCTACGATAAAAACTAGATAATATCATTCAGTTTAAGAAAATTCTAGGCTGGTCTGTTTCAGATAAGTCCTGTACGAGCTGCAATTGGCACCGCGGAGCACCTTTTTTCAACATGGTCTTGCGACGAGGACAATATCTCCGCCATTTTTAGATATTTTTAGTTCAAATTTATTTTGAAACATGTTCTAAGAATGTATTTTAAAGTAAAGAAAACTAGGATTAATTACATACATTACGTTTTGAAAAAAAAAATCGAGAAAAAGGTCTATTTTTTACGTCTCTGGGTGTATGTAGCCCCTTAAGTTCGCGAATATTTACAACGGCGTGATGCATGTACAAAGTCTGGTTACGCGTTATGTACAGCGGTGTATCTCGATGATCAGTAACGGTGCGCGTGACAGCCAGCCGATCAGCTGTTCGGTTCGGTGGGATGTCCGCGGTGACCGCGGTGTGCGGTGCGGCGAGCGGTGCGTGTCTCGAGCCCGATGCTCGGAGTTCGGTGGCCGGCGGGTGTGTGGCGCGGGAGCGGTGTTTTCGGCCCCGGGTGCTCGGTGATCGGCGGGCGCGCGGTGCGGAAGCGGGTGTCTCGCGTTACCGTGGTTTCCTTGAATTGGTTCGGCAATTCTGCGGATCGCGGGCTGGTTTCACGGAACGGCGTCGGCCGCGAGTATGCTCGGGGGGAGACGGAGAACACTCCGTGCCGGTTACCAGGCCGTGAGGATGTTTGGTCAGGATGTTAGCTGGCGGCCGAGAGCGCTCGGCAGAGACAGAGCACGCTCTACTCCGTCGTTTTGCCAACGAAGGAAGGAAAAGAGATTGAGCTCAGCCGAGAACTCTCGGCGATGACGAAGAACACTCCACCGTAGATCGTAGCTCTAGGTCTGCTTCTCGTCGGAACGAATTCGGACAGGATGCAAGAAGTGAAGTTTATTGCTGCCGGGCGGCCTTATATAGGGTTATTTTACTTATATTAGGCACATTCTTTTAATATGCTCTCTAATCTGGCTGACTTCAATAATTCTGATTCACAATTATAAATCGCTGAGACTTGATATAGCAAATCCGTTTGTTTACAAATCATTACGTTATTAATCTTTTTATCTATATTTATCTATATCGCGTTCTGTTAAATGAGTATATAATTGTTTATCAGATCTAAGTAAGTATAAATGGGGTTTATGAATGCATAAATGCCCCTCTCGCTCTGTTTGATTGGTAACGGAATCACATGATATAAAATAAAGTTGTTTTGTTCGATTAGAGGTATTTTGATAACATAAATTAATCGGTGATTCTTATAAAATATGTTTATATTGCTAACGTCTATTAGATTAGTAAATTGATCAGGTTCCAAAGGTACGGATAACTGTTTATTATTTACTGCGTAACGAGTCTCTTTTAAATTATTAAACAATTCTTTGGATGTAAGAATTTTGGGACGAATTAACCCTCGACGTGCTAATAAAATAGCGTCGGTTAATATTTCTAATTCTAATCCATATTCAAGTAACATTTTAGAACATTCTATTAGATATGAATTAACCATAGTATTTAATTGTGCTTCATTTATCTTTTCTTCACCTTTTAATATAAGTTTGTGAAGTTCTATATTAAAATCTACTTCTTTAAATTTTTAGTTATTTTCCGCAAAGGCATTTGAAAAATTACCTATGGTTGCTTGAATAATACTTTTTTGTTTTTTATACAAGTTCGTTGTATACTTGTTTTGAATTATTATACGCAAGGTCTATCTGTTCGTTATAATATTCGGCATCGGATGAGTCTAGTGTACCAAAAAGAATTTTCGCTATTTGACCAACAAAATCAAAAACGCCCCGTTTCCATCTATGCTTGTCTTTTATATTAGATCGACCTATTAAATCGTTAATGGTTTCCCTATCAGCCTTTAGGCTTGCCAATCCTCGCTGTAAGCGTTCTAATTCTTGCAACTCTGAGCATGTTATATCATATCCGTACTTACTATAACATAAAAGGTCAATTTTACTTAAATAAAATTTTAATACTTTTTCTTTTTCTTCTAACGGTGTAAGATTAACATAATTTATAAATTTCCAATGGTCCCTAAAAATGTGTAAGTCCGCCAAATTTTCAAAATATATCCCAGCCAATCGTTCAAGTGGTTGGTTAACAAAAGTTTCTACCAGTTCTGTATTAGTCATTCGAATCATCTTGTAACGGAAAATATGCGCGTTTTAACTTGTTAATGTATAAAATTTGATTACGCCTACCTCTTTTAATTTCATAATTGACATCGTTTATCGGACGATTACTTCGAATGGACCTTCATATTGATCCGTTAATTTTTTGCTACCTGTTCTAATTGTTTCAGGCACGTAAACATACTCTCCCAGATCTAATATCAAAGCTTTTACACGTTTATCGTAATATCGTTTAGCGGATTCCTTAGCTTTCTGAATATTTTCCTTCGCATTTTTTTTTTTAATAAGATAATCTATTAATAAAATTATCGACAAATTCTCTATGTGTAACTCCCTGCCGAGGTTTGACAAATGTTGAAGGTAATCGCGGTTTTCGACCGAATATTAACTCGTAAGGGAATATTTTCGTTCCCTCATGATATAAAGTATTATATGAGAACATTGCTGCGTCCAAAGATGAATCCCAATTATTCTTGATTAATAAAAGGCTTTAAATATTCGGCTAGTACATGATATGAGCGTTCCAAAGATCCGTTTGATTGTGGATGATAAACGCTAGTTTTAATTTGTTTTATTTGAAAAATTCTAGCAACTTCTTTCATTAATTCTCCGGATATGTTACTACCTTGATCAGAGAGCAGTTCTGCGGGTGAACCAAAAGTGTAAATAAATTTATTGATAATTATATCAGCTATTGTTGTGCTACTTGTGTCTGATAATGGATATGCCGTGCAAAACTTCGTTAGCTGATCTTGCGTAGTTAGTATGTATTTATTTCCGTTTTCCGTTTCTAGTAGAGGTCCTACAATATCTATTGCAAAATTTTGAAAAGCTTCGCTCGGCGTATCGATAATTAACATAGAAGCTTTCGTTTTTTCACGAACTAATTTTCGTTTTTGGCAATCGTGACAGATTCTTAACATCTTGTTTTATGCCGTCCTATGAATAATATTGTTATATTTGCTTTAAAGTTTTAGTGATACCTTTATGACCGCCGATTTTTGAACTATGTAATTCCTTGAAAATGTCCTGTTTCATTTTTAGATCAATAATTTCTTTGGGTGTGGACTCGAGTAAAAATACTTTTATTGGCGTATCCTTGAATAAATATTTAATCATTTGTGTTATTTTTTATTTATTAGTGATATTTCCTGAGTGCTATTGATATTATTCTTTGATTGTGCGAAAAAACATATTCTTTTAATTTAATTAAACAGTTAAATATTGTTTCTAAATTTATGGGTGTTTGATTATTTTCTCGCGTAATAAGATTTATTTCAGTTGAGCGTTTTTTTTTTATTACTTTTTTATAATATTTCCTGGCGTGTTACATTTTCTACTTTATTTTCGTCTGTTTCTGATAATTTAATTTTAATTTTTGGAGAAGAATTTGTCTCTGTTACTAATAGTCCTTGTACTTTGCCTGAAATTTATGGAATTATATTGTCTTTTCCATAATTCATCATTTTAAGCAAAAATAAACTGTAACTAAAATTTTTACTACTGCTAGTTGAAGCTGCGGCTTGTAAAACTGATATTTGTGGTATTCTAGAAAGAGCATCTGCATTAGTGTTTTGCTTTCCCTTTTTATATAAAACTTTGTAATTGTATTCCTCTAATTTTAATCGCCATCGCATTAAGCGAGATCATGAGTCTTTAACATTGTTGTACCCCTCGTTGTGAGTACGATTTGGGATCGCTGCCAGAGATCTCGCGAGGAAGGTATTTGGTCACTCACACCGTTAGTTGCATTGAACACTTTTATTCTTGTATTCAGTTACAGTGAATAGATCGCGACCCCGCAAGGCAGAGTGTCGCGTCTATGAGCTCGTTGTCCACGACCCCGCAAAGCAGAGCGTCGTGGTTGTGTATTTACAATAAGTTATCTCGGCGATACACGACCCCGCAAAGCAAAGTGTCGTGTTTAGTCTTAGTTTGTCTACTTCGGATTGACCCGTTCCTCACCTTCTTTCGCCGGTTTATATACCGATAATTTGGTAGTTGGATCGAAAGAAGGGGAGGATTGCGTGAGGCCGTAAATCAGGCAGTATTCTAAATTATTGCTTAGACAGCAAGTGCTGTCTAAGGAGCATTGCGCTAATTGTCGAGCGGATTGCGCGAAACTTCGCGCGATGCGCTTGATGCTGACTGCAGCTGACCGACTTACGTCATCGTGTTGACTGACACCTTATCGTTATGAGTGTGTCACTCATAACAACATTAAAGAGCCAAATTAATGGTTTATGATCAGTAACTATTTAAAATTTTTTTCCATATAAGTATGGTCGAAAATGTTTTGTTGCCCATATTATAGCTAAGAGTTCTTTTTTCGTGGTCTCATAATTACGTTCCGCTTTATTTAGTGTTCGAGAAGTATACGCGATTGGAAGATCATTTCCTATTTTTCCTTGTAATAAAACCGCACCGATTCCTTCGTTGCTCGGATCCGTAGTTAGTATAAATTCTTTATTAAAATCTGGATATTGTAGAATAGGTTCGCTTAATAGTAATTGCTTGATTTTCTCTCTGAAAAGCTTATTTGTTGTCGCATTTCCCATTTAAATGGAATGTTTTTCCTCAGAAGTGACGTAAATGGTTGAGTGATTGAACTAAAATCCTTAATAAAACGTCCCTACAAGTCCGAGAAACTGCTTAAGTTCTTTATAGTTCTTTGGGGCAAGATATTCTTTTACTGCTCTCACCTTTTCTGGGTTAGGTTAGGTTTTACTCCTTTGTCCAAAATTACATGACCTAAGTAAATCAATTCTTTTTTGAAAAATTCACACTTATCCGGTTGAAGGCTAAGGCCCCATATAACACAAAAACCTTTCAGAGATATTTCAGAAAAGTTTCAAGTGAAAAGTAAAACATTTCAGAAACGTTTCCAAATGTTTCTGAGACAGCTCTCAGACAGCTCTGAGATGGCAAAATGTCCGCGATGCTTGCACTTGAAACATTTTTGAAAGTGTACTGAAAGGTTGCTGAAACATATCTGCAACCTTTCTGAAAACATTCAGAAATGTTTCAAGTGCAAGCATCGCGGACATTTTGCTATCTCAGAGCTGTCTCAGAAATATTTTGAAATGTTTCTGAAATGATTTACTTTTCACTTGAAACATTTCTGAAATATCTCTGAAAGATTTTTGTGTTATATGGGTGCACTACACGCAGAAAAAGAATTTGTTACCAAAGCTAAAATTTTTAGCCATGAAAGATGTGTCTTTAAGACACAATAATAAATAATATCGTAGGCGCCGAGAGCTCACTACGATAGTATAGATTGATCCGTTTTCTGTCACCGTGGTCTGCTTTATGTAGCTTGTAAAGTGTGAATTGCATTACGAGAAAGGCGCCGCGTGCGTCACCTAGTGACGGTCCGCGAACAATATATGTGCTGGATTATTTCATAAGAAAGTTTTCAAAGATAACTCAACTGAAAGTTTTCAAGATAGCGTGTGTGAAAGATGTAAAAAATAACTCAACTGAAAAATTTATTAAATTATTTTATGTGAAAGGTTTTGGAAATAACTTAATTGAAAAGTCTGTAAAAATATGTCAAATGAAATGTTTTAGGGATAACTCGACTAAAAGTTTCAAATTTATTGCATGTGAAAGATTTCAGAAAAAACTCTTTTGATAGTTTGTTAAATTGTTTCATGTGAAAGGTTTCAGAAATAATTAAACGGAAAGGTCTGTAAAAATATTTCATACGGAAGGTTTCAGAAATATTTTTGTTGAAACATTTCAAATGACATATTACAGAATTCTTTCAGAATTGTTGCACATGAACCGTGAAAAGTTGAAACCTTTCTGAAAGCTTTCTGAAACAATCTGTGCTATATGGGGCCTGCTTCTCTTAAGTGTTGAAAAAGTTGATTGAGTTTTAATTTATATTCTTCTAAAGATTGTGCATAGATGACAATATTGTCTAGATAAACAAAACAAACATTTCCTTGTAAGCCCGTTAAAACTTTGTCCATCAAACGTTGAAACGTCGCAGGGGCATTGTTTAATCCAAAAGGCATTTTTTTATATTTATAATGACCGTTAGATATACTACAGGACGTTTTTATTGCATCCTGTAGATTCATCGGAATTTGATGAAACCCTGAAGCTAAATCAAAGCATAAAAAATATCTAGGTTTTTCTAATTGATCCAAAATGTCCGTTATATTAGGCAATGGGTATGTATCTCCCACTGTTTTATCATTTAATTTCTTAAAGTCTATTACTAATTTCCATCGTTTATTACCGTCTGCATCAGGCTTTTTTGGTACTACCCATAATGGTGAATTAAACGGTGAAATAGAAGGTTGAATTATATCTTGTTCGAGTAGTTTGTTAATTTGTTGTTTAATTTCCTCCTTGTGAACAGGGGGGTATCTGTAATTGTTTAACAATTATAGGAATATTGTCTGTAGTAGGAATAGAATGTGTAATTCTATTTGTTCCTTTTAATTTATCTCCCGGCAAATGGAATACATCATTATAATTTTCGACAATAGGTAATATAGAAGATTCTTCTTCCTTATTCAAATGATTTAATCGTAAGTTTTCTTTTAATATTTTTAATCTATCCATTAAATTACTTGAGATCACCGAATTTATTATGTATGTAGAGCTGTCCCTCGAGCTCGTGTCGATTAACACTGGCTCCACATCAATTAAAGGTGTCTCGATTTTATTCGTGTATCGATATTTATTTCGTCTGTTTTTCTTCTATGATGCCCTGTATTTCGATTTTCTGTCTTGATATACTAAAGTGATATTTATGTCAGCTCCCGTGTCTAACAAGAATCTGTCTGTTGGATTTATAAGTTCGTCGAAGGAGATGGAAATGACATTTCGGGAACTTGTTCGGATTGTGTATGTTCGGACGCTGGTTTTATCAGGTGAATCGGATTTGCGCGACTGGATGATTGGCCTTGGCGTTGCGCGCTCTTCGTTTGGCCTTGATAGTTTAAATTAGGTTGGCTATTATTTTGACGATAATTACCTGATGAATTATTTTGAATTGTAACGATAATTATAATTTTGTCCATTATTTACTTGGTATCTATTAGCTTGAATATTATCATTAAATTTATTTTTCGAACTATCAAAATTTTGCACAGAATCACGTCTATTATGATGATTATTGTATTGAAAATTTTGATCTGCGTTTTTATTTTGTGTATAAAAAGCCTTTTTTCTATATTCACTTTCAGAATGGCCTATTTCCTTGCAATAATTACAAATTACATAGCCTGGTTTATTAAAATTATTTACTTTAAATCTTTCTGCGTGATATTGCAATTTTTTAATAAATCTTATAGTTCCTTGTATTGCGTCTTCCAAAGTGTTAAACTTTTGCGCTAGAAGATGTTGTCCGACGCTTCTATGTAACCTGCCTAAAAAGTGATCTATTAATTTGTTGGTTGCGAAAACTCTTAATCCCGCTCTTGCTGCCTGGTCAGGGTAATTAGATATCGCGATAATCATATCTGAATTTAATTTCCTAACTTTAGTGACGTATTTTTCAATCGATTCATCTTTGTTTTGTCTAAGGTTATTTATTTCTATAATTTCCAATGTTCGAACGTTAAATAATTTCCAAATTCTTTTATCAATGCCTCAAGTAGTAGGGCTATGAGAGTTCTGACTCAAGTTGGAGTGGGGATAAAGAGAAGGGGGAGTAATTAATAGAGAGGAGGGTAATTAATTGAGGGAAGAGGGTATTTAATTGTAGGAGAGAGGGTAATAAAACGAGGAGGAGAGGGTAATTATTTGAGGGACAGGGTATTTAATTTTAGGGGAGAGGGTAATTAATCGAGGAGAAGAGGGTAATTAATAGAGGGGGGAGTAATTAATTAAGCGTGGAGAGGGTATTTAATTGTAGGGGAGAGGGTAATTAATAGAGGGGGGGTATTAATCGGGGAAATTAATCGAGGAGATTAATTAATCTATCGTGAAAGGAGAGTTATCAAATAATTTATCGGGGAGGAGTGGAGTTAACCTGTTACCTAAATTTCAAATTAATATATTTTTCTTTTGTATATTGTTTCTTTTAACAAATTACCCTGTCATAAATTTCAAACTTTCTTTTTTCTTTTGTTTATTGTTTCTTTTTAACAAATGTCTTTGTCATAAATTTCAAGATCCCTTTGTTTATTGTTTCTTTTTAACAAATTACCCTGTCATAAATCTCAAACTTTTTTTTTCTTTTGTTTATTGTTTCTCTGTAACAATTGACCATGTCATAAATTTCAAACTTCCCTTTGTTTATTGTTTCTTTTTAACAAATTACCCTGTCATTAATTTCAAACTTCCTTTTCTTTATTATTTCTCTATAACATATTACCCTATCATAAATTTCAAAACTCTTTTGTTTATTGTTTTTCTAACAAATGAGAAACTTGTCTCAACATGTTTTCGAAAGTCCTTTGTGCTCACCACCACCGCCACTCAGGTAAAGAGACTTTATTATTTCATATATGTAATGTAATTTTTATTTGATTATTTATAATTTGAGTTAGATTACATATGCATATGTATTCTAATTTAAATTATAAATAATTAAGTAATAAAGATTATATTACGTATATTCCACCCCAGTTATGGTTTGCTCTCTATCTCTCTCCCGCTACACTAATCGTATAAGCAGCGCCCTTATCTTGGCTGCTAGCGAGCGCCGATATCAGACTGCTAGATTTTATAAACATTAAAAATATACATTAGATTAAAAAATAAAAATATAACATTCGGATACTGTAGTATGCGTTTAATATTATACCTGAAAATTTCTTTTAATTGAACGTGTCGCAACATGTTAAATCTTAGCTTCCCCTTCTTCTAAAATTCTTTTCATCAAAATCACGTGACCAATGTGATTATGCACATTACTATTAAGATATGGTGGAGGGTGCATCATATAAGAAGAACATTGCCATACATCAGTCACTCATTACGAATATCCTCACTACAGTCGCTCATTACCGGACGGACAACAAAGGATAACGTTGGCTGCTGGAGTCAATTGGAAAAACGTACTTCCCGAAGATGAACTACTACGTTCCAATCCAGGAAAACGAAGTTCGTGATAAACCGTAAGTATTTCTTAATTAAATCAAATTTTATTACATATTTATTTAGATTTTATTTCTAACTCGCATTTTTTTTTCTTTATAGAACAATATCGCAGCCGCGCCATACACCTCGCATCCTGAGAAGGAGATTTCCCCTTACGGCTACATCCTACAAGTACTTGGAAATGGGAATCAGCGTAGGGTCTGAGGTTTTTGTGGAAATACTGCTTGACGACAACGAGGGTAACCAGATAATTTTACCATAACATGGCAAAAATTTATCGAGAGACATGTGGATATTGAGGAACTCGTACGAGCAACTATACCATCTTCAAGACTTTTTATTTGTGATTTAGTAATGGAAATTGTAAACGTACACGATAAAGGTGTCGTAAAATTAACACTGTGTAATATCTGTATATATATGAAACCATTAACAATATTATTTTTACTTAATCTTGAACACTGCGTTGAATCTATGTATAATCAATTATATCAAAATAATTATCGTGTAAGTGATAAATATAAACATTTTGTAAGTCTTTTACGTCAAAATTATATTACTAATAAGTGTGATAAGATGCTCTAAAATTATTATTTAAAAGTTATGATAAAACTTGTATAATAGATTGCGAACTAGTGACTTATACATCCGACAATATTGTACATGATGCTTTACATAATTAATAAATAAATATGTATTTGTATAAAAGTTAAAAATTATTTAAGAATTATTCCTATCTCCTACCAATTATCCTAATATATAAAATTAATTTAATTTATTAAATGTAGTTTTATTAAAAGGAGAAAAAAGAAAGGGAAATATAATGGGTAAAAAAATAAAGTAAAAGATTGTATATATATTTTATTTTTATTTTTTATTATTAGACCACCAATTATACAGTTTGAATACATTCTGTAAAGCGCAATTGTTCACATGATTCCGACAACGTAAAGTATGCGAAACATCCATTTTATTTAGAGGTTGTATGTCTTCGTATGCACCTCGATATTTTCGACATTAGCTTCCTCGTTCAGAAGCAAGTCCAACAACCATTCTCGTTTCTCACATCCCTTAACGTATATGACGGGTGTTGTTTCATTCCTAATCAGCGCCGCTGTAATCAAGTTTTTAGCCATTCTGTACGGAATCATTCCACCCTCCTATGATATTCCATGATGATGCGTAAACAACCACGATGCCAAGCGCTTGTCAGCGTTGCTAAGTTGATGCCACGGCATGGGATGTTGAAAAATGTAATGTGAGAGTTCGATGTCATTTTTGAGAGAGGCAAATTCCTTCACGACAAAGCTTCCCCTGACGACGAAGCCTTGCAGATCCACAAACGTTGGTATCGACATGACTGTTATCGTTGAGAAGACTTGTCCACATCGATGCGTTATAGATTCTTATATCGTCTTAAATGTATTTTTCTGGAGAAAAGTGTGGCGGTGTCGTCGTCATCTTAGGTAATTTTGCGCACAACGTTGGTCAACGGATTGTACTGAACTACGCGATTGTGTATGATGAGACAGTACGCAATGGTGCTCGCGGGTACATTCTCCTTACAGTCAAATTCTATACGCACATCTACAGTTGCGCTCTTAATCGATTCGTTTTATCGAGAGCAATCGATAATTACAAACGGACCTTTTTGTCGAAAATTCGCGACAGATAGATTCAACTCAAGATTATCATACCCATAATAGTCTTTACAGAAACATGTGTACATATCGTACAGAATTGACCATCTGTTTTTATCGAAATCCAGATTCATATCGTCGTACGGATAACATTCCGAGTTCAGATACAGTTTTACATTTGTCAGTTTGCAATCATTGAATCGACTCGCGTCCTCAAACATAACATTCTTTCGACCAGCCTGCAGAGCGAAGACGACATAACGCGGCTTCTCGAGCTGAGTAGCGGTCTTGATAGCCCATGTATGTTTGGTTGTGCGTTGCAATAATGGAAACTCATACAGATCCCATGAGCGAAAAGCCATGCTGAGGTATCGCCCGCTTTCCAGAGCACGCAGCATCGACAGTTTATTTCTCTCATTCAACAGCATGCGGCATTCGCCACTGTACTTTGAATAATTCAATTTCCGGTTCCTGCGCTGGATCGCCGACTAAACAATTATTATCGTTGCGCGCGCGTATCAAGGTCAACTCGTGACGAGCGTTAATCACTACGCGTTTGTAATCTTCGCAAAATCCCAGTAGCATATTAAGTGATACACAAAAATTAAAATATCCATTCACATGGCACCACGAATTCCAACCAGCGTTATTTGCAATTTTGGTTCTGTTAGTTGACATGGTTATATAATTCTTGAGCGTGCGGGTTATTCTAACGTTTCTGTTGCGATCAATCTCTACGCCGTCAAGTTCATCGAATCTCATCAAACATGAACGCGATGCAATTATTCCCCAATGTTACACTAGACCCCGTAACTGTTTTTTTTTTATTGTAACTTTTCCCTCGATGTATAGAAAACTTTCAGACGGTAACGTGTATAAATCCTGATGTTGTATAGGTATTCTTACCTCATCGCTGTGATCAAACGTTGTATTGGCAAACGGATTGTACGTGTGAGTCTCGATCTTAATGATGCGATCATCGAAGATCGGCTCATTCTCGATGTTTAAGATGTCCGTCATTGTCGTACTGCGAATCCCAAAGATTGAAGAAATGCAACGTTTGACGCGGTAAGTTTCTTTTTCTCAGTGCAAACTTCTTTTCTTGATGATTGAAATTTATTACTAAATGTCGGTTTTGTAAACTGTGTTATCTTTTACGTGCCCGTTCAACACGAGCATCTCACGCTGCGTCTACACAAGCGTTAACGTCGTAGTCGTCGTACGTGCAATTTAACGGTGATTTCTTCTCCTCGAAAATTAAGCAATTGTCCGTGCTGATCGACGACGCGTATCGTCAAATCCGAAATGCTCCGTGCAGTAATCGGCAGATAAATGATGTGCCTAGGTGTTTCCGAGATCTTATATCCTGGTGCCACGTTCGGAGAAAATCATGTATCGTATGCACGCGCTTGTCGTTACTGTATGCGCTTGAGTCACGTTACATTCTATGCGAATAATGTTTACGTTGATAATGTTAATTGATAAATCTGATTTATACCATTTTCGCGGCTTTAATATACGATCTGAAGAAAATCCTAGCAACGATCCAATATTGTTGGGCTTGCTAAAATTTATTTTATAGGCGCATATTATCTCGCTCTTCATCGTATTATTATTCGCGCGAAGTACTATCTGGAAATCGTTATCACCGCTGTCTTTATCGACATCGTTGTCTTCAGTTGGGATGTCACCATGCGATGTGTGTGTGACGCTACCATCGTCTTGTTTTTCATTATCATTGTTAGCTGCATATTCCAGACGTTTCAGCATTTTGTGTTTCAAAAACTCGTTTATGGCTTGCAGTTCGTACGATCCCTCAGGAATTGTAATTTCCACATCTTCATCAAAGTGAAACTTATTATTCGAAGCATTTACGTTCGGAATCGTGTTGTAAGTCTCAAAGTTCATTAGACCGAGCTCGTAATTGTCATCGCTCAAATCTATAATTGGAAAGTACGTTGTAGTGAGGACGCTGTCCTTCCCGATTAGCGTAAGTATCAACGACATGATTGAAAAACCGTCCAACGAATACTGAGTTAATTCGCATGCTGTCGAGCTTTAAATTCATATGCATCGACCGTTCGGAAAAACTGTAAACACAATTGCCCATAAATGCTCTGATTGTAGGTTTGATAGGACGTTCGATTGTACTCTATCTTTGTCACACCGTCTCCGAAATATCGTACAAGTTCTTTAGGTGACCGAAGATTACCAAAACTATCGAAATATATCACGTAATTGTCTCTCTTTGCGTACGCTACCCAATGAGTACCGGGACCCGTCACATCATCCAGGTTTACGATACCGCTCTCGTTTCGTCGTGGACCGCTTATCGGTAATGCGTTACGCATGAAAACATCTCTAAAGTATGGAATACGCATACGAGTAGCCAGTTGCTGCAGTTGCACATTTGTCATTGCACCCACAGGCATTTTTAACGTTTTTTCGACGTTTTTTTTTTTTTTCTTTCGCTGTTACACCTTTTTCGTATTTGTATGGAGCGAGGTATAGTCCTTTTCCACCTGTGTATGGACCAAGATACACCTCGCGACTTTCCATCATGTGATTGTGACGTTGTAACTTCTCGAGCTGACTTCGCGCGACTTTACTATCATTCACTGCTTTTGCCACGCTAACCGCTTCACCGATCATGGATCCGAGTGCACCCAATAACGGTAGAATCGGTAACATGCCGCCTCGTTTCGCTGTTGGAAGTACTCGTTTCTTTTTCATTGTCTTTTTCTTCATCGTCGTCTTCTTCATGTCCATGCCAATCTTTGTTTTAGCTTTCATAGCTGCCCAAATGGCAGCAGCAGCAGCTTTCTCTTTTAGAGCTGAATCTTTTGCGATTACACGTCCTAACGCTTTCGTGGCGAGTACCTTGTCCGCCGCGTGTCGTTTAGCGAGATTGTTGTTTTGAGAATAAGCAATATCGCGGCACGCTGCATCCAATGGATTTACACCCTCATCGCCTCTGGCTAATCGTTTTTTCAAGTGTGTTCCCGGGCCGCAAAATTGATATCCAGGGATATGTAGCTCGAAAGGAAGCGCGTTTATCAAGCGATTTAACAAACCACAACCCGATGGCATTCGCTACAATTCTTGATCAACTGTGCGGGACCGTTGAAATCAGGAATATTAGAGGGATGTGGTAACAGCGCGAATATCTTTGCTACTAAACGATTCGCGGTTTTGCACGCATATAAATAGGCGTTCAATCCTACCTTTTTACTTAGTAGAAAATGAAGTTCGTACGACAACTGTTGTCGATACGCGTTACAAATTACGACGACAAATTGTCACTGATGGGTGGCAGTGGTGAGAAGCGTAAGCATGGTGAAATGCTGCCGAGTACTATACGTGCGATTATTTGCGGACCCTCGAATTGTGGTAAAACCAACGTCATCATAAGCTTGTTGAAAAGTCCGCACAGTGTACGTTTCGAGAACGTGTACGTGTACTCAAAATCGTTACAACAGCCGAAATATCGATACTTGGAGAATTTGTTAACATCGATCAATGAAATCAGTTACTTTACACTCTCTAATAACAGTGACGTCATTCCTCCAAGCAAGGCGCGTTCAAACTCAATCTTCATCTTTGATGACATGGCGTGCGATAAGCAAGATACGATAAGAGAATATTTTTCAATGGGTAGACACTCAAACGTCGATAGTTTTTATCTCTGTCAGACGTATGCTAGAATACCTAAACATCTTATACGTGACAACGCGAATCTACTGATCCTGTTCAAGCAAGATAATACCAACCTGAAGCATGTATACAACGATTACGTGAATACCGATATGACGTATGATGATTTTTGTACATTGTGTCGCGATTGTTGGCAGCGTGATTATGGATTTCTAGTGATAGACAAGAACAGTGAGCTTGCTAACGGATGATATAGAAGAGGATTTAACGAGTTTGCGATACCACGGAACGGTTAGTCGTTATCGATACGTCAACGTTAAACAAACGTCAACATGGCTGAAAACAAAGATATACGCGAGCGTGAAAAAATCGCAAGGGAGTTTGAGAAAACGAGTGAATCAATCCGAAAAAAACATCGCGCCTTGCAGACTGGTAGGATTGAAGAGAATATCGTGACCAAGAGACACTTTGAACCTCTCATTGAATCGCTGCAAAAGATTGTTGACAATTCTAGTACACACGCAATAAAAGAGGAGCCTCGTGACGATGATGTTGAAACGTCGTTTGTTCAGAAGGATACGACAAAGAGTAAGATAAAGAGGAAACGAAAAAACACTTCGATGAATCACGCCTTAAACAAATCGTACAAACTTATGCGGCATACATTAAACGACACGGTAGATTTACTATCGATACAGCATGAGCAGCAGCATACGTCAAACAATGCAATGGATTCACCAGCAATGGATTCGCCAGCAATAGCGTCCACACCGCGTACGGTAGTTGTACAACCGAAGATACCCAAGTCGCTCGAGAACGAAGATGTTTTTGAAACGGCAGACGATTCGTTTGCAGCAATCGTTCGAAATCGTTTGCAAACACCAGAGAGTCGAAAAGCGTTGTCGCAGCACTTTGGTCCGCTAGGTCAAGAGTACATCGAAGATTTCCTCAGCGGTCATGGTGAAAAAGAGAAAATTATAGATATCGTTTACGGTGTTTATCTGGGCAAGGATGGAATGATGCTTGGTAATAAAAAGTTTGACGTGGACAGCGAAGATAACATAATTGTCGACGGTATGCGATACGTTGGCACACCGGGTTTTTACGAACTGATCTTTAAAAGATATCCCGATGATTCCCTCTACACGGAAAACGATAAACGAAAGTATAAAAACATATTGTTGGTTACAAATGCACATAAACGAAATCACGTTTCACACGGTCGATTATTGAGCAACAAAGGATATAAGTATAAATATAATTGCACCGTTATTAAATGATAAATTTACGATTGGAAAAGGATTACCTAACGTTGTGACATTAAATGATAACGCGATCGATTATGTGCACTGGGATGATCCCAACGAGCTAGTGAATCGCTTACGTTTGCTTGAAACTTCGCGTCAAGCTGGTCACAATGCACATGATAATGAGATGTTGTCAATAATTGAAGAACTTCGCGAGGCTGGTCTTATTATAAATTAACGTTAAACGAACATAAAATGAACATGAAACCAACATAAAAGAACGTGAAACCAACGTGAAAGAACGTGAAATTAACGTTAAACGAACGTGAAAGAACGTGAAACCAATGTGAAAAAACGTGAAACCAACGTGAAAAAACGTGAAACAAATGTGAAAGAACGTGAAACCAACATGAAAGAACGTGAAACCAACGTGAAAGAACGTAAAATGAACGCGAAAGAACGTGAAAAAACGTAAAATGAACGCGAAAGAATATGAAAAAACGTGAAACAAACGTAAAAGAACATAAAATGAACGTGAAAGAACGTAAAAGAACGTAAAAGAACGTGAAAGAACGAAATAAATCATAGTGTAATTTCATCGCGCGCGTTCTTACTTGATCGATAGTTTGCGAAACATGAAATCATCGAAATTCAATAGACGTGTTAGTTCTGAGAGGTTGCGACTCGTCGAGGAACTGCTCCAGCAAGAAGAAATTTTCCACGAAGACGTGTTGTAGTTCGAGGATACGACGACTTGTGGCAGGCTGATATCGTTGAGATGCATCCGTATTCACGTTTCAACAAAGGCTATCACTACATACTCACTGTCATCGATGTGTTGAGCAAATATGCGTGGATTGTACCACTCAAGAGCAAGGGTGGAAGCGAGACGGCTAACGCTATCGCCAAGATAATTCGAGAGAGCAGTAGACATCCGAAAAACTTGCAAACCGATATGGGGAAGGAGTTTTACAACGCTGATGTACAGAAATTCTTGAAAAACATGATATCAATCATTATTCTACGTACTCTGTAATGAAAGCGTCGGTTGTTGAGCGATTCAATCGCACGCTGAAAAACGACATGTGGAAGCAATTTACGTTCAACGGTGATTACAAATGGATTGATATGTTACCGCGTCTCGTGTCTACTTACAATACCCGAAAGCATTGAACAATTGGCATGCGACCCATTGACGTAACGCCCGCGGTAACTGAAAGACTCTTAGTTACAGTATACAACGCTATAAAAATTTAAAGTGGGTGACTCTGTACGCGTAAGCAAGTACAAAACTGTCTTTGAAAAGGATTATACACCAAATTGGACGACTGAGGTGTTTAAAATCATTAAAGTCCAGCATACCAATCCCGTAACCTATTTACTCGAGGATTATTGCGGAAAATCTATATCTGGAGCGTTCTACGAGTACGAATTGCATCGCACGACTCATCCGGATGTATTTCTTGTGGAAAAAATATTACGCAGGAAGGGTGACGAGGTCTATGTAAAGTGGTTGGGATTCGATGGATCGCACAATTCATGGATACACAAAGACAATATCATTTGATTCATACAGAAAAAATAAACGTTTATTTATTATAAACATACAAAAGTACAATGTATAAAATATACAAATAAATTTTATAATACATAACAAAGAGTATCTTTATTATTCCTTCTTCCTTATCCTTAATATATAATAGGTATAAAAATCTTTTTTCGTACGAGTTTTAGATATATAAAAATACATGTGAAATATGAAATACAAAAACGCAGAAATATAAAATACATAAAATATGTGTAAAATGTATAATATATACAGTACAAAATGTAAAACTACAAAAATACATGATATAAAATATACAAATATGAAATACGTATTTAATACAATATATTACAAAGGTATCCGCCAATGTCCCCACGGCAATGTTTCAATCGAATCCGGCACGAGATATCGTTTGTCATCGTACGGGCTCAGGGCAATTTTTTTTTCGGATATCGTGTATACTTCATGTAACTTTGATCGTATACATGATTGACGACGTGTCATTTCGATTTTTTCGCAGAGACAGCGTGTATAATCATCGAATGTTATAGTTCGCGCGACGACGCTGCTCTTGACACCTTTAGCCTTTTTGGTGTTTTTCTTCCTATCCACCTTTATTGCATACATTTTCGCCCTGAGTCCAACAAACTCGGTCATTATCGCACCGTTGTTCTCGTCCTTCATTAAACCCGGTACTTTTTTATTTTCAAGAGGCATACTGTATGCGTTGTTGATCGAATAATCGCTTGTGTCGAATCTTGCAATATCACGCTTCATATTTTCATAAATATTCTCGCACTCGACATGGTATATGAGACACTGTCGGTGTCGGTATACATTACTTTGCATTTATCGCGATATAGTGGTAGCATGTACTCGTGGTGAAATTCATATTTTGGAAATGTCGAGTATACACATTCCTACGTAGATCGGTTTGTTGAATTTCACCTCGAGATTATGCAGTTCGATAGCGATTAAGTTCTCCGAAAATACGCTTCTGCTGTGAAAATTAGGTTTTGCGATTATTGCCTCCGCGCCGTACCGTCCGTCCCATTTTGTTAAAAGTTTTACGTCAACGTGATTGCGCACATTCTCCATAGTTTTCCCGAATACCGCATTATTCATAAGTTTATATAAATTTTTTTCGAAATTATTTTTTGCAAGGGTTCGGAATTGTGTGTTTAATTCTATATACTTGCAGAGTCATGGAGATTGTGCGAATTTTAACACGCGGTGTATTTGTGTTACGCGGAGACCATGACGCATGCACTGTTGCAAGTTGCGATAATGAATGATGTAACGCTTCTTATCGCAAACAGTTGCAAGCAATTTCTCTTCTCGCGTACCGGGCGGCTTGAGTAGGAATAGGAGGGTGGTTCTGACTACGGGGCTCCGAGGGGGGGGTGAGGGGCGGCGGGGTATTTGCGGGGAGGGGTATGACGTCACGCGGGGTATGACGTCACGCGGGGGAGGGGGGATGACGTCACACAAACGGGTGCCGCCGCTTATCAGTATAAACATTTATGTAAACAACATGCTAGTTGTAACCTGATATAAACAAATACCGGTCGGTAGCCGCTTATCAGTATAAACATTTATGTAAACTACAAGTCAATTGTAACTAGATATAAACAATAACTTGCCGGTCACCGCTTATCAGTATAAACATTTCTAAGAAAAATAATATGCGAGTTGCAACTTGATATAAACAATTAGGCCCTGCGGCTAGAAGTAGTAATTAGGTATAAACAATTTTTATCTATGGGTCTTTCTATCGCTTATCAGTATAAACATTTTTTAAGTAAAATAATATGCGAGTTGCAACTTGATATAAACGAATTTCTAAGAATATTTATCGTACGGAGCGCCGAATCGTCGGCAGCTGATAAATTTATTCGACAGCTCTTGGAATAGCTATAAACAAAAATCGCTGACCATATCCGGTAGCGGTTTGTTATAAACAAATTTTTTATCGCGACAAGGAGCGCCGAACCGTTGGCAGCTTAAATTTCTAGATAATGAATCGGTAGTGAGTGCGTTAAAATTAGATATTTGTGGAGGGGATAAAAATTAGATATTTTGTGGAGGGGATAAAAATTAGATTTTTTGTTGAGGGGGATAAAAAAAGGGGGTATTTCGTGGAGGGGATAATAATATAAAAAAGAGCTCCCGACAACGTTATTGCATCAGTCAAATAGTGGAATACGAACGGTAAAGCTTTAACAACGTTACCGCAGCAGTTGATTGGTGGAAGTCAGATTGTAAAGTGTCTGAAGAAAGAACCGTACGAGATGAACTATTACGTTCCGATCCAACAGAATGACGGGTGCGATAAATCGTAAGTATTTTTAATTAAATTAAAATCTATATATTTAAATCCTATATATTTTCTATATTTTTCTATAACTTGATATATTCTTTTTGCAGAACATTATCGCAGCCGCGCTATACTCCTCGCATCCTGGGAAGGCGATTCGCTTTAACCGCCACTGCCTACAAATATTTGGATATCGGAGTCAGTGTGGGACGTGAACCTTTTGTGGAGATGATTCTTGGCGACAACAAAAGCAATCAGATACAGCTGTCACGTGATACCTGGGTAATAATGATCGAGAAACGCATGGATATCGAGCGACTCCTGCAGTCAACCACCGCTACATCATTGTGGATTAATGATCTTTTCATCGAACTCGTCAAATTACGTAATGAAATTGTCATAAAATTTACATTAAATAATAAAGCTTTGTATATGAAACCATTAACTGTGCAATTTTTATTAAATCTTGAAGATGTTATCAATAATGTCTACTTTAAATTGTCGCGGGATATGTTTGTAGTGAAAGAAAAATATAATCGATTTGTAAACTGCTTGCAGCGAAATAACATTAATAATAAGTGCGATGCTGTAAAGCTATTAGATGAAATATGTGTAAAAACTTCGCTCATAGATTGCGAACTGATGGTTTATGCATCAGACAATATTGTATATGATGCTTTGAATAATAAATAAATATGTATTTGTATAAACGTTTTAGAATTATTTTTTCCTACTAATTATCCTAACTTAAAAACTATTTTAATCAATAAATGGGGAAGAGGAAATATAAACGGGTAATGGAAATATAAAAAATACACAACACATAAAAAATTATTTTTTATTGCTAGACCACCAATTAAACAGTTTAAATACATTCTGTAAAGCGCAATTGTTCACATGATTCCGACAACGTAAGGTGTACGTAATGTCCAACTTATTTAGAGGTTTTATGTCTTCGTAATGCACCTCGATATTTTCGACATTAGCTTCCTCTTTCGCCTCGTCCAGGAGTAAGTCCTGCAGCCATTCTCGTTTCTCGCATCCCTTTACGTACACGACAATTTCATCATTAGTTGCAGTTGTACCCATCACTGCCTTTGTAATTAAATCTCTAGCCATGCTGTGCGGAATCAATCCATCCTCCATATTCCGTGATGATTCACTTTCAACCACGCCACCTGACGTCTTTCTGCCTTGGTAAGGTATTCCCATGGATAGGTGGGTGTAAACATGTAGTGGGTGAGTTCAAATCCATCTTTGAGAGAGGCAAATTCCTTAACGATAAATTCTCCACCAACGATGAAACCTTGCAGATCCACGAACGTTGGTACAGACATGACAGCTGTCGTTGAGAATACTGTGATCCGTCTCGAC
This sequence comes from Monomorium pharaonis, assembly GCF_013373865.1. NCBI lineage: Eukaryota > Metazoa > Arthropoda > Insecta > Hymenoptera > Formicidae > Monomorium > Monomorium pharaonis. The sequence goes on from NC_050467.1 coordinate 11,805,321, forward strand.
GCGTTATAAATTTTTATATCATCTTGATATTGTTTTGGAGAAAAAGTGGCGCCGCACTTAGGTAATTTTGCGCACAACGTTGGTCAACGGGTTGTACTGAATCACACGATCGTGTATAATGAGACAGTACGCGGTAGTGTTCGCGGGCACGTTTTCTCTGCATTCAAATTCTAAGCGTACGTCCACGGTTGCGCTCTTGATCGATTCGTTTTGTCGAGAGCAATCGATAATCACGAATGGACCATTATGTCGAAACATGGTGACGGATTGATTCGGCTCGAGATAATCATATCCGTAATAGTTTTTACAGAAATGTGCGTACGTATCGTACAGAATCGACCATTTATTTTTATCAAAATCTAGATTCAAATCATCGTACGGATAACATTCCGAGTTTAAATAGAGTTTTGCGTTGATTAATTTGCAATGATCGAATCGACTCATATTTTCAGACATGTTATTCTTCCGACCAGCCTGCAGAGCGAAAACGACGTATCGAGGCTTCTCGAGCTGAGTAGCGGTCTTGATGGCCCACGAATGTTTGGTTGTGCTTTGCAATAAAGGATACTCATATAGATCCCAAGAACGAAATGCCATGCTGAGGTATCGCCCGCTTTCTAGCGCACGCAGCATCGACAGTTTATTTATCTCGTTCAGTAACACATGCGGCATTCGCCACTGAACTTTGAGTAATTCAATCTTCGGCTCCAATTCTGAACTTCCCATCAGACAATTGTTATCGTTACGCGCGCGTATTAAAATCAGCTCATGGCGAGCGTTGATCACCACGCGTCTGTAATCTTCACAAAATCCCAACAGCATGTTGAGCGGTACGCAAAAATTAAAGTATCCGTTCGGAGGATTCCACGGATCCCAGCCGGCGTTTCTCGCGATTACGCTTCTGGCAGCTGACATAGTTACATAGTTCTTGAGAGTGCTGGTTATTCCGACGTTTCTGTTTCGATCAATCTCCACACCGTCGAGCTCGTATCAAATCTCATCGAACATGAACGCGATGCAATTATTTGCCAATGTCACATCAGATCCCGCAACTGGTTTCTTTATTATAAGTTTTCCTTCAATGTATAAAAAACTTTCGTACGGTAACGTGTAAAGATCGTGTTGTTGTATAGGAATTCTTATCTCATCGTTGTATTCAAACGTCGTGTTGGCGAACGGATTGTACGTGTGAGTCTCGATCTTGACGATGCGATCGGCTCGTCCTCGATATTTAAAATATCCGTCATTGTCGCACAGCAAATCCCAGAGATTGTAGATATTCAACGTTCGACGCGGTGAGCCTCTTTTTCTTGGAACAGTCGGATGATCGAATATTCGATTATCGAATGTCGTCGCAAAAGTATCGGATGACTGCTGTAACGTTGGTGTTTTCGTCGTAAAGATGTTTATTTTTCTAGCGCGTTCCGACGCGTTTAGTACGAGCATCTCACGTTTGCGTTATCGTTGCAGCCGTCGTCGCACATGCAATCTGACGGTAATTTCTTCTCCTCGAAAATCGAGCAATCGTCCGTTCTGGTCAACCACGCGTATCGTCAGATTTGTAACGCTCCGCACGATGATCGGCAGGTAAATGATCTGCGACGACCTTTCCGAGATCTTATATCCAGGTGGCACGTTCGGTGAAAACTCGTGTATCGCGTGCACGCTTTTGTCGTTGCTGTACGCGCCCGCGGTCACGTTGCACTCTACGCGGATAATGTTTACATTCATTATGTTGATCGACACGTCTGACTCATGCCATATTCGCGGTTCTAGTATACGCTTCGATGTGAATCCCAGGAGCGAGCCGATGTTGTTTGATTTGCCAAAATTTATTTTGTGTGCGCATCTGATCTCGCATCTCATCGTATTATAGTTTGCGCGGATCGTTATCGGATCTTTATCCCCGCCATTACTGCCTTCAGTCGTGACATCACGTCGCGGACGTATTTGCGAAATCTCACGTTTCAAAAACTCATTAATGGCATGCAACTCGTACGATCCCTCGGGAATCGTAATCTCCGCGTTGTCTTTGCCAAAGTAAAATTTATTGTTGGAAGCATTCACGTTCGGTATCGTGTTATATGTTTCAAAGATTGCTAAACCGAGCTCGTAATCGTCGTCGCTCAAATCTATAGCCGGAGAGTAGCTTGCCGCAAGAATGCTGCTCTTACCGCTCAGCGTAAGTGTCAGCGACATGTTTGAACGAATACTGAGATTAAACAGCGCAACGTCGGTCTTTAAATCGAGTGCAAAAATAGCAGACAAAGTTGTCCGCAATTCCTTTGATCGTAAGTTTGATACGACGTTCGATTGTACTCTATCTTTGTCACATCGTCCCCAAAATATCGTACGAGTTCTCTGGGTGGCCGCAGATTGCCGAAACTGTCGAAATACGCTACGTGATTTCTCCCAGTGAGTACCGGGACCCTCCGCATCGTCCAGATTTACAATACCGCTCTCGTTTTGACGCGCACCGCTCGTCGGTAGCGCGTTACGCATAAACACTCCTCTGAAATACGGGATACACAATCGTTTTGCCAATTGAAGTAGTTGCATGTTCGTCGTCACACCCGCGGGTATTCTTAACGCCTCTTTGACATATTTTTTCGTTTCGCTTTTACACCTTTTCCGTACTTGTACGGGGCGAGGTACAGCCCTCGTCCGCCTCTGTACGGGGCGAGATACACTCCGCGCCCTTCCATCGCGCGATTGTGACGTTGCAGCTCCTCGAACTGACGTCGCGCAGTTTTGCTGTCGTTTACCACCTTTGTCACACCGGCCGCGCCGCCGATCAATGATCCGAGCGCGCCCAACATCGGTAAAATTGATAACATGCCGCCTCGTCTGGCTGTCGGAAGTATACGTTTTTTTTTTCGTTACCTTTTTTTTCTTCTTCATACCCATACCTATCTTTGTCTTGGCTTTCATGGCTGCCCAGATGGCAGCAGCGGCTGCTCTTTCTCCGAGAGCCGAATCTTTCGCGATTACGCGTTTTCGTGCTTTCGCAGCGAGTATCTCGTCCGCCGCGTGTCTGTCGGCGAGCTCGTTGCTCCGAGAATACGCAATGTCGTGTTCGCGGCACGCTGCGTCCAGCGGATTTATACCTCTATCGCCTTTAGCTAATCGTTTTTCCAAGTGGGTTCCCGGTCCGCAAAATTGATAACCGGGGATATGTAGCTCGAAGGGAAGCGCGTTTATCACGCGATTCAAAAGATGACCGCAGCCCTTTTTTATCTTTGCGACAGCTGGCATTCGCTACAATTCTTGATCAACGGCGCGGGTCCGTCGATGTGCGTTTGCTGCCACGGCTGATTATAATGTTCGTTGCAGCGACGATATTGCTGAACTTCGAAATCAACCTTTATATGTTCCGGAAGCTTGTCCCACACGTGTTCGATATAGTTGCCGCACTCGCGTAACAGAACGATCTTTGGTACGAATTGTAACTGCTCAGCACTCAAATTTATAATATCAGAGGGATGTGACAGTATGAGATACATGTTTGCTACTGAGCGATGCGCGATTTTGCATGCATATAAATAGTTTGGCGAGGTTTTTGTTGCCTAGTAATTTTTTATTACTTGCTCTAAAAAACAGTGCGAGTACTATTATGAAAAATAGTTTTCAAGCCACGAGTGAATCGTCAAAGGGTGATAGTTTACTTGAGCATCGATGATAAGCTCAAGTGGCATTTCCACAGCGTGGGGATAAGTACCAAAATCATAAACAATGCCTTCGAAGCCGGACTGCACCGTCAGTTTGACTTCAAACTGTGAAGCATTCGCTCTTCGCCGAAAAAATTTGAAAAGTAGTTCAGAAAAAAGTTAAAAAGTGCAAGTAAAATGGCAGCGTTCGGTCCGCATAACACCGTTCGAATAGTAAGTATTTTTTATACTACCTATTCTTATGTTATTTTATATTAACTTACATTAATTTATATTAATATTTTTTAATTTTTTTACAGTGCATATCTAAAGAAACGAGAATAGCACTGCCCAACATGCCAGCGCTGGGGTTCATCCCTGTAAAAAGTCAGCAGGCGGTGCGCACAGCAAAGCGCCACCCAAAGACGTTTCCGCGCCTCAGCAGGAACGCATACGTGCGAATACCTGCTAGCATTGTAAGTACCCTTTTTCTACAAATACATTGTTTTTGTAATTGATAATTTTATATTTTTACATGTTTTTTTATAGTGTTACCGTTGCGGACTCGTCACCGGGCGCACAATAGTCAACGTCCGCGGTTACGTGGATGTAGCTGCTCATCAATTAAAAGTAAGAAACACGCGAGACTTCACGCGGCGGTATAATGAATGGTTATGGCGAGAGGAGGGCAAAGGCGAGGACGAAGACGAGTACGACCTCTTCGATCTGTTCGATTTGCGATACCTCTTTGGAGATGAAGAAGTCGAAGAGGGCGAAATAGAACGAGACTGGGAGTTCGACATGTATTTAAAAACTATAGTTAATTGGATAGATAAAATTTATAATAGAGAGTAAGAAAATTATATTTTTATATTATTTACTAATTATATGTATTTTAATTTTTTTTATATATTTATATATTTTATATATTCATATATTTTCCTTTTTTCTATTAGATTTAGCTTATTATAATATAAAATATTATAATTTTATTCTATCACATTATGTTATTATTAATGTTTGTGTAATATTAATTGTAATATTAATGTTTTAAATATTTTAAATATATATATTATACATATATTGCATATCTTTTTTATTCATCCTTCAATCCTGCATGATATCCTATTTTCTTTCTTTCATCTCACTCACGCAATCGTCGATACGTTTATTTTTTCCATACACTGCGTTTACACACACACTCACGCACGCACACACGCACGTACACACACCTTCTCTAGCACGCGACCGTCGATATACTTTTTTCTCTATACACTGTTCACACATACGTGCATATACTCACGCCTTCTCTAGTACGCACACGCGTTTAAGCGCCTTCTCTAGCACTCATACACGTGTAACCGTCTTCTCTATTACGTATACACATGCGCAAGCGCCTTCTCTAGCACGCACGCACAGGGGGCACGCATACGTTTCTTTCTCCGTACGCTGCGTTCCCACATACACACGTCTTTCTCTAGCAAGCGCCTTCTGTAGCATGCACAGGGGGCATGCATACGTTTCTTTCACATGTACAAAGGCGCATTCCCATAGAGCGTACGCTGCACTCACACCTATAAATAGGACGTTCGATTCAGATATATAATCAGATTCAGAAAACATGAGATTCGTGCGACAACCTTTGACGATTTGCGTAACGAATTACGACGATAAATTACAATCGATGGGAGACGGCGGGGTGAGGCGTAAGCATGGTGCGATGCTGCCGAATACTATACGCGCCATTATTTGTGGTCCGTCAAATTGCGGTAAAACCAACGTTCTGATAAATTTGTTGGAATGTCCGCACGGTGTACATTTCGAGAACGTGTACGTTTACTCGAAATCGCTACAACAGCCGAAATATCGGTATCTGGAGAATTTGTTGTCGTCGATGGACGAGATCGGTTACTTTACGTTCTCCAATAACAGTCACGTCATTCCACCGAGCGAGGCGCGTCCAAACTCAATTTTCGTCTTCGATGACGTTGCGTGCGATAAGCAGGACGTCGTGAGAGAATATTTTTCAATGGGTAGACACTCGAACGTCGACTGCTTTTATCTCTGTCAGTCGTACGCGAGAATACCTAAACATCTTATACGCGACAACACCAACCTGCTGATCCTGTTTAAGCAGGACAGTACCAACTTGAAACACGTGTACAACGATCACGTAAACACCGACATGTCGTATGATGATTTTAGTGAATTATGTCGCGATTGTTGGCAGCGTGATTATGGATTTTTGATGATAGACAAGGACAGTGCACTTGCTAACGGACGATACAGAAGAGAATTTAACGAGTTTGCAGTACCGCGGAACGGTTAGTCGATATTGATACCTTGTCGGGGTGAAACGTGCGATCAACACTCTCTGTTAACATGGCTGAAAACAAAGATATGCGTGAGCGTGAGAAAATCGCGAAGGAGATTGAAAAAACGAGCAAATCGATTCGAAAGAAACATCGTGCTCTAACCGGCAGGATCGAAGAGGATATCGCGACTAAGAGACACTTTGAACCGTTGATCGAACCGCTGCAAAAGATTATTGACAATTCTGGCGTACGCGCGATAAAAGAGGAGCCGATCGATAACGTTTCGTTCACCCGTAAACGTGAGAAGAAAGAGGGGGAAGAATATGCCAGTAAGAGAAAACGGTCGAACGTCTCGTTCGATATCTCTGCGACACCGCAAAAATCTAATCATTTACAAATTTCAAACGACGTACCAATGATAACCTCCACACCGCGTCCCACAACCGTACAACCGATAGAATCGCTTGAGAATGTTTTCGAAACGACGGATGACTCACTTGCGACGATTGTTCGAAATCAGTTACAGACGTCGCAAGGACGAAAAGCGTTGCAAGCTCAATTTGGTCCACTGGGTCAAAAATATGTCGTGACTGTCCTGAGCGGTAACCGAGAGAGCGATGTAAACATAGACAATATATACGGTGTTCGTCTCGAGACTAATGGAATGATGCTCGGTAATAAACATTTCGATGTGGACAACGAGGATAATATAATTATCGACAATGTACGTTACGCTGGTACACCTGGTCTTTACAAATTGATCTTCAAGAAAATCCCCGCCGATGACATCTACACAGATGATGATTTACAAAAGTACAAAAGCATATTGTTTGCCACAAACGTGCATAGACGCAATTACGCCAAGGACAGTCAACTACGGAGCAACAGAGGATACAAGTACAAACACCTGATCGCACCGTTGATGTCGATCGAATCTACGCCGAAAAAGAAGAAATCTGGAAAGGGATTACCTCACGCTATGACGTTAAATGATAACGCGATCGATTACGTGCACTGGGACAATCCCAATGAACTAGTAGATCGTCTGCGATTACTCGAAGCATCGCGTCGAGCCGGTCACAACGCACACGACAACGAGATTCTGTCCATCATCGAGGAACTTCGCGAAGCGGGTCTTATTATAAATTAACCTGCGTAATCGCGAAACGTGTCAGTCGATTGATTGATGTCACCCATATCGTATCAAGATTAAAAACAATGAGTAATAACGAACGGCGAAAAGACGGTTACGAACGTTTAACGAACAATTTTGATCGGTTCCTGAATCAACAGCGGACGGTTCAGGAACGGTTGTCGGATAGCTATCGAACGGTGCAGGATCGCTATCAAACGACTCGGGAACGATTGTCGGACGGTTATCGAACGGTTGTAAATCAAGTTAGGAATAGTTACGAACGACTGTCTGATCGATCGGTACCGGAAGACAAAGAACCACTGCTGAAAGACGATAGAAAGCAGTGATAAAAGATAATTCAAACGTGAAACGAACGCGAAAGAACGGGTACAGAACAGAAACCAAACAGAAAAAAACAGGAAAAGAACAGAAAGAAACAGGAAAAGAACAGAAAAAAACAGGAATGGAACAGGGAAAGAACAGAAACGGAATAGAAAAAACAGGAACGGAACGGGTACAGAACGGAAACGGAACGGAAAAAAACAGGATTAGAACGGAAAAAGAACAGAAACGGAACAGAATGGAACAGAAAAAAACAAGAACGGAACGGGTACAGAACGGAAACGGAACGGAAAAAAACTGGATTAGAACAGAAAAAGAACAGAAACGGAACAGAATGGAACAGAAAAAAACAAGAACGAAAACGGAACGGAAAAAAATGGGATTAGAACGGGAAAAGAACAGAAACGGAACAGAACTGAACAGAAAAAAACGGGAACGAAACGGGTACAGAACGGAAACGGAACAGAAAAAAACAGGAACGGAACGGGTACAGAACGGGTACGGAACAGAACAGGGAAAGAACAGAAACGAAACAGAAAAAACAGCGAAAGAACAGAAATGGAACAGAAACAGAACAGAAAAAAACGGGAACAGAACAGACAAAGAACGGAAACGGAATAAAAAAAACAGGAACGATCGGTATGCGATCCATGAAACCGTTAAAATCCAATATTAGTTCCGAAAGGCGACGACTCGTCGAGGAACTGCATGCTCCGGCGAAAAGAAATTTTCAACGAAGACACGTCATAGTTCGAGGCTACGACGATCTATGGCAGGCTGATATCGTCGAGATGATTCCGTACTCACGTATTAACAGAGGCTACCACTACATACTCACCGTCATCGATGTGTTGAGCAAACACGCGTGGGCCATTCCGCTCAAGAGCAAGAGTGGAAGCGAGACAGCTGATGCTATCGTCGAGATAATTCGAGAGAGCGCAAGATGTCCGAAAAATTTACAGACTGATAAGGGAAAAGAGTTTTACAATGCCGATGTGCAGAAAATATTGAAAAAACATGATATTAATCATTATTCCACGTACTCGGTAAGGAAGGCATCGATCGTCGAACGGTTTAACCGTACGCTGAAAAACGACATGTGGAAGAAGTTTACACTCAACGGCAATTACAAGTGGATTGACCTGTTACCGGATCTCGTGTCAAATTACAACTCTCGGAAACACCGAACTATTGGTATGCGACCCGTCGACGTAACCCCTGCTGTGGCTGAAAGACTCTTGAATACGGTGTACAGCTCGATAAAGATTGCTGGTCGAGCGAAATTTAAAGTCGGTGACTCTGTACGCGTGAGCAAATTTAAGACAGTCTTTGAAAAGAGTTACACACCGAATTGGACAACCGAGGTGTTTAAAATTATTAAAGTACAGCATACCAATCCCGTAACTTATTTACTAGAGGATTATCGCGGAACATCTATAGTTGGAGCGTTCTACGAGCACGAGTTGCATCGTGCGACTCACCCGGACGTTTATCTCGTGGAGAAAGTATTGCGCAGGAAGGGTGACAAGGCTTACGTCAAGTGGTTGGGATTCGATGGATCACATAATTCGTGGATTCACAAAGACAATGTTATATAAGAATATTTTCTTTATTATAATCATATAAAAGTGTAATGTAAACTTATAAAAATAAAAATACAGTTTTTTATAATAAGTGGTGTATATATACGAGACTTCTTTATTACCTATCCATCCATTCATCATCCTTAATACATTTTCTTATTAATACGTATTATAAAATGTATAATGTAATCAACTTTAATTAATTTTTCATAGAAAATTAACATATAAAATGCATACTATAAAATACAAATTACAATAGTATAAAATACAAATTACAATAGTATAAAAAGACTCACAAAAATACATAAAATGTAATATATGTGTATAATATAAAATACATGAAGCGCTAAATGTAAAATTATAAAATAAGTATAAAATGTAAAAAATAAAAAATATAAACTATAAAATATATGAAACGCTAGATGTAAAATTAACAAATATATGTAAAATATAAAATACATGGAATGTAAATTACAAGTACATCAGGTGCAAAATATATACAAATATATTATAGGGGTATCCGATAATGTCCCCACGGTAACGTTTCGATCGAATTGGGTATGAGATATCTCTTATCGTCGTACGGACTTAGAGCAATTTTCATTTCGGACACCGTGTATACTTCGTGTAACTTGGATCGTATACACGACTGGCGACGCGTCATCTTAATCTCATCTCTCAAACAGCGGGTGTAATCTTTGAACGTTATGGCTCGCGCTATTACGTTATTCTTGACACCTTTTGCTTTTTTGGTGTCCTTTTTCCCGTCCACTTTCAACGCGTACATTTTTGCTCTAAGTCCGACGAACTCGGTCATTGTTGCACCATTGTTTTCATCTTTCATTAGACCAGGTATTTTTTTATTTTTGAGAGGCATACCGTACGCATTGTCGACCGGATAATCGCTCGTGTCGAACCTAGCAATATCGCGTTTCATCGTCTCATAAACATCATCGCACTCGACGTGGTATACGAGACTATCGGTGTCAGTGTACATGACTTTACATTTGCGATACAAAGGTACCATATACTCGTGATGAAATTCGTATAGACACGTCTTAGAAATATCTAAAATGCACATGCCTACGTAAATCGGTTTGTTGAATTTCACCTTGAGTTTTTTTAGTTCGATGGCAATAAGATTCTCTGAAAAAATGCTACGACTATGAAAATTCGGTTTCGCGATCATTGCCTCCGCACCGTGCTGACCATTCCATTTCGTCAATAATTTAACGTTAACGTGATTACGCACATTCTCCATGGTTTTCCCGAATACCGCGTTGTTCATTAATTTATACAAGTTTTTTTTCAAAATCATTTTTGGCGTGAGTTCGGAATTGTGTGTTTAATTCTATGTATTTACAGAGCCATGGAGATTGCGCAAATTTTAATATGCGGTGTATCTTCGCGATACGAAGACCGTGACGCGTACACTGCTGTAAGTTTCGGTAATGTATAATGTAACGTTCTTTATTGTAGAGCGTGGCGAGAAGTTTACATTCTCGCTTGCCGGGCGGTTTATCGCGCGTCGGGCAGAAAGGTAGGTCAGTGTGTCGATCGTGAAGGTCTCGAGGATACTCGAGATCGACCTCGAGAATGTATCCCGTGGGTGAATCCGGAGCGATAGCGTTCAAGTCGAAATTTGAAACGTCCTCGACCCATTGAAATTCAGTGTAGGGTAACGGCTGACACATCGCCCAGCCATACAAATTATTAACGTCAAAGTACATAAGGTACGACGATGGTTTCGATGGGTCGTAGGTCTGCATGTACTTGTTGTTAGCCTGTGCGTATCTGCCTGAACATTGACTCAGACCACCGCGTATACCGCGTTCGATAAACATTACCATGTCTATGTCCGTAAGCAATTCAAAAGTAATATCGGTATATTTTAACATAGCGTCCCACGTGTATCCGGGAAGAGTGTAATAATGCGCGGGATCGAGACCGTAACTTTCTAAACATTTATCACGGAAATTTTCAAAAATGTCGGCTAACAACAAGACATCCGTTTTCAAATATAGATCGCTGTATTCACCCAACGTTCGAATTGAGAACCGATGCCAGACGTTGACGGCGTGTGCGTAATCGCTCTCGGATACTGTGTCGGAGGTCAGAGAACTATAAAAGGATTCGAGTGGTGGTAAACATGTGTCTTCCAATTTTTTGACGCGGTCAACGTACTCGTATGGAAATACGCCTTTTCGTGTCAATAAATTAAATTCTGCGTCGGATAAGTGCGAAAATTCGGAACGTACAATTTTTAGATTTTCTTTACCCAGAAATGATGCTAATTTCTCGAGACTAGTATTTAAAAATTTATATGAATCTATAAATCTTAACTTTATGTGATTATGTGGGTCTAATTTATCGGCGGTACTTACGACATGCTTTGTAAAAGAAATATATTTTTCTTTCGTGATAGGTAATAAATCAATTTTTCCTTTGAACGCTGTGGCTATTTCCTTGATAATAAAATGAGAATCGTATCCGGATAAATTATGGAAGACTACCGGTATGTACAACACATTTTGATAATAGAGGTTACAAAGCGAATGTGCGGGACCGCGGTAACGACCGGTTAGATGGCAATGATCGCGCACCCGCTTATCATCCGGCGCAAACGGTTTTTCGCAAATATGGCAATGTGTCGCGCTACGGTATGCCTCTAATTGTTCTTTCGATAACATCCCCATGGGGACATTGGCGCATAAACGAATCTTAACGTTATGTGCTAAATCTTCAAGTTGCTTAGCGAACCACAACACGCAATCGGGATCGCGACGAAACCGATACACGGATAACGCATTATCGTATGAGCATCGCACATAATACGCTATGCTAAATACCTCGTGTTGTTGGTAGGCGTATGTCGTCGGCTCCGTGTCTGGTTGCATCTTCCGCAGCACACACTCGAGATCGGCGTATACGACGAAGGGCACTCGTTCCTTGTTGTGTAAGTTGCGGAAGCTCAGCCACTTATCCTTTTCATCTGGTAGTTCGACAGCACAGTCATTCAACTTTTGGCAGTCCACATTGTGCGATTGTAACTTTTCATCGGAACTGAAGTAATGTAGACATCTGTAAATAACAAAGAAAACATATATGTTTACTGCTATTTGAAACAATTTATAAACACATTCATGAAGAATTATTACTTACCGATCGCAAATGTATTTCTTGCATACATGTTTGCTCAATTGCGATCCCACCAGACGGGACAGATTTTTGATCCATGTGAAGTGACCCACGTTGTTATCCCCCGGATCTTGCACATACAAAAGATTGACATGCTTCTCCCTCTTGTTATCCGTAAGTCGTAACGGAAAAATTTTATCCTCTTCGATCCCGTACACGTTGACCGACACATCGTTGAGTCTCTCAAATTTCCCAATGTCTTTTAATATAACGGGAAACTTGATGTCGTCGAACTTTAAGACTGTCGTATAATGAGGGTACGACGACTCCAGCCCTGTGTTTCTTTCTACGGGATGCAGAGCGGCGATCACTGACCATGCAAAGCATGCATTGTCCTTCGATTTAACGTTTACAACTGCTTTTTTTAACATTATTTTTCGCGGCAATGTCACGTAACATCCCGCGTGTAGAGGATTAAACTTGATCACATTTATAGTTAAATTGAGAATTCGTGAAAGCGCCCACCCGCTATCGCGTTCTTGGAACTCTTCAAGCGACGCTAACGTGGGCTCGATGACACGCCGCTCGTACCATACGTCTAAATTTGACGTTTGAAACAGTTCACAATTTTTTGTGGTGATACTCTTATTAGCGCTTTTTTCACCAGTCACAAATACACCGTATACACAAAAATACCGTTGAACGCGGTGTTCACTTTTATACAGTTGTGTCTTTGTAGAGCGTCTCGCACACTCTCGAGCACTATACCTCCGGCGTCTTCGAGAAACTGTCGCGGCTCGATATAGTTAGTATTAATAACCGCACCGGTCAGAACGCGATTCTCGAACGCGGTATCTATCTCGTGCCACACGAGTCTTTCCGCGTTATCACTCGCGTAATCACCGCCGACGTGCACGAAACGTCTTTGTAATCTTGTCTTTTCACCCTCGAGTCGCGCGATTCTCGCCACCAACGATTGTTTATATCCGACGGCGAGCCGAGGACGCTTGACGCGGCTATGTTCCTCGAGCCGTTGTACACACTCATCACATCGTTGCAACCACGTAAAACACTCGCCCAAAGTAGCGACTCTGTTCGCTTGCTCCAAGAGCTCGCGTTCCTCTAAATCGAATTGTTCCATGTTTTAGCGTCTTTTCGCACTTTTTAAATCACGTTACATTCTTCAACGGAGCACTTGCACGTGACACGTCTACATGATTTGCAGCGTCGCACCGAATCTTGCACTTCATAGTGCATTTTCTTGCATTCTTTTTCATGCAGAATGAAAACATAAGTTCTCATCATACGCCCAAAATGATCATTATTCTCATTGTCTTTATAAGCATAACGATTCCATGCATTAAAAAAATCATCATACGTGTGCAGCATATTTGTTATTTTAGGATTTTTTAAGAACACTTTAACCATATTATTTATCAACAATTTGATACACCTTCCAATACCAGCAGGAATTTTAATGTACATAGTATCGTATTCACGTAGCATCTTTTTAGCGACTTCATCATTCGGACACTGATTCAATGCCATGGTATATATTTCCTGTCTCACGTGATAAGGCCAGGGATAAATAGATTCATTCTTTATATACACTCTATGTATCGCAACGCGTTCAAGCGTTCCACGTATACCAAGTTCTCGATCGCGTATAAATTGCACTGGTGATATTCGTTTATTGTTAAGAACATATTTGATATCTTCAATGTCCTCCTGATCCATGTTGTACGGTTATGTATTTAAAGTCTTTACAAACTGCACACTGGGCACATGTTGCGCGGAATTATCACGTACATGGATTGACGGCAATTTGAGCAAGCCCGATGATCCAAATTTTCTAGCCGATCCGTTTGATGCTCCCTAACAGCACTCATGCCTTCTCTAATGTCCCACATGTCTATCATACACTCGGCACAGAGAGCTAGAGCACCACCCGTAGAATAAAAGAAAAATATCGCGCAATGTTCGGAACGCTCGTTTAATTTAAGAAAATCTTCATATGAAACAAATTTTTCCACGCGATCGACAAAGTCAATGGAATAACTCGTAGAATCACTAACATCGGATACCAAGCTGTCTTCATCATCCTCGTAGGAATTTTCGAAATCATCAACTACCATGTCTTCATCGTTGGAGTTTTCGTAATCACTGCCTGCAATATCAATATCTTCTTTATCGTCCGCGATATTCACAATTTCTATATCGTCCGCGATATTCACAATTTCGATGTTGTCCGCGATATCCACAATTTCTGTATCGTCTACGATATCCACAATTTGTTCATCGTCCGCGATATTCACAATTTCTATATCGTCCGCGATATCTATAATGTCCACTTCATTTAACTGATTAGCCATTCTTCAAGTTAAAATTCACAATACTTAGGAATTAATTCACTTTGATTCGCTCGGGTTGAAGACTTCACGCTTACTGTGGCACCGTGCTCTTCCGGACCAATTATATTTCACTCTTAGCCCTTTGTCTCATGCATTTGTTTATAGTTATGCATAGCTTCCCGCTTAAAGCTACCGGGCGATAAATGTCGATCAAATGTTTAGATATTTTAGCTGCCGGTGGTCACTACCGATTTATTATCTAGAAATTTAAGCTGCCGACGGTTCGGCGCTCCGTGCGATAAACATTCACTATTTTCTTTATAACGAGCCGCTACCTCTAACAAGAGCGCTAAGCAGGGAGATAACACCGCGACAGGAAGAAACGTGTCGAATTATTAGCTGCCGACGGTTCGGCACTCCTTGTCGCGATAAAAAATTTGTTTATAACAAACCGCTACCGGATATGGTCAGCGATTTTTGTTTATAGCTATTCCAAGAGCTGTCGAATAAATTTATCAGCTGCCGACGATTCGGCGCTCCGTACGATAAATATTCTTAGAAATTCGTTTATATCAAGTTGCAACTCGCATATTATTTTACTTAAAAAATGTTTATACTGATAAGCGATAGAAAGACCCATAGATAAAAATTGTTTATACCTAATTACTACTTCTAGCCGCAGGGCCTAATTGTTTATATCAAGTTGCAACTCGCATATTATTTTTCTTAGAAATGTTTATACTGATAAGCGGCTACCGACCGGTATTTGTTTATATCAGGTTACAACTAGCATGTTGTTTACATAAATGTTTATACTGATAAGCGGCGGCACCCGTTTGTGTGACGTCATCCCCCCTCCCCCGCGTGACGTCATACCCCCGCGTGACGTCATACCCCTCCCCGCAAATACCCCCGCCCCTCACCCCCCCTCGGAGCCCCGTAGTTAGAACCACCCTCCTATTCCTACTGGCTTGTCGCGCGTCAGACAGAACGGTAGATCGGCGTGCGCGTCGTGAAGATTTTGAGAATACTCGAGATCAACCTCAAGAATGTAACCAGTGGGTAAATCCGGAGCGATTGCGTTCACGTTAAAATTTAAAATATCTTCAACCCAATGAAATTTAGCGTAAGGCAAAGGTTGACACATTGCCCATCCGTATAAATTATTGACGTCAAAGTACATCAGGTACGACGACGGTTTAGATGAGTCGTACGACTGCATGTACTTATTATTCGCTTGTGCATATCTATCTGAACATTGACTTAAACCTCCACGTATACCGCGCTCAATGAACAATATCATGTCAATGTCTGTGAGTAGTTCAAATGTAATTTTAGTATATTTTAGCATAGCGTCCCACATGTATCCAGGGAGTGTGTAATAATATGCAGTATCGAGACCGTAACTTTTAATACATGTGTCGCAAAAATTTTCAAAAATGTCAGCTAATAACAAAACATCTGTTTTTAAATATAAGTCACTGTATTCACCTAGCGTCTGAATGGAGAATCGCTTCCAAACATTCTCAGCGTGTGCGTAATCGCTCTCGGACACCGTATCACCGGTTAGGCTACTGTAAAATGATTCGCGCGGCGGTAAACACGTGTCCTGCAACTTGTCCGCGCAATCCACATATTCATAAGGAAATACGCTCTTCCGCGTTAATAAACTAAATTCTTCGCTAGATAAATTTGAAAATTCTGAACGTACAATTTTTAATTTATCGGTATTAAGTTATGACGCTAATTTATCGAGACTAGTGTTAAGGAATCTATATGAATCAATGAATCGTAACTGGATATGTTTTCGTGAATCTTCTTCAGTGGTATCTTTAACGGTTTTGGTAAAAAAAATGTACTTTTCTTTTGTGATTGGTAAACTAACTTCACCTTCAAACGCGGTTGCTATTTCCTTTATTATAAAGTGTGAATCGTAACCTGATAAATTGTGGAAAACTATTGGAATGAAAAACGAATTTTTATAATTCAAGTTACAATTTGAATGTGCAAGACCACGATAATTACCGGTTAAATGGCAATGATCGCGCACCCGCGTATCATCCGACGCGAACAAATTATTATAAATATGACAACGCGTCGCGTTACGGTATGCCTCCCACTGTTCTTTTGACAATGGAATCATGGGAACATTAGCGAATAAACGCGTCTTAACGTTATGTGACAATTCTTTTAGTTCTTTTGTGAACCATTATACGCAATCAGGATCGTGACGAAATCGATAAACGGATAATGTATCATCTTACGAGCATTGCACGTAATATCCAATGCTTAATACCTGATGGTGTTGGTACGTATACGACCCTTGCTCTATGTTCGGTTGTGTCTTCTGTAGTACGCACTCTAAGTCAGCGTATACAACAAATGGAAGTTGCTCCTTGTTCGTCGGGTTACGGAACTTCAACCACTTGTCTTTTTCACTTGGTAATAGAATGGCGATAAAAAATCATTCATCCGATTACAGTCTTTGCTATGGATATTCAACTTTTCCTCGGAATGAAAGTAATGTAGACATCTGTGAATAATAAAAGAAAAAAATATTTAATTTACTATTATTTTATTAAAAAAAAAATTTATAAATATGTTTATAAAAGAATTATTACTTACCGATCACAAATGTATACTTTTCCATTGTGTTTGCTCACTTGCGAGCTCACGAGGCGGGACAAATTTTTTATCCATGTGAAATGGCCTATGTTATCGTTACGCGGTTCTTGCATGTACAATAAGTTTACATGTTTCTCCTTCTTGTCATCGGAAAGTCACAGGGGGACAAATCTATCCTCTTCGATGCCGTACACATTAATGGAAATGTTGTTATTGAGTCGCTTGAATTTTTTAATGTCTTTCAGCGCGACTGGAAACTCTATGTTACCAAAATTTAAAACTGTTGAATAATGCGGGTACCACGACACTCTATCACTATTTCTTTCTGCAGAATGTAGAGCGGCGACCACTGACCACGCGAAGCATGCATTGTCTTTTGATTGCACGTTGATTATCGCTTTTTTCAGCACAATAGGTCGTGGTAATGTGAAACGACATCCCGCACGCATAGGATTATACTTATTTATATTAATAGTTAAATTTAGTATAACGCGATAACGCCCACCCACTATCATGTTCTTGAAATTCATCGAGCAACGCTAACGTAGGCTCGATAACGTACCGCTTGTACCACTCATCCAAGTCCGATGTTCTAAAAAGATCGCTGTTTCTCGTGGTAATACTCTTATTAGCACGTTTATCCCCCGCTACAAATTCACCATTAAACGCGGTGTTCACTTTTACACTACCGTGTCTTTCTAAAGCATCCCGCACTCGCTCAAGCACAATGTCTTTAGTATCTTCTAAAAATTGACGAGGTTCAATGTGACGCACGTTAATCACTGCACCGGTTAAGATACGATTCTCAAATGCAGTATCTATTGCACGCCACTCAAGTCTCGCGTTATCACTATTATCACTAGTGCTCGCATAGTTACTACCAACGTGTATAAAACGTCTTTCCAATCGCGTCTTTTCACTCGCGAGTCGAGCGATTCTCGCCACCATAGATTGTCTCTGTCCTATGGCAAGCCGAGGACGCTTGGCACGATTACATTCCTCGAGTTGTTCGATACACTCCTCACATGATTGCAACCATGTAAAAAATTCACTCAATATAGCGACCGTTTGCTTCTTCTAAGAGTTCGCGTTCCACTCTCTCAAAGTTCTCCATTTGAGGAAAAAACTATTTATTCATACACTTAATCACACTTGAAATATTTGCTACTGCACACAGACTTTCGGGTAAACAGACTTGAAAACGTCTAAGGGATGCTCTAAGAGTTTTACCTATATATACTTATTTGTAAAGTCACGTGACTTTTGAAAAGAATTTTAGAAGAAGGGAAAGCTAAAATTTAACAGGTTGCGACACGTTCAATTAAAAGAAATTTTCAGGTATAATATTAAACGCATACTACAGTATCCGAATGTTATATTTTTATTTTTTAATCTAATGTATATTTTTAATGTTTATAAAATCTAGCAGCCTGATATCGGCGCTCGCTAGCAGCCAGATAAGGGCGCTACTTATACGATTAGTGTAGCGGGAGAGAGATAGAGAGCAAACCGTAACTGGGGTGGAATATACGTAATATAATTTTTATTATTTAATTATTTATAATTTAAATTAGAATACATATGCATATGTAATCTAACTCAAATTATAAATAATAATTTTTTATTTGATTTAAAAAAAAAATCAAATAAAAATTACATTACATATATGAAATAATAAAGTCTCTTTACCTGAGCGGCGGTGAGCACAAAGGACTTTCGAAAACATGTTGAGACAAGTTTCTCATTTGTTAGAAAAACAATAAACAAAAGAGTTTTGAAATTTATGATAGGGTAATATGTTATAGAGAAATAATAAAGAAAATGAAGTTTCAAATTAATGACAGGATAATTTGGTAAAAAGAAACAATAAACAAAGGGAAGTTTGAAATTTATGACATGGTCAATTGTTACAGAGAAACAATAAACAAAAGAAAAAAAAAGTTTGAGATTTATGACAGGGTAATTTGTTAAAAAGAAATAATAAACAAAGGGATCTTGAAATTTATGATAAAGACATTTGTTAAAAAGAAACAATAAACAAAAAAAAAAGAAAGTTTGAAATTTATGACAGGGTAATTTGTTAAAAGAAACTATACAAAAAAAAAAATTTATTAATTTGAAATTTAGGTGACAGGTTAACCCCACTCCTCTCCGATAAATTATTTGATAATTCTCCTTTCGCGATAGATTAATTAATCCCCTCGATTAATTTCCCCGATTAATACTCCCCCTCTATTAATTACCCTCTCCCCTACAATTAAATATCTTCTCCACGCTTAATTAATTACCCCCCCCCCCATTAATTACCCTCTCCTCCTCGATTAATTACCCTCTCCTCTACAATTAAATACCCTCTCCCTCCAATAATGACCCTCTCCTTCTCGTTTTATTACCCTCTCCCCTACAATTAAATACCCTCTCCCCTACAATTAAATACCCTCTCCCTCCAATAATTACCCTCTCCTCCTCGATTAAATCCCCTCTCCCCCTCAATTAATTATCCTCCCCTCGATTAATCCCCCCCCTTCTTATCCCCACTCCAACTTGAGAACTCTCATAGCCCTACTACTGCCTCATATAATTCTTCAAGATTTGTTATTGTGTATACGGATCTAACTAACGCGGCATCGCCCGTTAATTTTGTTTGAAGGATCGCTCTAAAAAAAAATAATCTTTCTTCTGGCTCTACTAATTCTAAAACTCCTCTACAATCGGATGTAAATTGGTGAACCGGAATATTTTTACCATTAAAGATTGGCAAGAGATTTAAGCTATGGCGAACAGAAAAGTAACTGTTATCTGTCGAAATCGAGGATCTTCGACTTTGTTGGTCCCTATCTAAGTGACTTTCGCCGTGAAAATTTATTGGTGACGACGCTTGATTGTTCATGATTAACGTTAAGAATGTGTGATCGGATTCAAAATTGTCTACCAAACTAGTTTCGCCCGAACTATCTGAATTATAATGTACGCTAGGATTTCGGTAATTTATAAAGATTTACAGTAGTAGTACAATATATAACATTGTTTGTATGGTGTTTTGATGTTGGTCCAGGATGTTGTCCGAGATTCAATGAGCCTTTTTACGTGTTAGTTGTCCACGGAGTCTCGTCGCTGTCGTCTCAAGAAAATGTTGGATACCTCGTGCTTTTCCTCCCACTTTTCGGCTTTCGTGCTGCTCCGACGTTTCAGCTCCTCTACCTTTTTCCTCGGATGCTGGGCCGTAGTCCGCCAGGAGGTTTTATCGGTGAGACCGAATTGTTGAATTATTATGCAGATTATAGCCAATTGTCAAGGATCGTCTTCTACCACAGTATTTGTGAGGTTTTCTCGACTTAGTTCTTTGTGTTTCGTGTGTCCTTACTTTGCGCCTTCCTCGAACTTTTATGCTTGCATGAGCAATATAAACGAAATGCTGATGGAGGCCTTTCTTCAGGACAACTGGTTAACCGCTGCCACCAATTGTTACGTGTGAGATGCACGTAATGTGAGAGATGGATCGCACTGGTATTTTAAAGTGTTTTATTCTAACGTTTTACAGACTTTCGTCTAACTTCTAGTGGTTTAGTACAGAGACTGACTCTAATCATCGAGAGGGATATTAAAGTCGGAATAAGTTAACATCGTCCAATCATAGGAAGTACTCGTAAGGCCCAAATAGCTATTGGTTAATTTTTTAAAAAGGAGAGAATTTGATAATTGATATCTATGCCATAAAGAATAGTTTGGGTGGGATGCAGGGATGTTTACAGGACGAGGAAACAGACAAATATTAAGTTTAAAAAGACCGTAGATAGAAAAGGTTATTAATAAGTAAGGATCTGGTATGATATCGAGATAATTTTATGACATAGTATTTGTACAGGGTGATTAGATAGAAATATTTTAAAAAAGAGAATTTTTATCGTGTCTAGGCACGTAACAGCTCGTTCGCTCGGCTGATCGGCGTTTCTTAGCCGTCGCTCGGAACTATTTTCGGCGAATGACTCGACCGTTGTCTAAATACTGAAATTAATGATATTTATCGGTAGTATTTATAGTTTGATTTATGGGTTAGTTAGTTTTTTACATTTAATGTTTTTATTCGTTTTACATTTTGTTTTTGACTCTATCTTTATTTTAATAAACAAAAAAATATTCTCTCAAAATATATTTCGTAACCTAATTAGATTTGATAATATTAATACAGAAATATGCCTTTTATGGCAAACACAAAATAATTCTTTAATCCTATCGGTGGATATATAATTTTTTAACAAAGTAATAAACTTAATAATACGCGCGGCATTCTCTGCATTCTCGCACATTCATACAACGCGTTTCGCGGAAACGGACTAACCTATCGGTCGCTCGTGGTTGCGCTTCGCTATCCTGCCGGTCGCGTTACAAATAATATATTTCAAATACATTTTAAATGAGCTGCGATGCCTGAGGCATCTCACAATCTTCATCGGACTGATCATCGGCGATGGTAGGTGGCTCGGTGACGGTGACTTTGAACGTCGCTGCGTCTTTCGACTCGCTCGGCGATGTCGGTGTCCGTTCTTGGTGGTCGGGTGACTCACTCATCGGTGACGGTCCTCTGGTCCTCGGGCCGGGTATCGGCATTGGCGCGGATCCTTGCACGCTCGCCTCCTCGGTCCCCTCGGGCTCTCGGCTCGTCTGGCGTCTCTCCTCCATCCGTGTTATGGAAACGGTCAGGTCTCGGACCAAAGCAGCGCCGAATATCGGTGGCGGCTGCAAGGTTCACATCACTTTTTAAGTTTCTTTTAATTCTTTTAATATCTTTAATTTTTCTGCTCTATAATTTGCAGTTTCTTCTCTTTTTATTCTTTTTTCTTCCAATGATTCCCGCAAATAATTAGCTCTTTCTTCATTTAATGAAATCTTTTGTTCTTAAAAAATTTTGTAAATTATAAATTTAAACTAAAAACAATATATTTTTTTGTTACTATAGCTACTTATTAGATGGCCTAGTTTCAGTGTCATCAAGTAATGATTTTTCAGGTTCACGAATGTTAGATCCCGCCACAGATAATGGTTTTACCCAAGGTTTGGTGCAAAAGATCTCATCTAAGGACTGAAACATACATGTTAGTATTTTAAAATAAATTATAACGTTTTTTAAATTTAAAATATCTTAATAATTAAATTTAAAATTGTTTATATTTTATATTTTTTTTATGATTTATTTATTACTTCAAAATATATCCATTCTTTTCTGTCATTTCTACTTTGTGCGTTATAATCAACAATCTGACGGTACCTTCTTTTTAAAATATCCATTTTATTATAACATTGATTAACTGTAAAGTTATAATTTTTTTCATCCTTCATGCGTTGGCAAATACGTATCCACATTTTTTTTAGAAAATTTTTACAGCATGTTTTCTTTGTATAAAGATATTAAATAAAGTGTAACTTTGTCTGTCCATCTGTCACTATTTAATTCTAAAAAAGAACAAAATTATTAAATTATTTATTTATGTTAATGTAATCTGTTTCTGTACTTTACTTGCAATTTAACCATATTTATATTTGCCATATCTGCTTCATCTTGATTATCTTTATTATAGTTATCTTCATCATAGTTTTCAATATCTGAAGTATCTTTAAATTAAACAGTACTTGTTGCCAAACAACTTGGCTGATTATAAAATGCTTCTGAAGATATTGGAAAAGTATTACGTACAACGTGTTTGGATTTTGAATTTAAAGCTTTAGCCTTTTCTAGGAGCTCATTAACAAAATCATTATCTATAAAAGTAACATAAAAATTGCACATTTAATTATATACAATTATATAATATAAATACATGTAATTATGTAAATATCTTTAAAAAATATTTTTAAAATACTTTATGTCATATATTATAATTAAATATATGTAATACTAAAATAGTACCTTCATAAGCATTTATAATGCTTTATAATATTTATAATCTTATATTCCTACTTTTATTGCATATAAAATATTTGTTTCTTCTTCGAGCAATTTTAATTTTAACATCTTTTGAGAATTATTGTTAATATGTGAAACATTGGGTTGCAGAATTTTTTCATTTTTTATTTTAATAATTATTACAATAATGTGCGAAAGAAAAAAGTCTGTAAATACATTTATACTTTAGTTAAATACATAAAGTAATTTATGAGCTTATATTGAAAAAAATATTTTATTTTAAATAATTTGTTAAATTTTATGTATATGTCACAACCATCTCAAGTAGAAAGAGTAGACAGGTACAATTGAACGGCGAATAATGTTTGACAATTAGTTAATTAAATAAAAACGCTATTTATTTTTAGCTACATTTGTGTTCTACAAAATTATTTTAATTCTTGCACGATAAACTCATCAACAAATGCCTGCCAAAAAGCATTCTACGTGCATCCTACTAGAATGCTTTTTGGCAAGCATCCTAGAGTAACATTTATTCATCTATTGTAACATTTATCATTCTACTAGGATGCATTTGTTCATGAATTCATTGTGCAAGAATTAAGTAATTTTGTAGAACACAAATGTAGCGAAAAATAAATAGCGTACGTCTTCATTTAACTTACAAATGCATGTGTATAGAGAACTAATTAGACCAGGTTTTGTTCGCTAGCTGTAAATAATTCCTAAAATATTATAGAAAGGTTTTATTGATAGAAACAGATTTAAAGGTATAGAATGCAAATATTTGTTTACAGGTAAAAGAATTTAAATTCAAATTAAAATGCTAGAATTAGATGAGAAATCCTTGCGTGTGTCAAGCGGGAATTGGAAGCGCTGCGAAGGGGTCACGGATTTTCCGGGAAAAGAAGGGGGGGGGGTGTTGCTCCAAATGAATGCGTGATGGCGTCGTCCTTCACTCCGATACGTCTTCAAAAATGGCGAGTCTTGCTGCGATGTTCCGGATCTTGTGCGTCCTTGTCGTTGTTTTTAAAGAATGTGATGGTCCAAAAGTAAGAAAAAAGAGTCTAATGAGGACTCTATTATCATGAAAAGAAAGAGAGTCGAACGAGGACTCTATCACCTTGCGGCAAAGAAATAGACTGAGATAACGTTGCGTGATAGCACGCGCTTACCGTTGCTATGAGTGAGATAACAAATAGTGCGCTCTTCGCGCGTCCGCGCCTTTCGGCAGGTCACCAATTAGACCTAGTTGGCAAGAAATGTACCGTGACACGTCCCCAATTAGACGTTGCCACCCAAATATTAATACATCCACAATAGGAAAAGAAGTATTAAATAACAATTCTTGATTGCAAGAGTCGAAAAGCAGAGAGACAGACACATCCAAAACCAACTTGAACTTCGCTCGCTCAACGATCGGCAGATGATCGCCGCGCTCAGCGGCCGCCCGCGGCGCCGCTCCCACGCTCTAATTCTTTTGGAAATAAGGCCGATAATGCAGAAAGCTTTTTTATACAGCATGAAGAATTATCAAACTATTATTCGCAAACGGTTGTACCTTCTACTTTTGCTACCTGGGCATAGATGGTCACAACCATACATTACAATAAAAAATATTAATAAAATTTAATGTTTCTTTCATTCTTTACTTTTTATTTATTAATAATGTTAAACTTTATTTTACATTTAAGTATTATTAAACAAAGGAAAAAGATTACTTACAATTTTCTCATAAATTTCAACAATAGTAGAGAGGTTATATAAAACACATGCGTAACTTATTGCCTGTCAAGATATTTCGTTGTTATTTGCACTAAATGCACCTATTCGATCGGTCTCCAACTACTCCCAGGTGGGAGAAAAGCACGAAGTAAGAAGAAGGAGACTTATCCCAGATAACACAGTGTCTTCTTAACGAATTCATAAAGTAGTCTTCCTTTTTGAACAGTAATTCCTGAGGAATTCATAGAAGAATACTTTAAGAATAACGTAGGAAGTTACATGCACCATGATTCGAATTCCTCAGGACTTCTTAAAATATTCATATAAAATTATTTGTTAGAATTCCTCAGAATTTCTTAAAGTATTCATATAGAATTACTTGTTGGAATTCTTCAGAACTTCTTAAAGTATTTATTAGGACTTCTCCAAGTAGAGATTTCAAACGGAATTAAAAAATTTACTTTCAAGATTTCTGATAAATGTTCCGATTTTTATAATATTGGAACGTTTCTCAGAAAAATTTAAAAAGTAAAAAATTCTGATTAATTTTGTAAGAGGAAGAAAATTATACCATGTTTCAGCCAAGCCATAGTCGTACCTGTTAAAGCATGTTTAATTTCTGTACCTGAAAAAATGGTCACCCATCTAAATGTTAACCATCGCCAACGTTGCTTGACTTCGAAGACCGTACGCATCCTAACGCCCCGTGATGATCCATAAACACTTCTTGTTTATGCATACATATTTGTTAATATATTGTTTTGTTAATTATAATATATAGCGCATTTCGTGTATAAAAGTATAAATTAGCATTTATTAAGCGATATAATTATAAAACTGTAATTGAGATTATCCAAAGACTTGAGTAATTTCTGATGAATACTCAAAGTATTCCAAATAATAAATCGCGCACTCACACACACACACACACATGGGGGGTAGGTACAAGGGGGGCCTTCGGCCCCCCCACCCGCACCCACCCTGTCTAAGTCGCTAACCCATGTGCATTGTACTGGAAATTATGTAAAACATACATGGCCATTTCGAACGTGGCTGTTTCGAACGTGGCCGTTTCGAACGTGGCCGTTTCGAACGTGGCCATTTTGAACGTGGTCAAATTTACGCGTGGCCATTTCAAACGTGGGTAAATTATTTCCACTCATAGAAAATACGTCTCCTTATTCTTACTTCGTGGAGAAAACGAACGCAGTGTTAGGAATTCTCAATACTACCAACTTAAACTTTTTTCCCATCACCAGCAAAAGCTATTTTCGTTGTCGTTGCGTGCGCATATCAAGATCAACTCGTGACGAGCGTTAATCACCACGCGTCTGGAATCTTCGCAAAATCCCAATAGCATGTTGAGCGGTACATAATAATTAAAGTATCCATTCAGAGGATGTCACGGATCCCAATCAGCATTATTCGCGATTCTGGTTCTGTTGGGTGACATGATTATATAATTTTTGAGTGTGCTGTTTATTTCGACGTTTCTGTCGCGATCAATCTCCACGCCGTCAAGTTCATATTAAATCTTATCGAACATGAACGCGATACAATTATTCCCCAATGTCATATCAGACCGCGTAACCAGTTTTTTTACCGTAAGTTTTCCTTCGACGTATAGAAAACTTTCAGACAGTAATGTGTATAAATCTTACTGTTGTATAGGTATTTTTATCTCATTGCTGTGATCAAATGTTGTATTGGCGGGTGATCTCCTTTTGGACACGCACGATTGGACACGGCTCGATTGGACACGGCACGATTGGACATCGCACGATTGAATACCATACAATTAAACACAGCATTATTGGACACCGCACAGTCTTCTAGTGAAAAACATTAATATATCATATGACAGATTATCTAACCTTAGAAACATCTAGCAGAAAAAATCGCCGCTCTGCCAAAAAAAAGTGAATTTCAAACGTCTATATACATATTTTTACGAGCATCTTGTTTTGCATGGAAAGACGCAAACCCATGTGACGCAGAGAATGCTTTGCATACACACACACGCATGCACGCACGTACGCACGGAGAGTGCAAGACCTTCGACTCCCCTCTCGCACCCACTCCGTCCAAGTCACTAACCCATGTAAATTGTATTTAAAATTTACAAACACATGTGAATATATGTGTGTGTCCCCAATCGTGCGGTGTCCAATCGTGCGGTGTCCAATAATACGGTGTCCAATCGTGCGTGTCCAATCGTTAGATGTCCAAACGAAATACTCCCGTATTGGCAAACAGATTATGAGGGTACTTCTGAGTCTCAATCTTGATGATGCGATTGTCGAAGATCGGCTCGTTCTCGATGTTTAAAATGTCCGTCATTAACGTACTGCGAATCTCAATGATTCTAAAAATGCAACGTTTGACGTGGTAAGCTTCTTTTTCTCGGTGATTGTGCAACAATCTTTTCTTGGTGATTGAAATTTACTTACTAAATGTTGGTTTTGTAAATATTGCATTATTCAAGATATTAAGAAGACATTTCACGTGCCTGTTTAACACAAACATCTCATATGCTGCGCCTACACAAGCGTTATCGTCGTAGTTGTTATACGTGCAATCGGACGGTGATTTCTTCTCCTCGAAAATTAAGCAATCGTCCGTGCTAATCGACGACACGTATCGTCAGATCCAAAATACTCCGTGCGGTAATCGGCAGATAAATAATCTGCGTCGGTGTTTCCGAGATCTTATATCGTGGCGCCACGTTCGGAGAAAATTCGTGTATTATATGCACGCGCTTGTCGTTACTTTATGCACTTGAGGTCACGTTACATTCTATGCGGATAATGTTTACGTTGACAATGTTAATCAATAAGTCTGATTTGTACCATTTTCGCGGCTCTAATATATGATCCGAAGAAAATCCCAGCAACGATCCAATATTGTTGGGCTTGCTAAAATTTATTTTGTAGGCGCATTTTATCTCGCTCCTCATCGTATTGTTATTCGCGCGAAGTACTATCAGGAAATCATTGTCACCGTTGTCTTCATCGTCATCGTTATCTTCAAACGTGACGTGAGTGTAACGCTACCATTGTCACGTTTCTCATCACCATCGTTAACTGCATATTCCAGACGTTTCAGAATTGTGTGTTTCATAAACTCGTTTATAGCTTGCTTAAGAAACTTTTTCAAACTCAACTCTAAATCCAAATGAAAATGGACCAAGGCCCAACTCCGTGGTAGCATACAAAGCTCAGGAGAGGAACCAAGCAACTCTTTAACATAGCCAGAAGGGTCAATAATGTGGGGGCGTGAGATTCAAGAAATCCCGACGACTCTATAAAAAAGAAATTGCGAAAGCAAAAGTGACCAGCTGGAGAAGTTTCTGTAAAAGCATGGAAAACACAGCGGAGGCAGCCAAGCTGCACAAAATCGTCAGCACAGAGAAGGCAACCAGTTGGAGCTGTTTAAAGCTATCCAGCGGTATCTATCGTTGGAGAAGTCTCTGAATCACTTTATGGAAAATCATTTCCCGGCATTTGGAGATGTTTTCACGGAAGAACAAATTACCAAAATTTAAAAAACACAAAAACCTGGTATTCGGAATCGAGAGACGATGCTCAGAATGAATAATGTATTTCGCTTTAGTTTAGCAAATCTCTTGTTTCTCGATCTCGAGCATTCGAACGTTGGTGTTGACTCTCCCGGACCCCCCGGGTATAACAAAGTGAGCGTAAATAACAACACAGCGGCCGTGACAGTTAGAACAGCTGAGCGGCCATCAAATTCAAAAGCTCCGAGTGCTCACGTACTAACGTCGCACCGTTTCCGACCTTAACGTCGACGGGGTGGGTGCGGGAAGGGAGGCAAAGCCCCCCTTGTACCCCGTGCGTGTGTGTGTGTGTGTGTGTGTGTGTGTGTGCATAGCATTCTCTGCACCACATGGGTTTGCGACTGTGCGCATTTGATCCGTGCGCATTTGGTCCGTGCGTATTTAATCTGTGCGCATTTGGTTCGTGCGCATTTGGTATATGCGCATTTGGTCTGTGTTCGTTTCACTCAGCCTGCTGTGTCCGTTTATTACTGTGCGCATCTGGGACTCACTCGCGCAAACGGGTCGGTGCGCAATTTGGTCCGTGTGCAATCGGGTCGGTGAGCAATCGGGTCCGTGTGCAATCGAGTCCGTGTCCAATCGGGACTGTGTCCGATCGGGACGTTGTGCAATCGAGACTGTGTCCAATCGGGAAATACTACTGTATCCAATTGCTTATGTGCGCAATCGGGACAGTCTCTGGACTAAGAGTATCTATCTAAATGGAACAAATTCTCGGGCTATTGCCGGTCAAAGCTCCTGATAAAAAAGCCGATGGTCAGCAGAGCAACAGAACTCGTAGCAATAAACAGACAGTGGATCAGAACTTCTCACGGGCCACGTGGCCCTGAAAGTCCACCTGTTTAAATTGAAGATAGCAGACAACTATGCTTGTGCAGACATAGCGGAAAAACAGTATGCACATCCTAGGCTACTGCCCTGTTTTTGTCTATAACAGATACTTCATGTAGGGACGGATCTATATAGAACCCGAGGATTTTAAAAAAGTTAGACTAGAGGATCTACTATATTTAACCTCCGATAAGAAGTTAGGACTAAGGATCTAAGTATAAATTACACAGAAATGTGTGATAATGGATCTTAGATCTAAAAAACCTTAGAGACCGGATTGGCCCTACCCTCTAATATCATACTAATTTACAAAGAGATGCTTCACCCCCTCAAAGTGTAATTTAATGAGAATAAATAGTTTTATGTTATAAAAGAACTATTCTACTTGCACACAATTTTTAATAAAATTTTTTAAATTTCAGAATTGCCTAAAAGGATTGTTCATGAATCCGCGTTTGAAAATTCACTGGGAACTACAAATGTTGATAGAGTGAGAGGACGCTGTGGAACGAATATTAAAATAAAAATGCAGCCACTTAACCGTGGTAGTCATAGCGTATCTGAACCGTCATATATCATATCACATATTATATTAATCGAGCACCGATGATGATGAGGATGCCCGTGAACAGCACGTGGCGCTGACGTGCGCCTAACGTGGTGAGCCTGAACAGTCGGTGGTGATGTACCGGAGCTGTCTGTGAATTCTCTTCTTACGAGAATATGATTCTGTTTGTTGAGTTGCACTTATTTGAATATAGAAAAATCCCACGATGACTTGAGAACACAAGTGCTTTACAAAACTATGACACACGTATACCGCCGCCATAGAGCAAGAGTACCGAAGTGAGTAGCGCCACCGCACGCGCGGTAGTGTTAGGCCCGCAACCAAGTTCATGTGCAAAAGTAACCCCAAATGAGCAATTACTATGTAAGAAAGATTATTGCCTATATTATTAACAATATTAATAAACCACTTTACGTAACAACAGTGCTATAGAGGTTAGTGTCCTTACAAGCAGTCGGCTATGAGTCCAACATGTCGGAACCATGGAGAGGGTAACGCTTGCGTCTCTCTTATTATTTAGGACTCTATGTGGAGTGTGATCAATAAATGCTCCCATTTGATGCGACGGCAATAACGAGATCGATAATGATTCTCAAACAAGGATAAAACGCGAAAACAGCCATTCTTTATCACATAATATTATAACTTAACTTATTTATTGTAATCTAGTTAAAAATCAGGTTAATGTTTCACGAAAATAAAAAAAAACAAAAAATTATTTATCTTAAAATATCATTATAAATGCTATAAGATTATTAAATTTAAAAAAGAAAATTTCTTTTCCATTAAAAAGATTGCAATTTTTAATGTGTCTCACAATTAGGAAATATTTTACTAGTTTTTAAAATATCTTATTGATATTATCTAACAAAAAAAAATTCTTTAGAATTAAAATAAAACCGTTAAACAATAGATTATTTCCAAGTAGTAGAATTGTCGATATGCCAGCGATCAAAGAATGGTAATAAAAACTCTTGAATAATGACTAATCTCGAAATGCTTTATTAGTAATTAAGGGAAACACGTTTCGGCCAGACGATTTCTGGCCTTTATCAAGTGTATCTATAAAAAAATATATAATTTTCCTTTCTACACTACGAGTTCACAAAATTCACCTCACAAATTAACAATTGAAAAGACTATATAAATATCTTTAATACTAATAAAGAAAAACTTATTTTTATATTTAAAAAATTATTATTAGTCAGTATATCGCACTTCAATTATAAACAGTGTTGTTTCGAGAGACGTGTTGGAAGGCACGTCTGCACTCTGCTACTTTTGTCAGGGAAAAGAGAAGAGCGCTGAAAATATGAATCATTTTAAACAACAAATTAAGTAAGTAAATGAAATATGTCACTAGTCAAAAATCACTAAGTAATGCTTATAATTCTGTCATAAAGTACGTTCAAATTGTCAGTGTCTTTTTGTTTGTTAAATTGATGTTATTGTTAAATTTCTTGATGAAAAACATCTCGGCGATCTCTCTCTTTCTTTTATGCTTTTCTTTGTGTAAAATATTAGGTTTAGACCAGTCAAATTCATGTTGCATGCATAGTCGGTGGTCAGTGACCACAGTATGTTGCGCTGTCAGACTTTTTATGTTATTTGTATGTTCTCTAATTCTCGTCTTTAAGTTTCGTTTTGTTTGTCTTATGTATGCTAAATTACAATCCTGATAATTAATTTTATAAACAAGCTCGGTTGTCGAGGTATCGTTAATTCTATCTTTCCACCTTTTTATTAGAATATCTAACTTTTTGGGTATAGTGTAGCGGACATCCACAGCTTTATATAATATGCATCTCGCTAAGCCGATTTACATAAGGTAGTACAATTATTTTCTTATTGTCTGGTTTATTATCAATTAAATTGTTATCACTCTTATCTATATTTTTGTTTTCTTAAAAGATCTAGTCGTCTTTTGATATGTTTGTTGATAAAAACTACTGAATAACAGTTATTCAGTAACAGTTTTTTTACAATTTCAATATTCTGTTTATGGAAACGTTCGTCAGATAATAAAATCGCTTGATCGACTAGGTTTGTTATGGTGTTAATCTTATAACAATTCGGGTGTGACGAGAAATAATTAATGTACCTTCCCGAAAACGTAGGTTTCTTATACCAGTTGCTTAGTAAATTTAGACCATCTCTAATTACTGATGTTTAAAAAATTTAAAGAATTATTATTTTTGATTTCATATGTAAATTTCAGTCTAGGGTGGTACTTGATGAACGTGTCTAACACATGTTCTATCTAATTCAGTTTCTGGGATTATAGCAAAAATATCATCCACATAACTGTTGTGTATCGGGAGAGGGAGATTGAGTAGGATGAGTAAAAAGCAATCTCTGATCCCTTACGAAAAAGTAGTACTAGCACTCAGTATTCAGTACTGAGTGATTAGTATTGAGAGTATTAGGATTAGTACTTAGAGTATTAGTATATTAACACTCATGAATATTGCAGAATGGTCAGTACTGTGTCTATTAGTACTTACAGTACTGGCAGTACTAGAAGCAATAATATTCATTAGTACTTCAAAGTATTGAAGTGGTATCGGTACTTTAACGGATTAATACTCGGAGTACTATCAGCGCGGGAAACGATATATAACACTCGTCAGTACTCTAAAATTTTTAACATTAATTTCATAAATACTTAAGGCAATCTACATTCTTATGATATATTACTTATGCCATCTGATTCTTTTCAAATATTTGTTTATATAATTTAATCTTATATAATTAAAAAGCAATACCAAAATTTTAATAAACTAAATAATTAACTTTAAGATATATTTAGTATATTTTGTGTAATAAATTAAAAACATTTGTGAAGTCTAAATATAAAAAAATTGTACACGTACGTTGTTTTACAACACTGTATAAAAACTTATAAGCAAAATTATAATGCAAATATAAAATTATAGTACAAATTCGGATTAACTCCCAGACAGCACACAATATTTATCAAATATTTACAAAATATTTATAATAATTGTTTGAATATTTTATAAATATTAACCAAAATATTTCATAAATATTTTTGTAATCTTAGATTAAACAAATAAATCATAAATATTTATTGTAAATATTATAAAAATACTTATGTATGTTTACGATATTTATGTAAATATTTGCGAGTGCTATGTCAGAGTAATTTAATTATATGATTAGTTATTGCTACACGAATACTACGCTACCCAAGTAAAACAAATAATCATATAAAAGATGTCAAAATGACATCATTATGGTATTATCTCCTTTTGTTCTACTTGGGTAGTACTACACTAGTGCTGCGCCTATACTACGTTAATATTCAATGTAAATACTACAAGAGTACTGGATGAGTATTGGAAGGAGTACTAGACGAGTATTAGGATGAGTATTAGAGAGAGTACTTAATGAGTGGTAAATGAGTATTAGATGAGTACTGAGGAGTACTGACAAAGTACGAGCTACGTTAGTACTTCGAAGATCAGTATGGTCGAATTTAGTAGTACTTTGAGTATTTATGTCTCCAGTATATATACTTCACCAATACTTTTTCCAGTATTAAAACCAGTATTACTTTTTCATAAGGAATACTTGTAGAAATCAGTCTAATATTTCTCTGTTGAACCGTACAATGCCGGACACGTGCGTATACCCACGCTCCTCTTTATTTTCTCACTCACCCATGCCCTCCTTTTTATGCCCGCGCCCCCTAGCCTTAAGCTCTCCACACATATCCTTCTGATCCCTTTTTATGCTGCACTTTTCTCCCTAAAATTATTTTGGGAAACACGTTTTCCTAATGTCGTATATTTAATGGCTGGCTATATGCTATGCTACTTATTTATTCTCACAAATCTAAACGCTTTGGTTTTTTATTATTCTTTGGGATTTACGAATCACAGCACTAGTCTGTCCGTTGGTGTTCGTTGGTACCAAAGGTGCTGATTGGTCAGTTTCTTTATTTCCCTGCTCCAGGTTGACGTTATCGGAATATGGGCTTCTTCTTCATTGGACTTGGTCGAGAACCGCCTCGTATTCTTGACTACTAGGGTTACTTAACAATGCTTCTGTAAATGATGGCTTACTTTCCGACCGCTTAGATTTATTCGGTGCTCTGTTTTATTTACTTTGATGTTGCTCGCATGATACAATTTTGTCTTATTATTTGTATGTACTAAACATGTTGCATATTTTCAAAACTTTTTTGTTCTATAATTTTAACTGGCCATTTAACTTTCTTGTCGCCAATTGCTTTAACGAAAACTAATTGTCCCGCGAAAAAACAAGGCATGACACTTTCCATGCTATGTTTTTGCGTGCGATTGAAATCCGGTTTTAACATTGTTAATTTTGTTCGTGGCAATTGTCTTAAAACTACTTCCGCTGGAGCGACTCCAGTTTTTGTACAAAGAGTATTTTGAGAATACAATAAATACTAGGATATTTTACGATCAATACTTGAATTTTTTGTACATTCTAGCAATTTTTTAAAATTAAGTTTAATAAGTTAAATTTGTAGATTGCACTGCTTTTTCCGCCATACTATTACTCTACGGGTGATATGGGGGGCTATGAGTTAATTTTATTGCATTCTCGAGACAAAATTGCTCAAATTCTCTTGCGTTAAAAGCAGGCCCGTTATCGGAAGCTAACTCTTGTGGGACTCCTAATGTGCTAAACGTGCGTAATAGCTTATCGATAGTCTTTTGGGTATCGGAACATAATATGGGCGTCCACCCATTTGGAATATCCGTCCACACATATCAAAATCTTTTGACCTTGAAAATCTAAAAAATCGATGTGTGCGCGCTGACCTATGGGTTGTGTAAATTCCCAGCTTACTAAATGTTTTGTGTTTGTTACATTTTGCGTGATTTGACACCCCGCAACACGTTACTTTTTTCTCAATTTCGTCGTTAATTTTCGGCCAATAAACATAAGAACGCGCCAATAACTTCATTTTTACCATAATCGGGTGGTCTTCATGCAATAACTCCAACACCTGTTCTCTCAAACGTTGGGGTATCACAACCCTATTTCCTAAGCATAAAATCCCGTCAGATACCGAAAGTTCCGTTCTCACATTGAAATACGGTTTTATATTTTCGTTCCCCATGTAATCTGGCCATCCTCTCTTTGATAGGTCCACAGCTTTACTTAAAACAGGATCTTTTGCAGTCTCTCTTTCGATATCCGCGTTACACAACGGTTTCTCTACTATGACTTGCAAGACTTCGTCTTCCGTGCCTTCCTTTACTGGTAGGCGTGACAGCATATCCGCACATTTTAAGTCACGTTTAAAAACTAACTCATAATCATAATTACTCAGAATGACTGCCCAGCAGCCTACACGCGGCCAATGGAGATATTCCTGTTTTTGGTCCTAAAATTCGATTTAATGGTTGATTATCCGTGATTTAAAAAAATTTTCGGCCATAAATATATTTATGAAAGCGTTTCACGGCAAACACTAAGCCCAATGCTTCTCGGTCTAGTTGACTGTAACCTTGTTCTGCTTTAAATAATGTAGCTGATGCGAACATTAGAGTGAGTCCCAGATGCGCACAGTAATAAACGGACACAGCAAACTGAGTGAAACGGACACAGTAACAAACGGACACAGACCAAACGGACACAGTAATAAACGGACACAGTGCGAAACGGACACAGTGCGAAACGGACACAGTGCGAAACGGACACAGTAACAAACGGACACAGACCAAATGCGCACAGAGCGAAACGGACACAGACCAAATGCGCACAGAGCGAAACGGACACAGACCAAATGCGCACAGAGCGAAACGGACACAGTGCGAAACGGACACAGACCAAATGCGCACACTGCACATGCGCACGGACCAAATGCATACACGAAAAGTCGCAAACGTGATGCAATGAATGCTTTGCACGCACACACACACACGGGGGGTGCAAGGGGGATCTTCGGCCCCCCTCCCGCACCCACCCCGTCCAAGTCGCTAACCTATGTGAATTTTACTCTGCTTGCAATGTACATGGATTGCATTTGGTCCGTGCGCACGTGCAGTGTGGGCATGTGCAGTATGCGCATTTGGTCCGTGTGCATTTGGTCCGTGCGCATTTGGTCTGTGTCCGTTTCGCACTGTGTCCGTTTCGCTCTGTGCGCATTTGGTCTGTGTCCGTTTGTTACTGTGTCCGTTTCGCACTGTGTCCGTTTTGCACTGTGTCCGTTTCGCTCTGTGCGCATTTGGTCTGTGTCCGTTTGTTACTGTGTCCGTTTGTTACTGTGTCCGTTTATTACTGTGTCCGTTTGGTCTGTGTCCGTTTGTTACTGTGTCCGTTTCACTCAGCCTGCTGTGTCCGTTTGTTACTGTGCGCATCTGGGACGCTCCCGAACATTATAGGTTTTTTCACCCCATTAATAATGTGACATAGTACTGCGCCAACTCCATCTGGACTAGCGTCTGACATTACATAGATAGGCTTTACCACATCATAATGAGTTAGAATATTGTTTTGTTGTAACAATCTTTTACCGAGTTCGAACGCTTTTCGACAACACGAACCCCAAATAAACTTTGTATCTGCTTGAAGCAACCGATGTAAAGGATATAGATGCGAACTTAGATTTGGGATAAATTTCCCATAAAAGTTTATTATTCCTAAGTATAATTTTAGTTGGGTTACATTTTTTGGTTCTGGGCAATTTAATATAGCTGACATTTTTTATGTTAGTTTAACGCCTCCATGATCTATAATATGTCCTATCTATAATATATCCTAAGTCAACAGATTTCTCAAAGAACCGACATTTTTCGAGGTTTACCCGAACATTAAAATCTTCCAACCTTTGTAAAACTTTCATTAAATTTTGCTTGCATTGATTTTCGTCTACTCCCGTAATAACTACATCATCCAAATAACAGCAAACTTTTAGAATGCTCTTAAGTATACTATCCATCACAGACTGGAAAATTCCCGGTGCACTACTGATACCAAAAGGTAAACGATTTACAGCGTATAACCCGCGGTGCGTATTTATTGTTAAGATTTTTTTACTTGTTTCAGATACTTTTAGCTGCGTGTAAGCTGCTGACAGGTCTAGTGTACAGAAAACCTTACCACCTGATAATGAATTTAAATCGTCCAACCGTGGTAGAGAATATCTATTTCGTATTATACTCTTATTGACTGTGCATTTGTAGTCCACGCATAATCTGATGGAATCCTCTCCCGAACCCTTTTTTGGTACTATCACCAGAGAAGATGCCCAGTCACTAGATCTTAGTTCCGTCCATAGACCATTTTTCACAAATTCGTCAATTTTTTTGTTGATTCTCTCGACTATGCCGTAGGGTATACTATATGGTTTTTTAAAAACGGATATTGTTCCTTCCTGTAAAATAATATGAGCTGTGAATTTCCTAATATAAGAGCTCGAATCGTTCGAAAAGACTGCCGGAAACCTTTCTTTTAACAAGTTAACTATAGAATGCTCCTGCTTAATTTGGTTAATTAAAAGTAGATTGTTCTTCCATTTTGGGTATAACGCATTCAACCAGTTTCGATCCAATAATGGAACGCTTATCTGGTTTTCAACTATTACGATAAGTAATAACAATGTGCTACTAAATTTATCTACCGCTACGTTAACCACCGCTTCTCTCACAATTAAAAAAAAATGGCTTGTTCGGGATTTGATTTTTCCCTTCAAATTTTCCGTCCCTCGAATTCGTCGCGCTTGCTGACGGCGTGTTCACAGCATGTCAACCAGATTTAGCAGCGAACGATCGGGGGCACAATAATATCACGCCGGCCGTCTCGAACCGCAGTTTCTGAGCGTCATGCTCCTCGGTGGAGGACCGCGTGATTCTCTCGATGGAGGATCGCATGGTCCTCCGCAGATCAGCTGCGTGGTGAGTGATCGCCACGCACTGTAAGCGTTTGATCGGATGGTGTGGAGGCGCCCGACTTCCCGGAGCATTCCTCCGCAGCCAGTCTTGTGCCTGCTACCGCCCGCCAAGATCATTCTTCGCGCTTCGCGCAATTCAATAAAAGTTCAAGTATTCACGATCCCGCGCTATTTCTCTCTATCTCGGGATCGCGAGTGCGTCAAAGTACGTCGAAGTTCGCTTTGTTTCTTAATTAACTGTTCATTGAGTGTTATATTTTGCGCGCAATCGCGGATTGAGAGATAACGCAGAGATATCGACAGTACGACCATCTCATTAACCGGTTGACGACGTCGCGTTCGTGATTGCACGGCTGCTGCGCGACAAGATCTCCATCGATCGCGATCACAAGATTTCCGTCGCGAAAGCGTGCATCCCACGCTTTACAAGATTTCCGACGCGCTTTTCTCTTCGGCAGCCTATCATCGTGCTAGGAAGATTTCCGATCGCTCAAATCTCGTCGTCATCGCGTACGTCCGAATCTCGTTCTCAATTCCGCGCGAGCGTGCACTCTGTGTATTGGTTCAGTGAGAGGTGATACATTTAATAAAATTTGTTAAGTTGACCTATCAGTTTCATTTACGATCCACCTCATCCAGTTTCATCCTCGAGTGACTTTCCGAAATCACACGACACGCACTCCGCGCTCAGCGCTGGGCGGTTCCGGCATAAACGGCGCTTTCGCATTCATGGCTCGACGCTGCTTTCAATAAAATTCGACATTTTTTGACTTGTACCGAATTTTTCAAGTATTTTATAAAATCTTGTTTACTAAAAATTGAAACCGCCGCACCTGTGTCTATTTCAAAATCGATATTCTGATTCTCCACGATAAGACTTCGTTAATCTTGGCGTTGCTAGATTTACAGCTTCTATGATGTTGATCTCGTTTACACACAAGCTGCATTCACAGTCCTTTTTTGCCTCTTCTTTTGTAGATGGTACCTCATGTAGTTGGTGCACCTTCTGTTCTTTTTTTTGCACATTTTGCCAAAATGTCCTTTAGCCCCCACAGAAATGACAGCTGGCGTTTCTTGCTTTGCATATAGTGAAATGTTCTTTGTCCCAAGAACTTCCGCAATAGCATACATTTTTAGGCTTCCCATCTTCACTATTTGACTTCTTCCGGTTCTTGTACGTACTGTTTTGCGATATTTTTGATATGTTGAGTGTCCCTTCACTCGTGAGTGATTTCGTCTGAGCTGCTGCCAATTCCATTGCGACCGCAGTTTTAACAGCTGTTGTAAATCAAGTCCGTTTTTATTAATAACTTGCACCGTATGTCTTCACTAGCGATCCCACAAACCAACTGGTCCCTAATTGCGTCATCCAAGAAATTTCCAAAATTGCAGTGTTGTGCTAGCCTTTTCAATTCCACACAGAACTACGTAATTGATTCATCCGCTTTCTGAATACGTTTGTGAAATCGATATCTCTCTGCAATTATGCATTTTTCGGGCGTATAATAATCCAATAGTACCTTTTTTAGTTGGCTATAAGTCTTTGTACTTGGTTTGTCTGGTGCTACGTTATTGTGTAGTAACTCGTAACACTTAGCTCCTATGACGGTCAAAAATAGTGGTACCCTCTTAGAGTCGGGATTGTCATTTTAACTTCCACAAATTGTTCGAATCTTTCTACATATGATTCGAACATTTCCTCACTAAAATATTCGGACAAGAATCCGATATAACCTGTTATGTTTCCACCGACGGCCATGTTCACTTTTGTTCACTGTTAATCACGTTATTCACGTGTTATTCACGTTACCTCGTCGCCAGATGTTGTGTATCGGGAGAGAGAGACTGATAGAATAAGTAAAAAGCAGTCTCTGATACTTGTAGAAATCAGTCTAATATTTCTCTGTTGAATCGTACAATGCCAGAAACGCGCGCATAACCACGCTCCTCTTTATTTTCTCGCTCACGCAAGCCCTCCTTTTTACGCCCGCGCCCCCTAGCCTTAAACTCTCTACATATGTCCTTCTGATCCCTTCTTACGTTGCAATAACGATAGTAGACGTGTGGTTTAAAATTCAGCTTTTCTATACAACTTATTTCTAGATCTTCTATCACTATATCCGCTAAAATAGGGGAAAGGGGGGAGCCCATCGGACTGCCAAAGATTTGTTCATAAAATTTCCCACTGAAAGAAAAGCTGGTAGAATTTAAAATGACATCGATCGCAGATAAAAATTGTGCTAGGCTTAATTTAGTGACCTTAGATATTTTGTTCCATCTTTTTTCAATGCCAGATGGAACAAGTTCACGTGGAATGTTAGTGAATAAGGCACTAACATCCAAAGAAACCAATCTTTCGTGTGGTTCGATAGTTTTACCATTAATTACTTTTGCGAACGACCAACCATCCTTAATATGGGATACAGGCTTATCCAAACTTTCGTTAAGAATATCGTGTAAGTATCTAGCTATGCTATACATAGGACTGCCTACCGATGAAACAATAACGCGTAAAGGGAAACCCGCTTTGTGGATCTTTGGCAGTCCATAGCATCTTGGTAGATTATAGTGTGCAATTCAACAACTTGTATGTGTATTTATCTATGACACCATTAGTGCGCCAAGATTTAATTAAATTATTAGCCTTGGTGGAAATGTTGTTAATCGGATCTTTTTTTAATTGTTTGTGAGTGTCTTTATCATTAAGTACTTCCAGCATTTGGTTCTTGTAAGTATTAGTGTCCATAACAACCGTTGCATGTCCTTTGTCTGCCTTAGTAATAAACAAATCATCATTATTTTTTTAAAAACTTTTGCATTTTTCAAACTCTTTTAGAATGTGCTTGTCTAAGTAATTATAATGTGGGCTGGTATCTAAAAATCTGTTAAGAGAATTAACTATTAATTCCTCGGGCGTAAACTGTTAGCGTTTTTTTCGGTTAATTTGTAACAAGTAGATTCAAAGTTTTTAATTACACCAAGAGTAAGCTCCAATCTGTCTTATCGTTCTGGTTAATCGGTAAACCGAACTTGTCACTCAAACTCAATATCTTGCTTACAAAATCAGGTATTGGTTTTTTACTAATATTGACAATCTATTTTGTGGTGTCGTTATTGAAAAACATATCATATGTCTTATTCTGCTGTGTACACAAATTATTAAATTTGTAACGAGCCGTTCCTCCGCTGCCGCTAGAACGGAGGTAAGGCCGTTACCCCTACCTCGCTCGCTCCCTCCGCTTTTCTCTATTTCCCTCACCACCGAGTGGAAAGTATATAAGCCCTCCACTCGCGACAGAAGGCAGAGCTTCCCCGGCCTGCGAAGAGAGCAGATCGAACCTCCTGGTGAAGTGAGCCAGGCTTCCTAGCGCGCACATTGAGTGCCGTAACCTGAAACTCGATCCTTCCCGGCACGCAGTGAGTGCCTTCCTGACCGCGTATCGAGCGGTAAATCACCGACACGATCCATACCCGAGCTCTCGGCCGCGCATTGAGCGGTCGCCGTCGTTCCGACCCGGGGACTCCGCAGTGAGGAGGAACCGGCTCCGCGACTTGTCACCATACGTGGTGACAACAACGCCGACGATCGATCAGCTGATGCGCCGAGCAGCTGACACCGGGCACCGTGCCGACGACCGCGCCGTTTCACAGCGCCGCTAGCGTTAGGCCTTAAGGCCACAGCGTACCACCGCACCGCTGTCACCGATACCGCTCCCGCCGCCAATCGCCGCGCCGACCGACCGGCGCGCACGCCGCCATAGCCAACCGAGGCATTACGCCGACATCGATCACACGCACCGCCGCCGTAGCCAATCAGGGCACCGCACCGATTGCGCGCGCAGACACACCGCGACATAGTCGCCAGCATATCACACACGCCTCGCATTTCGAGGACCACACTGTATATATTAGCGTAGGGAATTGTACATATTAGTATAGGCTTATTATTACTGAATAAACCATAGTATTACCGAACACACCGTCTTCTCACACCGTCTTATTCGAGCCCGCCGCCCGGACCCTGAATCCCGCGGCTATCCGCAGCCAATAGGCACACAGGATTCACGGTTACAAATTTAACTAAAAGGAAAACATTAAGCACTTTACTCTATTAGACTAAAAGTAACGAGCTACGATTAAGGTGGTTCTCCGCTTATAATAACATTCGAAAGTATAGCGGACTTTAGCATGCATTTTCGTGCAGGCGTTTCTCTCTCTGAAGAAATTTTTTATAGCGATTATCAACATAAACATAACATTAGCGTGTATATACATATATACAAATACTACAGGCCTGTTGCCAAATCTTTGCAATGCACATGTTTCTCGCGCTCGCGAGCATGAGGATTTCATTATATCGCAAACTCTTATCTGTTATAAGCTAAAAACGGCATCGTTAAGAGTCCTTTTTTGTGTATAAGGTTTCTATTATAGTTTTCAATTATAATTGTTTTTAAAAAAAATTTTTAGAAGCGTTACAACTAACAAATAAGATCACGTTGCGAAAGGCACCGCTTTTTAAAAGACGTTGCAAAAAGCACTGTAAGATTCTTTCCTTTCAAACCGATCCCTGCGTACTCCGATATTCTGAATTTATGATTTCAGTGATTCGCGCACCACGCGGCCTGGCCACTGCCACGGATACTCTACACTTGATTACCCGACGAGGGATACGGAAGCAAGTGCGTAAGTAAAACGATTATATACAGACACTTGAACGATATTTTATTATCTCATGGTCCACAATTACACGGTCTCTCTCTGACCGTATTCTAACTTAGCTAACCGAGTGATTCCCACAGCTAGTCGTCCGTCATCTAGCTGTTCCGAGAAGAGAATGCCCGCCGGTTTCCCTCGCACGGATACCCGGACCGGAGCGCGTGCTCCAAAAGTTCTACGGCGCATCGTTTCCGCTGGCGGCTGCGCTTGACAGTTTAACGTGCGACGCTTCGCTGAGCGATCTAGTGGGGCCATCTATTGGCTCCGACGGTAATTAGTTTACAGCTCGGCCATTCTAGCGCTAACTTTGTCCCGAAGTTACTGACTCATTGAATATGTAGTCCAACGCAACGTACATACATTATTATTGCATATAAATGTAACAACAACACAGAGAGAGATCGAGTAAGTACATTGTTGTAATTTGCAATGAGAAACAACGTTTGGAATCAATAATATTTAATTAAAAGCTTCTCAATTGATATAAAAGATACATTAAAGAACAGTAGAAGTAAGTCACTATGGTGATAAACATTATGAAGTATGCCCGAGTCGCATATACTTTGCAAATATAAATGACAAACTTCTATTAATATTTAAATGTTTAAACTGTAGTATTAAATGCAATTCTCAATACTTCCACTCATTTAATATATTATTATAATTATGCATTCCCATACACTCACATAGTTTTACAAACTGTATCT
The DNA here is from genome assembly GCF_013373865.1 of Monomorium pharaonis. Taxonomy (NCBI): domain Eukaryota; kingdom Metazoa; phylum Arthropoda; class Insecta; order Hymenoptera; family Formicidae; genus Monomorium; species Monomorium pharaonis. Next base: position 11,848,380 of record NC_050467.1, read on the forward strand.
TTGGAATCGCTTTTGTAAACACATCTGCTATCTGTTCTTCAGATGCGACATATTTAACATCAATTTCTTTATTAATATATTTTTCTCGAATAAAATGATATCATATATCAATGTGTTTACTCTTTTATGAAATTTTTAATTAGTCGAATTGCACTTTGATTATCAATGTTTAAGACTATCCTATTTTCACTTTAATAACCGATATCATTTAACAAAGAATTCAACCAAATTATTTCTTTCATTGCATTACTCGCTGCTACATATTCAGCCTCTGTCGTACTCAAAGTCACCATAAGTTGTCTCTGTGATCCCCATGTAATCGCACCGTTAGCAAACATTACAAATCCAGACGTCGACCTACGAGTTTTTAAGTCGCCTACAAAATCGGAGTCCGAATAGGCTAAAGGCACAGCTAGATAATTATCGTTTGTGTATTTTATCCCTTTATTCATCGTACCCTTCAGATAACGAAAAATTCGCTTTACTGCAATCCAATGATTATCATTAAAATTATTCAAATATCTGCTCACGACATTTACAGCAAAAACAATATCTGGCCTACTGACTACTGCCAGAAAATTTAAACATCCGACCGCTTCTCTGTAGGGTAGATTTTGCTTCAAATCGCATTTTTCATCTATTGCTTTAAAGTTTACATGAGGATCAACTGGTGTACTAACAGGCTTTGCATCACTCATACCAAAACGTTTTAAAATTCTCTCTATATATGAACGTTGATGAATTATCATTGTTTTATTTTCTCGATTTTGTTCCATTTGCATTCCAACAAAAAGATTTGATTGACAAAGAACAATTTCAAAAGTTTTTCTTAATGCTTCAATTACTGAATTAATTGCGTTAATTGATTTCGAGAAAATATGTAAGTTTATTGGGGTTTTTTGTTAAACCCCATCATCCACATATAAAGCAAGAAACACTTCACAATTACAAAAAAAAACCTTTGTATAAACTTTTATCCGCGTTGCAAACAGAGAAATTAAAATATTTCAGAAAAGAAACAAATTTCTGATTCCAACAACGCGACGACTGTTTGAGACCGTATAATACCTTAACTAACTTGCATACCATATTATTACCAACATTCTTATCAACGTTGACGCCATCTGGAATCTTCAGATACACTTCCTCGTCTAGATGTCCATAGAGAAAGGCAGTTTTGACATCAAATTGTCGTATCTCTATGTCCAATTGTGTGGCCATTGCAAGTAGGACTCTTAATGTGTCGTATCTTACTACTGGAGAGAAAGTTTCACTGTAGTCGATTCCGGGTTGTTGAGTAAAACCTCTAGCACACAGCCGAGCTTTGTAACGATCCACTTCTCCAGAAAGTGTCCTTTTGATTTTGAAAACCCATTTAGAATCCACTGTTCTTCTTCCTTCAGGTAACGTTGTTAATTCCCATGTTCCATTCTTCTCATGTGCCTGGAGTTCTTCTTGTATCGCACGCTTCCACTGTTCCGCATTCGGACTATTGATTGCTTCAGAGTAGAAGACTGGCTCGTCACATTCAACAAAGAAAACGTCATAACTTGCCGGATATCTTGTCGATCGTTTGAGAGTATGACGATCTCGTAAATTATAAGTTGTATCCACTGGAGGAGCATTTACTGAAGAAGAATCTCTTATATTGTCGCCCATCTCCTCATTTTCAAAAGATTGATTAAAATCTTCCACTGCATCTCGAAAATCATCTTCTTCCTCCATTTGAACTTCTTCTTATGGAATTAAATTGTCTTTGGTTGTTGTTCTGCTTGGTACTTCGATGTCAACAGTGTTTTGAACTGGAATTATGACACTCGATGTCTCATTCGATGTCTCGTTGAAAACAACGTTCCTGCTTACCACCTTTTTTGTTGCTGGATTATACAACCTGTAGTTGCTCGATTCACCTTGATATCCAACCAATATCATTTTAGTTGCTTTAGAATCGAATTTTGTTCGTTGGATTTTTGGAACATGCACATATGCATTACTGCTGAAAATCTTCGTGTAAGACAAGTCAGGCTTCTTGTCAAACCAAACTTCATATAGTGTTTTGTTGTCAACTTGCGTGGTTGCTGTGCGATTTAAAATATACACAGCTGTGTTGACCGCTTCAGCCCAAAATGATCGTGGAAGATTTCTTGCCTGTAACATAATTAATGCTGATTCTACAATTGTTCTGTTATCACGTTCTGAACGCCCGTTTTGTTCAGGGGTATACGGAGCAGTCGTTTGCAATTGAATACCCATCTTTGTGAGATATTGCTTCATATGTGCATTTATGTATTCCTTACCGTTATCGATGCGTAAATACTTCATCGGACGATTAAACTTGTTTCGCACTAGTTTTTCAAATTCCATGAACCGTTCTATAACATCCGATTTGTGCTTCATGAAGTAAACATGCCTGAATGTCGAAGCGTCGTCCTTGAATGTCACATAAAATCTTGCACCACCGATAGACTCTGTTGACATTGGTCCTCCTACGTCACTGTAAAAGAACTCACCTGAACCTGATTTTTCATGCGACTCCTTCTTTTTGAAAGGAAGCCGATGAGATTTCCCATATTGACAGGATTCACAAAAGAAATCATCTACGTCCGAAAGTGTAGCTCCATGTACCATTCCCTTTTTATATTGTATCTTTGAGCGCTTGTTTATTAATGTGCCCAAGACGCTCGTGCCAGATACGTAGACTGCTGCTGCCATTATTGAATGTCGTTGCGTGTGCTTCATCAGCAATTGCAGATTTAAGAAAAAGTCGATATATTTGGTTTAATTGTTTTCGTCCTTTAATTATTACCTTTTCATTCCTTTTAAACTCTATCATGTCCTTTGTCAGCTGTACATTTAAATTCTTCTCCGTAGCCGAGCCAATAGAGAATAAATTCTTTCGAAAGGTAGGGATATACAAAACATTCTCAATATCAAAATTTAACCATTTACCATTTACTAGACTTTTAACAGGTACAGTTCCAACACCCTTTATAGCGCACACACCGAGAATGATGGAGTCCGTGCTCGCTGACAATTTCGAAAATCATTCACGTTTGTAAGTTATGTAGCGCGAACATCCAGAATCACCGATCCAGATTTCACTCGTGTCCTTGTTCATAAACTCTTTTTCTTCATCCGCGACAGCTGTTACAACAGGAATATTCACATCAGGTGCATTTACAACAAAAGAATTTACAACAAGAGCATCTATTTTATTATCTTCTTTCTTGTCACCACTCTTCTCGTCTTTCGCTTTCTTCCGACACACTCTTATCGAATGTCCCTTTTTATGACAATAGAAACATTTAAAATTGCTTTTCTTTGTTTCGTTAACACTTTCACTTTTCTTTTCTTTCCCTGAGGTCTTCTTGCTCAGCGTCGTGGTTGCTAATGCAGTAGCTATGTCGTCGGCACACGTCATTCGATTTTCTTCTTTCAAGAGACGTTCACGTAACTTTTCAATCGTTTGCTCCTGAACTGACACTGTCCCACGCTGTAATTAATCCATTAAACTTTGAAGGAAGGCTGCCAAGAATTTTCGCCATAATTGCTGTATCCGATATCTGTTCACCAAGATCTTTTAGCTGCCTTGCCATATTTTCGACTTTTGACATATGTTGAGATACTGAATCACTTGAATTCATTCGATATTCATGAAATCTTTGATTCAAATGTAATAGATTTGAAGCAGATTGCTGTTCATGAATCGTACCTAGTTTGGTCCACATCTCTGCTGCTGTTGTGCAAGTTATAAGACATTCCAGTTGAGGATACTCCATTGTTGAAGATATAGTGCACATGGCTAATGCGTTATTCTTCTCCCATTCTGCACGTGAAGCAGCTTCCTGAGGTTTAACCTTCGTTCCATCGACATATCCCATGATGCCTTGAGCAATTAATAATGCTCTTACTTGAAATTTCCACAGCATAAAGTTCGTTCCATCGAACTTCATAATAAGCTTCGAATTGAAATCCGCCATGATTTGCGTCTATACGACACACGTACGTTTAATATCGTCTGGGCCACTCGATACTTTGCAAACCGAACTTCCGCGTTTCCACGTTTATCTTTTGAGAAGTATTAATCTTCAAACAAATTGTTTCTCACAATTAGTATGCGCAGTACAAAGGTTTCTGGGCCCATAACCTGTTGTAATTTGCAATGAGAAACAACGTTTGGAATCAATAATATTTAATTAAAAGCTTCTCAAGATATCATAAAAGATACATTAAAGAACAGTAGAAGTAAGTCACTATGGTGATAAACATTATGAAGTATGCCCGAGTCGCATATACTTTGCAAATATAAATGACAAACTTCTATTAATATTTAAATATTTAAACTTTAGTATTTAATGCAATTCTCAATATACATCATTATACAGTAATTGTTTCAGTCTTTCCTAAGTAATCATCACAGTCATGATTATCGAAGACAGAATATAATATAATTCGAGTTCGTTATCTTAATATAATGCTATCGCGTTATCGGGTTGAAGTCGAGCCAATTGACATTAATACGTGATTTCTTTTGACTTAATACATTATTCTTTTTCAGGTACACCAAATTGCACCCATGGCTTGAGTTTATTTGAGGACAACACGGTATCCAGAGGCTTTGGCGTATGATTGAAAGCAGGTATGTCTTTTATTACATATCTATTATGGCCCAAACATTTGTGCACTATATAAGGGTCCTTGTATTTTCCCTTCAACTTTGAGCTTTCACAAACCTTATGTCGTAAGTCTCGTATCATAACGTACTGTCCTTCCTTATAAACTGAGGGTTTCTTGTGATGCTTATCACGGTATTCTTTATTATATTTTCTGACTGCTTTAGTCGCTTCTTCCGCTACAGTTCGCTTATTCTCTCTTTCTAATTCCAGGTCGACGCCCGCGAGAATCTTGGTAAACTACGCGAAGGGATAGTCTACGTGATTCCTCTGAGCATAGCCCAACATAAGCTGCGAAGGCATAGAGCGCACAACAGAGTGGTAAATGTTATTCAATATATATTGCACGTGACTTAATTGGTTTTTCCATTCGCTGGGAGCATCGAGGAGTTTTGTTAAGGTACTTTTCAAAAATCTGTTTACCCTTTCTACAAGGCCATTGGCTCACGGGGCCGCTACTGCCACCATCCTATGTTTAATATTCAATTTTTGCATATATATACTAAAGTCTTTTGAAGAAAACGCGGTGCCTCTATCTGACACAAATTCTTTAGGCCTTCCAAACGTATTAAAAACTAAATCTAGACTTTGAATCACCTCAATACTTCCAGTGCTCTTAGCTAGGAATAACCACGTGAACCGAGTATACGCTTCAACTAAAACTAATACATATTTACATTTATCTACAAATTCGGAAAGCGGCCCGAAATGATCCGCGTACAGGATCTCCATCACGGACTTTGCCGCCGGAAACTCGCTTGTTTCCTCTTCAAATCGATTAGCTGCATTATTCGCCATCACGTAAGACAATTTTCAATGTATGCATGCACCTTCTTACGCATTGACGTAAACCAATAATTTTCTTGCAAACCTTGCAGGGTTTTTTTCAAAACCGCAATAGCCCATCTCATCGTAGTGAGCCCGAAGCACGCTGACTACCATGAAATCAGGTACTAAAAATTTCAATCCGTTACCAACCTTGCGGTAAACCAATCCATCCACTAATTCAAATTTATCATCTGTTTCTAATTCGAGTTTTCTATTAATTTCTGCGATTTGCGGGTCACTAAGCTGACGGAATTCAAATTCTCTTTCCAAGGGAAGCGCGTTCACGAATACCACGCTGCAACTGAGCGCATCGACGTGCTGTATCTTCCCATCCGGACGATGTCGAACTTGGAAGCGGTATTCCTGAATGATAAGAATCCACCGTGCAATTCGCGGATTCAAGCTTGCCTTATTAACCGCGTAAACGAGCGCGTTGCAATCAGTAATTACCGTGAACTCTATTCCGTACAGGTAAGTGCCATCGTTCGATAGCTCTAACTATCGCGAGCATCTTCAGCTCGAGGTTGTGATAGTTTTTCTCCGCTCCGTTAGTTGCCTGCGAGAAATATGCAACCGGCTGCCACGAGGTATTTTTAGTTCGCTGCAATAGCATTGCTCCAAGTCCTTGCTGACTTGCGTCCGTATGGATTTCCGTCTCCGCTGTCGGGTTATATAAAGCGAGAACGGGCGCGGACGTAAGCTCCGCTTTGAGTGATTCAAACGCGTTTTTCTGATTATTTTCGAATTTAAATTCGATCCCTTTTCTTAGCAAGATGTGTAATAGAGTGGCTTTACGCGCAAAGTCTTTAATAAACTTTCTAAAGTAATTTACTAACCCGAGAAATCTCTGTACCTCATGTACATTTTTAGGCTCTTTAAAGCCTTGTATCGCTTGAATGTGTCTTTCACTGATCTGAAGACCCTTATCTGATATCACGTACTCGAGAATTTCTATTTGTTTTCTAAAAAATTGACACTTCGTGTAATTTAATTCGAAATTATATTGTTTCAATTTCGTCAATACTTCTTCCAAAATATTTAAATTTTTAGCCACCGTTCCGGTTGCCACAAGGATATCGTCCATGTAGACAATGACCCTGTCCTCGCGCACCAGTGGACCGAGAATCTGGAGTAAGCGCTTCTGGAACTCTGCGGGAGAATCAGCGTATCCGAACGATAAGCATGTATATTCGAATTGCCCATCGGGCGTCGCGAATGCAAAATATTTCATCGAGTCCGGATGTACCCTGATCTGATGAAAACTGTCTTTCAGATCCAGAAGCAAGAACACCGTTTTTCCACTGAGGCGCGAGAGGCTGTCTTCGATCACAAGAAACGGGTATTTTTGTTTTTCTACACAACTGTTTAATAGTCTCAGATCAATGCATATTCTTAATTTCCCATTTTTCTTCCTAACAGGAACGATTCGTGCGCAATACGGCGAAACGCTGGGCCGTATTATCCCGCGCTTAAGGAGATCGTCGGTGATCTCCCGTAATTGCATGTGCTCCGCGTGCGCGAATCTACGCGGGGCGTACGCGTACACTGCGGGGTCCCTCAGCCAGACCTGCACACAGTGCTCATCTCTTTCTAATGGTAGGTTACTATTTTCTATATCTAAAATAATTTTACATAGCTTAGTTTTCTCTTCGCCAGAGAAATCGATCTCAATCTCCGCAACTTTGTTTTTCAGGACATCACGTTCGTCCTCTACCACACCGACAGGCAGGTTGTGTAGCAGTTCAACGACATCACGACCTTTTTCCTTTGTTCTGAGCCTCGGTACACAAGGGTAAGCTTATTTACTTCCATGAATTCCTGACCGAGTATAAGATGTACTTGACTAGAATCTGTTTCCAAAATATACAAGTCCGCTGAGCACTCGAGCTCTCCTAACGGCTTTATTTTCAATTTGGTTTTTGCTAACCTTGAAACCTGAAGTTTGTTATCACCGAGCCCACGCATATTTTTGCTTGTCGGAATTACTTCTATCTTACTTTTTAACAAATCTTAGCTATCATAAAATCTACTATTTACGAACAAGACCGGGCTTCCCGTATCGAGTAACGCCAAACACTTAACATCCCCGATGCATGTTACCTCTACGACCGGTTCACTAATCTCTAGCCATCTCTCTTGCTCCTCTAGGACGGCTGCTACCACTGTCGAGTCCGCGCTGTCCTCCGTCTCGCTTGCCACCGCCGCCGCCGTCGGAGGATTGCCGGTTGAAAAATCCTTCCCGTCCTTCTTCTTCTTGGGGCAGTCGAACTGCCTGTGCCCCTTGCTCTTGCAGAAGAAGCACGTAAGCTCGCCTCTGCATTCTTTGTGGCCGTGCCCCTTTTTTCCGCAGTTGCGGTATGCGTTATCTCTCCGTTTATATATTTCTGTCCACGTTCACCCCCGACTTCTTTTCCGTTTCAAAAATTTCCGGGGTGAGACGTCTCATCTTCCGCAGGAAGCTGTCCAGGGAGTCGTCATCTGTCGCCAGAAATTGTGCCGTGGTCCTCAGCGACGACAGCTGAATGCTCCCAATCAACAGATCGATTACATCTCCCATCGGTATGTTTAGCTGACTGATTAACGGCATCTTTGCTATAGCATAGTCGTCAAATGACTCCTTGCTCGGTACCCATTTGTACGCCTGAATTTTGAACATTACTTCCGATATCGAGACTTTTTTCTTGAAAATCTGCTGTAATTCGTGACGTAAATTCCTCCACGATTCTACGTTTGCTCCTGTTTGGTAATCATACCATTTCTTTGCAGATTTCGTGAGACGTAAAGAAGCTGCCAGTAGCGTGACTCCGTCCGACGCTCCGTGAACTTGGGCCACTTTCTCCACGCGTTGAATCCAGGTGAGCACGTTCTCCTGCTCCGTGCCCCCGAACTCCTGTGACGACAAGCTTTGAACGGCATTACTTCCGAAAAAGCCGTTCATCCTTATCTCTCTTTCGCCTCCAATTTGCGACGAGTTCGTCAAGACTCTGATTCCTCCTAGCGTCCACGGTGAATCATCTCCCGCCGCCTCCGATCCCGCCGGGGCGACGTTCGCCGAGACAGACGCTCCTTGCAGGAGAATTCTTTGCAGTTCCGCCAGCATCTGCTGCTGTTGCTGCATCATCAATTGCTGCTGCCGCAGCAAACTATTCGTGAGCAAGGTCAAACCTTGTTGGAAGGCGCCCGCCGTCAACGGGGCTTCCGTCGACGGAAGTGCCGCTCTTCCCGTTCCTCTGCACGACTTGGTGCTACCGCCGGCTGTGGCCTCGGGAGAGGATTTCTTATTTCCTCCAGCGGGTCCGTCGGTCCAAATCGCGCCAGATGGTCCAGGATACTCTCAATCATCCCTTGTCTGTCTTCCGAGACGCGCAAGTGCAAGCGCTCTGCTTCGTTCCGCACTTGCTCGATTGAAGCACCTTCGAGCCACGTTCGGTCCATTTTCCGGAGCAAGTCACTTCCGGTCGAGCACGTTTTGAGATTGTCCGAGTCCGTCCGCGTGAATCTGCCGAGACTCTAATCACTTTACTAACGCGATCCGCGATCAATTCGCCTTTAAACCGAGCCGAACTGAGTCCAATCCCACTTCTGAAGCTGTAAAATTCTTTCCTTTCAAACCGATCCCTGCGTACTCCGATATTCTAAATTTATGATTTCAGTGATTCGCGCACCACGCGGCCTGGTCACTGCCACGGATACTCTATACTTGATTACCCGATGAGGGATACGGAAGCAGGTGCGTAAGTAAAACGATTATATACAGACACTTGAACGATATTTTATTATCTCTTGGTCCACAATTACACGGTCTCTTTCTGACCGTATTCTAACTTAGCTAACCGAGTGATTCCCACAGCTAGTCGTCCGTCGTCTAGCTGTTTCGAGAAGAGAATGCCCGCCGGTTTCCCTCGCACGGACACCCGGACCGGAGCGCGTGCTCCAAAAGTTCTACGGCGCATCGTTTCCGCTGGCGGCTGCGCTTGACAATTTGACGTGCACGCGACGCTTCGCTGAGCGACCTAGTGGAGCCATCTATTGGCTCCGACGGTAACTAGTTTACAGCACTGTCTTTTGAGAACACATAGGAATTTGCCACGCTCACGGAAGTCTGAAATAATTTCCGTGAGCTTACAAAATTCCGATGCGGAACAGCCTGGAAGCAGTATCGCCCTAGAAATAAGACCGTACGATGTACAATCAACCCGCGAAACTACCGCGTTTCGAAGTCGAAACGCTTAGCCTTGCGGAATCGGCCAATATAAGCACGGATATGCCGTGACCGAGCGGAGAGTGACAATACACGCACGACTACGCTATCGTATAGAAATTATCGCGAGTGTTATCCGACATATTTATGCGCCAATAGCTGATTGTAAGCCCCGAGCAGAAGAATAAAGAAGAATTGACCAAGTAAAGAGAGACTTTCTTTCATATCCACGAGCCGAATCTTCATCCTTCGGGTTTCAATCCCTAAGGTAAACGAACCACCAAAGAACTCCGGGGAAAATTCCCCGTCCAGATCATACAGACACAACAGTTTAAAGGATATTGACAAAAATATGTCTCGCAATGGTTCGGCATAAAGATTACATGTTACAATTCACAATTTTAACTAATTATTTCAAAAACAAGACGGTAGAAGACCCTAAAAATTTATATGTACATGCATTGTAGCTTCATTAAGATGTACACTACTTGTTCGGACCCTCGGGAGGGTTCGCACGATCCCCTTATTATTAATACCTTAAGCGCTCTATCGCTCGGCCCGCGCGCGTCCCTTCCCCCGCGCTCAGGTGGATCGAGCAGCTTGGTGACGGGGTTTGGCGAGGAGGTTGGGAGCCGAGAGAGCGTTTGGACAGGCGACAAGCATTATCACGCCGAATGCTTGTTAGGTGTGAACGACCACGCTGACACACACGCGCTCTCGCTTCTTGCCAGGAGACATCGAGTCCCTTCGCGATAGCTACTCTTCGCGCGCTTGGGTGCCTCCGCGTGTGATTAAAGTCTTTTGAGTGATAATTTGTGTCATTTATGTAAGTGGACGCGTGCAATAAAAACAATGCAATAGAAGAACAGAGATCCTCATTCGAGAACCCCTCCGATCCTAGCTTCGCCTCATTGCAGTGCGCGCTTCGCGGACTCAACTTTCCGCTGCACCTCTGATCTCCCCTCCTAGCCCGGCGACCGGTCACTCCTTAATGGATCCCGTCGGCCGAACATCTTTTGATCGACACGGGTGATACACTATTCAAAAAAGAATAGAAAACACTTTTTGTATACAGAAAAATCAGGCTATTTTTAAACTGCTGAAACTCAGCAAAAAATTATCGCAGAAACAAAATCAAAAAACCATTTTAAAGCTTGAAACTTTTTCTTTTAAATGCTTTTTGACAATTTTAGTTATCTTTTTTTTACCAACATGGAACAATGATAAAACTTGATCCGTTGAAATAAAATTTTTTAATACGACTTTACTGCGCTGCATCTGGCGTGAAAAAATCATAGAAAATTTTTATTATTTGTATAGGTCTATTATTTCTATTATTTAGACCTTGTAACGAGATTTTTCTTTTTGTTATGCGTGGTCGTTCATTACTGTGCGATTTTTTTAAATCCAGTTATTGAGATTTTAAGAAAAAATGGTTATTTTGAATTTCATCGCATATTATTAGTGAACAACACGTACAGCGCTCTGCAAAAAAGCAATGGAAAGTTGAAGGTTTGCACTTTCAAATGGTATTATTGCTTTTTTCGTAGATTCAATTTTTCTAATAACAAATTGCATTCAAATAGTATGTAAAAAAATCGCATTTTATGGTTTTCATTTAATTCAACATATTATCGTGAGGAAAAATCCAATCACATCGCTAAGGCAAAGTTTTATAGTACTATTACTCCTCAATATTAAACACTAACGTTCTTTGTTCAATTATAACTGCTTGTAAACGTTCTCATATATTTATGCACCTCTTAATAATGTCCTGTGAAATTTTGTGCAAAAATTTGCCTAACAGCTTCTCCCAACTTATCAATCAGCATTGGAAAATGCAAACTTTCAGCTTTCCATTGTTTTTTTGCGGAGTTCTGTACATTGATTTATTCACCAATAATAAGCGATGAAAGTCAAAATAACCATTTTTTTCTTAAAATTTCAATAACTCGGTCAAAAAAATCGCACAGCAATGAACGACCACTCGAAATAAGGGAAAAAAATCCCGCTATAAGATCCAAATAATAGAAATTCTTTATGATTTTTTTCACGTCAGATGCAGCGCAGCAAAGTCGTATTAAAAAATTTTATTTCAATGGATCAAAATCTTTATCATTGTGCCATGTTAAAAAAAATTAGAATCGCCAAAAAGTATTTAAAGAAGTTTCAAGCTCTAAATGCTTTTTGGATTTTGTTTCTACTGATTTTTTGATGAATTTTAGCGGTTCGAAGCTAGCTTAAATTTTCAGTATACGAAAAATGTTCCCTATTCTTTTTTGAGTAATATAATTCAATTTTCAGGTAATTTTTAAAAAAATTGTTTTTTCGAAGAAACGCTTTAAACGAGAAAGAGAAAAAGAGGAGGGAAAAGAAGGAGAATAGGGGGAGAGTAAAAAATTAATTTTAATCGAATTAATTTTTAACTTCAACTAGTAATTATTGACATTACAGGAACTTTAATTTAAGTGTTTTCTCACATTAAAAATTTACTTATGTATAAAAAAAATACATTCTCATATAAAAACAGCATTTTTTTGTTATTCTACACAAACTTAATTTAAAAATAAAATATTTTTATTTAATAATTTATTACTGTAATTATTTTATTTTCCAAATAATCTAATTAAAAAAAATACATTTTAATTCAAGTAAATAATTTTCAAACTTAACGTTTAATTTAAATTAATTTAATCTTAATGTAACTTTTAACGTAATTAAATTAATTCAACATTAATTTTAAGAAATATTAAGTTATCAAATCCTGATTTTACATATATAATAATGCTTTCGTATTTTATATAAAATAAAAGTTAAGTTATTTTATACAAAAAAATATAACATGGTATATTACAACTACTTCTTACAATACTTAAAATATAATTCTTGTTCAAAAGTTTTTCGCTTTTGTTAACACATATCCACAACACCTGATAAATACCATTCTATCTTGCATATGCTAAGTATCTTACAAAGATACTTAATAGATTATAATGACAACAAAAAAAGAGAATATATGTTGCTTCGAGATATATTGGTAAAAGAAGAAAAAATAAATAAATAAGATTAAAGTATGTGGCAGATGACAATATATTAAGATAAATTTTCAATTATTTAATCACTGTTAACTACTAAAGTTTCTTTCTGTATTTTTACAAAATTTAGCTTGGTCTGCAATTCAAAGCTTGCGTTATTGGTTGATCGTGCTGATCCTCGTTGTCCTCATCGCTGAATTCATGCTGCGGAACAGGAAATCTGTATCCCATGTTCATCAGCATTAATTCAAATGGATCGCTGTTCATGCGTATTTGATTAGCCGATGCGGCATCATCTAAATTCTGAATTTCTCTTTCATTCACACTACCGTCCTGTAAAAATGTTTTAAAATTAAGATTAAAAAATGGAATTGTAACGTTTTACATATTATATCTTTTGAGTCTTTTGCCTTAATCGTCTCCACGATTAACGCAAAAGACCCCAAAGATAAACGTTTATAAATTGGACAGTTTTTATGCAATTGACGTCAAAATTTGCATACAAAGTTTTTAAAGATTGCTGATTTCAAATCTGATGAATCGAAAATGCAAAATTCAAAATGGCAGACTTAAATATCTATACAAAACGTAGAATCAAAATATACAAGTTTATACAAAAACGTTCTTCTAACGGTTTTTGAGGTTGCTGATTACGAATTTAATGTCAAAAATGAAAAATTCAGAATGACGGACCTAAAATATCCATATACACTCCTCAAAAGAATTAAGGAGACAACAGTTTTCACAAAAAAATTGTCAAAAACTTTGAAATACTGCAACTTTACAAAAAATTATCCTACTAAAACAAACAAAAAACAAATTAAAGTTTGAAATGTTTGAAATTATCTTGAAATGTTTACTTTAAAATGCTTTTATGGTCATAATAATACATTCGTTAGTTTTGAAGTTATGCGACTTTGAAGCGGAATAAGGCAAATAAAAAAATAAAAATCTCAATTTTAACTCATCGCATCGAGTAAGATAATTTTTTTTGACTTATTAAACCAAATTTAAGTGAAAGATTGTTCTTTTAACTGTAAATTCGTGTTTTACTTTTGTTTGTACAATTTTTTCTTGCTAAGTTATTTTACTTTAAACAAAAAAAGAATTCTTAAACTTTAATAGGCCATATTGGGTGAACAGATCATTGTACAGAAATGAAAAAAAAAAGCATTTTTAAGCTTCAGATATCAGCTTTTAAGTCATGAGACAAAATTTCAGATTTGATTTCTTTTTGTATGCCGTTTTGCATTTCAAGGTAAACTCTAAAATTTCAGTATGTCGACAATACACATGACTGCGCATTATGAAAAAGTCATTCTTTCGGTTGCTCTAGTTTAAGAATAAAAGTTAAAAATGTGTTCTTCAAAATTCACTTTGATTTTTTAAGATTCGACCATTTTTAACAGAGATATTTAACTTTAGACTGACTTTTCCAAAAGAATGACTTTTCCATAATGCGCAGTCATGTGTATTGTCGACCGAAATTTTAGAATTGACTTCGAAATGCAAAACGGCATACAAAAAGAAATCAAATCTGAAATTTTGTTTCACGACTTAAAAGCTGATACCTTAAGCTTCAAAATACTTTTTTTTTCATTTCTGTACAATGATCTGTTCACCCAATATGAGCTATTAAAGTTTAAGAATTTTTTTGTTTAAAGTAAAATAACTTGGCAAAAAAAATTGTACACACAAAAGTAAAACACGAATTTACAGTTAAAAAAACAATCTTTCATTTAAATTTGATTTAATAAGTCAAAAAGAATTACCTCACTCGGTGCGATGCGTTAAAATTGAAATTTTTTTTTTATTTGCCTCATTCCGCTTCAAAGTCACATAACTTCAAAACTAACAAATGTATTGTTATTACCTTAAAAGGATTTTTAAGTAAACATTTCAAACTTTAATTTGCTTTTTTGTTCGTTTCAGTAGGATAATTTTTTGTGAAGTTGCAGTGTTTCAAAGTTTTTGACAATTTTTTTGTAAAAAACTGTTGCTCCTTAATTCTTTTGAGGAGTGTATATGGATATTTTAGGTCCGCCATTTTGGATCCATCATTCTGAATTTTGCATTTTTGACATCAAATTCGTAATCAGCAACTCCAAAAACCATTAGAAGAACGTTTTTGCATAAACTTGTATATTTTAGTTCTACGTTTTATATGGATATTTTAGGTCTGCCATTTTGAAGTTCGCATTTTCGACATCAGACTTGAAATCAGCAATCTTTAAAACTCTTGTATACAAATTTTGACGTCAATTGCATAAAAACTGTCCAATTTATAGGCGTTTATCGTCGGGGTCCTCTAAGGATCCCATTCCGTCAAGTGAAGGTTAAGTATGTATCAGTGTATAGTTTTTGCAAAAAGTAAAAAATAAAAAATTGTGTTAATATTTACTTTTGTTCATTTTGTGTCAATTTTTATAAAAATACATTTTGAAAGTATTATATATTAATGTTAACTTTTATTTTGTACTCGTGGGTCATTTTCGTAAAATTTTTGTAACTTCTAAGAGTAATTCTTCAAAAACGAGTAATCAAAGAATCGCTGCGGTAAAAAATTATTGAATTGGTGGAAGTCAATTGTGAACGGCTCATCTTTTATGGCAGTCGCACACGAGACAGCGGGTAGTCAAAAATCTTTATAACAATAATAATAATAGGTTTGTAATGATACGGCACCGAAGATAATCCGTGTCATTCCTTTACGAAAGCCGCCGATTGGCAAAAAACAAAGGCGAAACGGCGCAAGCTACTGGTTTCACTATTAAACAAATCCAAACGGCCACGGTGAAGACCAAAACAAAGGCGAAACGGCGCAAGATACTGGTTTCACTATTAAACAAATCCAAACGGCCACGGTGAAGACCAAACAAACGCACTAGCGTATATGGCCGACGCACATGCACACCACTCCGCAGATAACGGAAAGAAATGATTTTGAAGCGAACATGCCGAAGACAATAATTTGTCGGCATAAAAAGGTTTGAAAAATTATTAACAGATCACTCTGTTGTCCGCCAGTATCAACTCATTTGTCTTGCGACAGATATGATGATTTGCTCCTCGATCCCGACGAGATCCGATTTGCCATGGGGTGAAGTGCAAGATGCTTCGCATTCGCTGAGCATTCGTGACCGAGCATTCGAAGCAACTTCGTAATTGCCTCACATCAAGCGCAAGTCAAGCATCTTGTCTCCGCCGAGCGTCTTTTTAGTAATCTACCTGTCTCCTTAATTTATTAATACTGTCCGCATTTTCCAATCTGTCCGTTATTCATTTTAAATTACTCTCGTTGTGATAATAAACACCTACTTAATTCAGCGCGATATTTGCATGCATAAATTATGCCATCTTCCCGCCGACAGTCTAGCCAGTCTTACATATTATTGTATTCGCGCGCCGTAACGCGCTCCACTTACCGCAATTAGGCATATTCTCGAAAATAACAGTTACTTCTACCACGACAATTTCTGCAAAATACCATGCAGCCGGTTATTGACGCCCACATATCAAATCTATATATATGCCAATCGTTTTCACATATAGCGTTCCTGCGCTTACTTCACGCGAAACAAAACTATGACAAAATATCATTGTAATAAAAGAACCTGCCATAGCAAGCGTGTTCTAATTTCTTTAGCTACGTGGGTAGTCTAAAATGTTTTGAGCCCCAACATGAAAATGTTGTTACTTGTTAAAACTATACTGATACAATTGTGCATACTTTGAAAGATACCTCTTAAAATTTCATACTACTAAAAAAAAAATATGGAACACTTTTAGTATACTGAAAATTTATATTATTTTCAAACAACTTGGAATTTAACAAAAAATCATCGCAGAAACAAAATCCAAAAAACCTTTTAAAGCTTGAAATTTTTTTTTTTTCAAATGTTTTTTGGCAATTTTAGTTATTTTTATATCAATGTAGCTTAATGATAAAACTTGATGCGTTAAAATGCAAATTTTTAAT
This sequence comes from Monomorium pharaonis, assembly GCF_013373865.1. Taxonomy (NCBI): domain Eukaryota; kingdom Metazoa; phylum Arthropoda; class Insecta; order Hymenoptera; family Formicidae; genus Monomorium; species Monomorium pharaonis. Next base: position 11,865,096 of record NC_050467.1, read on the forward strand.
GCGACTTTGCTGCGCTGCATATTGACATGAAAAAAATAATGGAAAATTTTTGTTATTTGCATCTTTTTGCGGGATTTTTTTCCTTTTATTTTAAGTAGTCGTTCATTACTGTGTGATTTTTTTTGACCGAGTTATTGAGATTTTAAGAAGAAATGGTCATTTTGCTTTTCATCGCTTTTTATTCGTGAACAGATCAATGTAAGGCCAAAAAAGCGATGAAAACTTAAACGTTTGCACTTTCCAATGTTGATTGATAAGTTGGGAGAAACGCTTAGGCAAACGACTCCGCACCCAACCAATGGATTTTGGTTCTCGACCAAATTTGCTGTGAGTACAATATATCATTCGTTATGGCCTCTTGATCAAAAGTCTCAATGGACACAAGGTCCAAAAATTAATGGTTTTCGAGATGCTGAGCTTCGAAAGTCCAATTTTTGGAAATATAGATATGGAAATTATGAACTTTAGCATACCTTTCTAAATTAACTTTTAAAAATACTTATGCAGAGTAAACATAACAATATTGAGGATAAGTTTGTGTGCTTGTATGTGCTTTGTGCGTATGTGTGTGTACACGTGTGTGTGCGCGTGCAAAAATATACACTTTTTTAGATTATATTTTATTTTAATGTCAAAACTCGCATATGTACACCCCCCCCCCCAGCCCTCACACACACACACGCACGCACGCACGCACGCATCATAATTCAAAGATTTCACTATTCAAACTATCATTTGGAGAGTTTAGACTCAGCCCATATGGAAAGGAACTATTGAGAACTATTAAGAACTATTCAAATTTTTATGGTTACTATTCAATTTCTGTAGTAACTTGAATAGTAACTATTGGTGACTACGTGCATAAATAGTAATTGAATAGTAACTACAATTGTTGGTGAATAGTTCTGAATAGTAACTATTCGTGACTATATAACCAAAGAGTAATTGAAAAGTAACTACGATTATTGGTGAATAGTTTCAAATAGTAACTAATCGTAACTACGTAACTGAACAACAATTAAATAGTAACTACGACTACTGGCGCATAGTTCCGAATAATAACTATTTACAACTACCTAACTAAACAGTAATTGAAGAGTAACTACATGAATAGTAACTATTTATGAGTAATATTACTAATGATTTGATAATAATTGTAAATCCAAACACATAATATTTTTCTACATTTGGCTTCAAAATATTTCAAACACGACACACACGACACACGCCACACACACACGCGCGCACATATATACTCTGTAAATTATAAGATTTATTTATTCATGGTAGAATTAATAAATATTGGATAACGATTTATGTATTTTTACAATATAAAAATTTTAATTATAAAACTTGTACATTTTGCAAAACGTATATATACACATATTACATATATCTATTATAATAAATTTGTTTGGTGTGTCTGTCTGTTTGTTCGCTGTGTAACTCGAAAGCGGCACAATGACATTTACAAATTATTTTTACATCACCATCTTCACTATGAGCTAACCTCGAACTGTATTAAATTTGAACCCACTAAGACTGTGCCATCCCTTGAGATGGCTTCGCTTTTTTGTTTATAATATTTACATATTCTAATATAATATATTAATATATAATATATTATATATTATATTATTATTATTATTTAATATACAGGCTGTAACAAAAATACCTAACACAAAATACACGAGATTTTTTGTATAAAAGTGAGAAAAAAATGTTTTGTGAGTAAAAAATGAGCTATTAAGAGAACTACAAAATTTTAAGTAGTAAATTCGAACATTACTATTCATTACTATTGACATACGCCTATAGTTACTATTCACTTTAATAGTAATCTATTGACGATTTCAATAGTAATGAATAGTAAACACCTACAGTTACTATTCACACCAGTAGTAAACTATTAACGATTCCATTAGTAATAAATAGTAAATGCCTATAGTTACTATTCATTTCAATAGTAAACTATTGACGATTCCAATAGTAATGTCCGAATTTACTACTTGAAATTTCAAATAGTTCTCTCAATAGTTTTAAATAGTTATTTTTCAATAGTTTTTAATAGTTTCTTTCCGTACGGGAGGCCTGTCCATACTTAGCTTGTGAGCCAACGCGCGCGCGCACGCGTGTGTGTGTTGTGTGTATGAGGATATATATACGAGTTTTAACATTTAAAATAAAATATAATCTAAAAAAAGGAAACATTTTCGCGCGCGTACACACACATGTATACATACACAACGCACAAATCATATACAAGCACATAAACTCACTCTTAATATTGTGCTATAAATATTCTTAAGAGTTGATTTAGAAAGGTATACTAAAGTTCGCAATTCTTATATCTACATTTAAAAAAACCGGACTTTTGACACTCAACATCTCGAAAACTATTGATTTTTGGATCTTGTGCCCATTGAGACTTTTGATCAGGAAGCCATAACGAATAACATGTTGCACTCGCAGCAAAGAAGGTCTGCAAAAACTGCCCGTTTCTCGGCCCTCGATTTTAAAATTGATTTCTATGTCAAATGATAGCATATAAGACATTATTTTAAAAAAAAAGTTTTACGTTGAGCATACGTCTCGTTTTTTAGATATAAAGCGTCAAAATTGGAACCTTTCATAAAGAAAATGTGGCATTATTATCACATTGTAATGCTAAACTCTAGCTGTACAAGAAGCAATCCACCCAGGATTTCTTGAGTTACCAAAATACATACAGATTTTTTTCATGAAAGCAATATGAGTTAACCAATTATCCTCATATTTGACTTTCAAACCCAAAACCCATCCCTCATCAAAATCGGCACAAGCTTCCTAGTATTCAAGTGTCAACCCTCATAAGACTTTTTCAGAAACAAAAATGCATCTGGGGATTGTACAGAAACATTACCTAAGTTTGCTGATCACCCTCATATAGGGGATTTCCAACCCCAAAAAACCACTCCTAATCGATAAAGGCCAAGTTCCAGTTATACGAGTAGTGAGATTCTTTTGAAGATTTCTTTAAACGCAGATTTCTTTAAACGCAGATTTCTTTAAAAGATTTCTTAATTTCTGAGATTTTTTTAAACGCAAAAATGCACTCAGACATTCTTCAGGAAGGTTATTTGAATTTGTTGATTACCCTCAGTCTAGACTTCCACCCTCTAAAAACCATCCGTAATTGATAAAAGAACCTGATTTCAGTTACATATACAGGTTATAAGTAAACCAGACGTATGCTCAACGTGAAACTTTTTTTAAATAATGTCTTATCATAAGCTATCATTTGACATAAAAATCGATTCCAAAAGCAAGGGCAAAAACGGGCAAAAAATCCACTTATTTTGCAGATTCTCTTTAGCCAAAAATAAAAATCCATTGGGTGCAGGGTATTAAGAAGTGCATAAACATATAAAAACATTTACAAGCAATTTATCAAAGAACGTTAGTTTTTATTACTAAAGAGTAATCGTACTATAAAACTTTGCTTTAGCGATGTGATTAGATCTTTCTTCACGACAATATATTCAATTAAATAAAAAACCGTAAAATATGCGATTTTTTACGTAATATTTGAACGCGATTTGTTGTTTAAAAAAGTAAATCTATAAAAAAATTAATAAAAACAGTCGAAAATTCAAACTTTCGGTTTTTCAATACTTTTTACTGAGCGCTGTATATTGATCTGTTCACGAGTAATAAGCGATGAAAGTCAAAATAATCATTTTTTCTTAAAATATTAATAACTCGGTCCAAAAAAAATCGCACAGCAATGAACAACCACTCAAAATAAAGGAAAAAGATCCCTACAAGATACAAATAACAGAAATTTTCTATGATTTTTGTTTGACAGCCATTTGTATCAATCAATGTCAATACTTTTGTAAAAATGGAAAAAAAATATCAACAGTCACCATGACCAAAATTCATCCGTGGCCTGATCTGGTAAATACGGTAGATGATCAATGGTGGTCAATTAATTCAAATCACAATTCATGAACGTAATGACATAAGAAAAAAAATCGTAAATCACTTAAATTGACACGAAATAAATAAAGAAGCAGTAGGACGGACAAAGTGACAAGGATTAAATGTCATTTGGGAAAAAATGTAATATTTAGCGGTCATAAATAAGAAGGCAACCCGAATTTCGTAGAATAATGTAAAGGAATAGAAAGTGGAGTCTGAAAACGGATGACAGGCGTGGCATCATTGTAAAATGTAGAGTTAAAGTGCAGAAGGTTTTGAAGATAGAGAGGTTTCAAAATGCAAAACTTTGAAAACAAGGCAGCATAGATGAAGGATAAAACGTTGATGCATATTAAACTAGCTCGATGTGGTCGAATTTTCATGCATCACAAAAAAATTGAAAATATGAGTTTTGTACAGGGTGTTGCAAGATGATACAGAACAGTACGACGGATTGCGCGGCAAACTGTTCAGGGGCACGCGTGATCGCCCAGTGAATACATTTTATAACGGCAATATAACATGGAAGTTACATGTAATGTAACATTGTTATTCTTGTGATAAGTATGAGGTATATAACATGGAAATAATCTGTTATGCAACATTTGTTATACGCAAGTAATATAACTGTTATACATCGTTTTGGCGTTACAGTTATGTAACAAAAAATTGTATAATCGTAACATAACACGCTCGTATCAATGTTACTTACGGAACGATGCGTACGTCGTAGTTGACTCAGAAATCAGACAACACTATAACATCCTGAATGAAAGATCCTTTTGATATTTAAAAAAATTATCATAAAGATAATGTTTTTAAAAATAACGGTTTGTCTACAATTACTGCGCACAAAAAAGTGCACAAAATCTAAATTCATTATGTACTGAACAAAAACAGGATAATAAATGTACTATTTAATTTTTCTTAAAATATGATCTATATAGTTAACAATCTAATTAACCATTTAAACGCTTCAAAGTATTAGTGCTAAATAGATCGCAATTTCCATCAAATTATTAAGGTTATGGAAAAAAATTAATTTAACAATGAAATTAATAAGTAAATAAATTAATGCTATTTACTTTTAATGTTTTGCAAAATTTAATTGCTTTTATAAAAAATAATATAATTGCATCAGTTTATAACATATAGGTATATGTAGAGTTGTAGACAATAACAAGTACCCATATCGATGAGTCAAATTGGCGTAGCGGATAGAGTACTAGGTTCGTCATAGGGACCTCACTAAGGTCCCGGGTTCAAAACCTACCAGCGGCAAGTAAGAATAAAATAAAATAATAAAATTTAAATTTAATTAATTAAGAAAAATTTGTCGTAAATTTAGTACGTACTGTTGATAAAAATAATTGGTTAAAAAATGAAATTTATTTTATTTTATTTTCTCTAGTTGCAGTTTAAAGATATCCGATTTACGAAATCTTTTAGATATCAGTTCATGATATCTTTCTGTTCACAAAAAACAGCGCATTGGTTAACATTCTGACATCATTATGTTATCTTTTAGAAGTCTCTTTATGTTATCATTTTCAGAAACAGGATATGCGCATCATACGTGAAACGGAACGCAACGGTAACTGTTGTTTGACGGTTAGATAACATGTTATATAACATGTTATATTACTGAGTCGGAAATTGTAACTTAAATGTAAGTTACGTGTAACATTAGAGTAATGTAACCTGTTATATTCGGTTACATTGCTACTATATTTACTGTGTTCACTGGGCGATACAGCATACGATACTGACATTACCGACTTTTCGAGTAAATCACGCGCCTTTCCCAGTAAGCAAGAAACATTGTGTGTGTGCGCGTGTGTGTGTGTGTGTGTGCGCGTGTGTGATTAACGTTTTTAAAATGTTGATTTTAGATAAATTTTTTAAACCCCAGATAGCCACAAATGTATGTATGAGCACAAATTGTTCTCATGTTGCTAAGATATTAGCATCTTGCTACGCATTTACGTCGTCCCTTGTGCTGTTATTTGCTAGCATTCGACACTGATCTTAAGTAATGCTAGCATAATGTTTGAAACGTGCAAAGAATTTTATTTCCGACATCGAATGCTAGCAAACAAGCACAAGGGACGACATAAATGCGTAACAAGATGCTAATATCTTTATTATATTAACTGGCTATCTGGGACGTTGTGACTTAATGTTTCATAAATATTTTAAAAATATTACTTAATAATATTGCTGTCCTAATATTATTATAACATTTTTAAAACATTTATTAAATGTTTTAAAATTTTTTAAATATTATTAAATGTTATGTCATAATGATGTTGTATACAACGTTAAAAACTACATATTTAGAAACGTTACAATGTTAGTGAATAATATCAAGAGACACGGTAGTGGCTCGCGTCAAGTGAATGCGCAGCGCGAGCCCGACCGTGCTCTTTACGCGAGTACGCGACTTGCGAGCACCCGAGATTATTGGATCTCAAAAACGGCTAAACCGATCGAGTTCTAACTAGGCTCAATCGAAAGCTTGGGGTCGATTTATATTAGAAAACTACTTTTATTTTTTCTTTACATGTCTTATAAGTGGCGATATCGCGACGCAAAGTCCAAAATGCCAAAATTTCATTTAAGATACGCCATCGTCGTCATTATTATCATTATCGTCAACCTTGTAGGTATCTCTGCGGGTAATGCAGGTGCCGAAAATGAGGGACGAAATTCCATCTCACGCATCCGCTACCATGTGGCGTTCGCATCTCACTATGTGGGGATTGGCCACAAGAGAGAACCACTAGAGTAGGAAAAAAGGAACTAGTGGATGTACGTGTGGCTGCCCTGCGCGGGAAGATTCGGCGCCACAGTTCAGTTGTTGGTTAGACGCGCTAAGCGAGAGCATCTCCCTATGTTGTACTCGAGAGAGAATAAAAGTTTATTACGTTGTAATCCTTTGGTCTCATTCTCTACTTCCTCGACGAACCAGCAAGTGGGAACCGCCGGAATCACCACCTGTGAGAAGGCGGCGCCGATATCCCACAACTATAGCATCGTGTATTAAGTCACGTAGGTCGCCAGTCGCTCGCTCGCGCCACGCGTCAGCTTGCGCGTGATAGTTGAGGTTATGTTATGAATGACAGTTTCGTTAAGTAGTGTATTATTGAACCGTTTGAGTTTAAAGTGCCTTTCATTGTGTCTTTAATATTGATAATGTGTCGATGTAAAACCTCGAGGGAGAAGGAGGGGAAGAGAGAGAGAGAGAGAGAGAGAGAGAGAGAGAGAGAGAGATTGATTGATTGATCTTTTATTAGCTTTCTCAGCTATTTTCAATACATATATATACAATTTTATGCTACATCATTAAAAACAAACTCTTTTAGCATTCGTTTAAACATTTCTAAATGATTACAATGTTTAACTTCGGGTGGTAATGCGTTATACATTAACACACCCTCATAAAATAAACTTTTTTGCGCGCTTCTTGTTTTTCGAAATTCTATAACAATATCCCCTGTCTGCCTAGTTTCGCGTTCTCCCTCTACTATTCTAAGTCTATTACTAAATTGCTCCGGCATCATATTATTTAAAATCTTAAAAATAAATATGCACGTGTTGTAATACAGCCTTTGTCTTATGGTCATAAATTGCAACGCTTGGTGCATACATTTAACTTTGGTACGTCTGTCACATTGCAATATGACTCTCATAGCTCTATTTTGCACTTTTTGGAGCCTACTTAACTATGTATCTCCCATATCTAATAGTAGCATCGCACAATACTCAAAGTGAGGTGCTATTATTGTCTTGTATATCGTACATCTAGTGTAAGCCGAGATAAAGTTTCCTATTCTATTTAAAAAACTTATCTTCTTCCCTATTTTCTTTAGCATGTAATCACAGTGACCGCTAAATCTAAGTCTATCATCAATAATTATACCCAAGTACTTTATTACTTCTACACGCTCAATCTCATTTCCATCCAAACATCTCACAGTAGTATTGCCTCTCAATTCTTTTCTTATCCCTCTAACTAACATATATTTTGTTTTCCCCGAATTCATCTTCAGTTTATTAATATTCATCCATTCCTCCACTACGTTAAATGCAATATTCAATTTCCTCTCTACTTCCGCACTACTCTCACCTGTTACATATATTAAGGTATCGTCCGCAAACATTTTTATATTACACATATCCGAGCAAACGTTAACAATATCATTCATATATATTATAAACAACAATTAGCCCAATACCGAACCCTGTGGCACTCCGTATTCCGTAGTCATTATCTTAGACCATCTATCATTAAATTGAACTTGTTGCATTCTATCTTTTAAGTACGACCTAAACCATTCTAGAACTGTTCCTGTAATACCATACTGGTATAATTTCTCTAATAATCTTTCTCTATCAATTGTCTCGAAAGCTCGTTTAAGATCTACAAAAATAACTCCTACTATTTGTCTCTCACTAATAATCAATTTCCATTCATCTATAACTGTTTGAATTGCTGTTTCACACGAATAATTTTTTCTGAAGCCCGACTGATGTTCCGTTATGATATTATTACTTTCTAGGTAGACCTCAATTTGCTTTTTAACTATTATCTCTAGTACTTTTTCATATATTGGTAATATATTAATAGGCCTATAATCACTTGCCCTCTTAGGTTTCTCTATTTTTGGTATTGGAATTATCGTGGGGATGTTTTCCACTCTTTCAAAAAACAACCCTCACTCAATGACTTATTTATTATATCACAATATTCCTCTCCAATGACACAAGACACCGTTTTTAATATATCGCTAGTTATTCCTTCTTCTGTGCCTTTCTTTTTTGGTAATTCCCTAGTAATTATTTTTACTTGTTCTGTCGTAATTGACTAAACTTTTTCTAGCTCTCCCTTCTTTTCAATACAATAAATAGTTCTCTTATTTGTGCTTGTTGTATAATTCTTATCTATAGATTTTATTATGTCTTTAATACTTTGTATATAATATAAGTTAAATTTATCAGCTAAATCACACTCTATATTATTGTCTAATATTTCAAAATCTATTTTTCCTACAACTTTTGCGCCTATTGGTCCTCCTCTAATAATTTCTTTTAATGATTTCCACATAGTTGTAGGATTGTTACTATTATGATCAATCATATTTTCATAATATTCTTTTTTCTTTATTCTAATTAAATTAACTACTGCATTTCTTTCTATTTTAAATTGTTGCCAGTTTTGTTCCGTGCTATCGTACAGTGCTTTTCTATAAGCCTCATCTCTTCTAGTCGCTAACTCTTCTATTTCCTTTGAATACCATTTTTTCCCTTTCCATATTTTCGGTATTCTAAAAATTTTCTTAGGTGCTAAGATGTCTAGCGCATCTACAATACTATTAATTAAATTCTTTGTCTTTACATTAATATCTAACTCATTAATATCTCATATCCTTTTTCTAAATTACTCTCCACTAGCTTAATAAGCTCATCCGCATTATATCTACTATAATCCCTGCCACTGAATTCTTTATATTTATTTACAGTCTTATTTGTATTTATCACGACTTTTATCCATGCATGATCCGTTATCTTAGGTTCGTACTTGACTTCTACATTTACATCTTTATTCGCAAAAACTAGATCTATAATTGTTTTACTATTTTCGGTAACTCTCGTTGGTTTATCCACATATTGCTTCATACCTAGACTTTGCATAGTCGTTAGTAGTTTATTTGTATAATAAGAGTCTGTCATACAATCTATATTAAAGTCTCCTAATATTATACACTCTTCTTTTATCGTTAATTCTTCTACTATCTCCTCTAAGAATCCTATAAACTCTCCATGTGACGCACTCGGTGAATGATATATTACCATTAACACTCCTTTAAATAATTTCTCTTTCACTTCTATTGCAACGCACCACACAATTCTTTCTAATTTTTTCAATACTACTATATCATACTTGATATCATCTCTTACATACAGAGCAACCCCCCCTGTATTTCTATTTTCCGCGTCGCATCTAACCACACTGTATCCCGGTACACTTATTTCACTGTCTTCAATTTCCGCAATTAGTCTTGACTCCGACAATGCAATAACTGCCGGATTTAATTTCTTCATAATCTGATGGTGTATCTCGTCCTTATGTGCCATTAAACTTTGCGCATTTGTATACAGTATATGTTCCTCTTCCTTCTGTGATTGCTATTTTGCATCCTCCCAGCCGGCCCTTCTCTTTTCCTCTTGTAGAACTCTTTTGAACGTCGGACATTCCGGGCTCAATGCATCATAGTCATCTTTTATCTTCAAGTTATACGTTTGGTTTTTATACATACAATTTACACATTTCTTCTCATTTGTTGTACACTCATTTGATTTGTGATTACCTGCACATTTATGGCATGCTTCATTTCGCGTACAGTATTTCACAAAATGGTGATAGCCCCAGCATTTAAAGCATCTCTTAACACTAATATGATTAAATACAGGACATCTTTTCCATCCTATATTTACTTTTCCTTGGCTCAACATTAATTCATATGTTTTTTCATCTAGTTCAATTATTATGGCGCCTTCTGTTTTACCTCTTCTGTTAGGTTGAGTTTTTAATCTTTTCACTATTCTCATATTATTTTCTTCTTGTGTTCCAAGTTTATTTTGCTTTTTAATTGAATCAATTAATTCTTTATCACTCAAGTTCTATTCTTCTTCGTCAATATAAACAATTTTTACTTTCGGCTTTATCTGTAGTGACTCAGTAACTTTAAATTCATCACCCAGCTTGTTTTGCACTGTAGTTTTCAATTTTGCCATTTCTTCTCCATTCTCACCCAAGATGACTGTACCATTGTTTCCTCTCCTTATTTTCGTTACTCCCATTTCCATATTCTTTATATCTACTTTCTTTTTTATTAACATAGCCGTATCAACATTTTCTTGCTGAACCTTAGGTTTAACAATTATAACATTTTCTTTCTTCTTTTCTTTAACTATCTTACTATAACTCTTCTGTGCTCCTCTTGATGAATTACTAGGTCCAGTGGACAGCATCCTTTTTACTTCTTCTAGCTCTTCTTTGATATTCTTTAACTCATGCTGGATAATTTCCTTTATCATCACTTTAATTTCCTTCTTACATATAGTCTCGTCTTTTATTTCTTTTATTGTTCTTATGAGCCAATCAATTTTTAGGTCCATATTTGCCGATCTACTCGTGCTTGTGCTTGGTCTTCCAGATGCTCCTGCCGATCCGAGCCTATTTCTGTTGCTACTTGCCGTTTTCTTAACTTCTCCAATTTCATTCTCTATCCCAAATTTTGCAAAGGGGCCCTGGCACGGTACTAGTTCATTATTTCTATCATAAATTTTGTGTTTACATCAATATTCGGTGTCCTCTTCTATCGTCGACATTTGTGTTCCGCCGCTGTCGATTCGCTACACGTCAGCAGATTCCATCCACGTCAGTGCTTGCTTGTCACAACGTCGTTGATACACATGATTATAGAAATATAATTCAGCTATTCACAGATCTGCCTTTCCCGGCTAGATAACGATTCCTGTTGTCACTGGTCCATAGAACTATCACCATACTAATTTTATACTTTTCTACTGCTCTCTTTTCTTCTCAAAACACACTATAAAGACGGAGCGATGTTCGACACGTCTACTCCATTCCAGACCCGCAGAAGAGAGAGAGAGAGAGAGAGAGAGAGAGAGAGAGAGAGAGAGAGAGAGAGAGAGAGGGAGAGGGAGAGGGAGAGGGAGAGGAGAGGGAGAGGGAGAGGGAGAGGAATAGGGAGAGGGAGAGGGAGAGGGAGAGGGAGAGAGAGAGGGGGGGGAGAGAGAGAGAGAGAGAGAGAGAGAGAGAGAGAGAGAGAATAAAGAAAGCGGACAGCGGAAAGGACCGGGACGAGAGAGAGTGGAACGTGAACAGTCATATGAAATACGCTTTTACACAATTTTATATGCTTTGCGTAATGTAAAAAACATGTACGATAGCTCCGACACTGATTATTTGCTTTCTAAGGGTGCGTTCGGGGAGACACTATTAACGCTACAAACGCTAACGCTATCTGAACTGTTCGTGGAGCCAATAGCGTGGTAGTGATAGCGAGTTCCGTGAACAGCTATAGCGTAGCAAACGCTGTTGGGCAGTTGATTAGCCACTGCCAGCAATATTAACAAAATGTTTATATATATATTAATAATTATTTATGTTAACTATGTTACTTAGTATATTTATTATTATTTTTCTTTATATATATATATGATACTTATTTGTTTATATTTATTTTATATTCAATATTTTAATAATTATAAAATGATTATTAAACAATTAAATTTTTCAATGAAAATTGAAATTATTGAAGTTCACAAAATAAAAATTATTAAAATTATTTACGATCTTATTAAATAAATTTTTTAATTTTTAAATAAATTAAATAATTAATAAGTCCTATATATTACTCTTTAATCAAAATTATTTTATATGTAATAAAATAAAATAATTTAAACAATTTCCTATAAATTTTTATTTTGTTCCATTTTTCTATCTCAATTCAAAATCAAATTAATTATTAATTTATATTTATTTTACATAATAATATTATATGTTTGAAGCTTATGCCTAATATAATTTTTTTATGTAAATTTATGTTCTTTTGCATTATGTCATATACTGTCGCTCTTGAATTGCATTATTTAAACTAAAATTTTAAAATAATATATGATTACGTTATCAATTTAATTGATAATAATGATACTTAAGTCGTTTACATATTTGCAATTGGTACAGAAAAGGATTGCATTTCAAGACAAACAGTACATGCAGTCTAATGAATCAAAATAGTATATATTATTATATACATATTTTGATGAAAAATAATATTAAACTCAAAGATCCAGTCTTGATCACCTTGATAGAAATATATTAATGAAATATTTCACAAAAACTTTTTTATTTGATCCCTTTTTATTATTTATTAAGATTTATTAAAATGCATTAAAATTCATTAAAATTTATTAAAAATTAATATTTAACATTTATTGAAATTTATAAAATTTATTTATATAATAAATAACAATGTAATAAAATAAATTTTATGAATTTTAAGAAATTTTAACAAATTTAAATGAGTATATATTAAGGAATTTTAATATATTTTAATAAATTTAATAAATTTTAATGAAACAGATCTCTCTCTCTCTCTCTCTCTCTCTCTCTCTCTCTCTCAATGAAGAGAGATTTTTAATTAAATATTTTCATTAGGACATATAAACAATTTCTTATTTTCTTCTTTCAAGATTACGCATAAATTTTCTCTAACCTTAAAAGAGAGATAGCACGTGATGTTTAAACAGACAATGGTGGGGATTGAGCCAAACGCTATCCATGCACTACCTCTGAAGCAGTAGCACGGATAGCGCACGTTTATGACGTCAAACGCTACGGACAGTGACGTCATCATAATTTTGATAGCGCTATCCAGCGTCTCCGCGAACAGCGGTAGTGCTACGTAGCGCTAATAGTGAGCTCCCCGAACGCACCCTAAGGCTTAAGCCTTACCCCGCATAACCTATTCGCGTCGCAGGCGCAGCGGTCAAGGCATCTAGGCATGCGCAATGACGTCACAGCGACGCAAACACCGTATTGGTCAGGAAAACCAAAAAGCGCGCGTATCTCAGGGAAGAAGCTTGCGAACACGAGTGAACACACACACACACACACATACACACACACACACACACACTCGCGTGAGTAGCCATTACGTGCGGTCGTGCTCGCATGCTCTCCCGGTCCCTTTGTGTTTCGGGTGCCAGAATACGCGTCAAACTGTACCTAGTCGAGTAGTGGTGCCCGTAAATAAAGTGTCGATATTGTTATTAACTTGGCCAGTGATTTCCTGCCCTGTCGCTCTTATCCTGACCACAGCCTTCGTCTCCATAACCTGCCGAGACTTCGGCCTACAGGTTATTAATATAAATGTAATGTAGAAAAGAAAAAGAAGTCCTACATAATCATGAGATCAAGAGACACAGTAGTGACTCATGCCAAGTTATGACTATTTATACAAATTTTTTATTGATTGTTCTCAAATTGTCATATTATAGATGTATTAAATAATTAACTGAGCTACGTTACTCTGTAATTTAACTTTACACTGGTGTCGATGACATAGATGAGATGCTGTGTGATATAGAATTGTGTATCAGTTAAATATTGCTGTAACCGTCAAGTAATTTTATTATATAAATTTATTATAGATGTTTTAAACATTTGATTAAGCTATGTTACTCTCTAATTCAACTTTACACTGGTGTCGATGATATATGAGATGTGATATTTGTGCATCGGTTAAATGTTGCTGTAATTGTCAATCAATATTAACAACTATTAATTAGCTTTAATAAAACTTTCAATAAATATTTTTAATAATACTACTTTTTATTCTTTGCTTTATTAGTAACGTATATAATTGTTGGTACTTGATGATAAAAGAGAATCCTTATCTTTACAATATTGTGACGATGCACACCAAAAGGCATCGTCCCTCGGTGCGAGAGCCGCCTAACTAAGAGGCGAAAAGGAGCAAAGCGCCAGCTCTCACCTAAATTCTTTGTTAACGGCCGCGACCAAGGACCGAGCGAACGGTAGCGTCGACGACATCTCCCCGCGCACGCGCCCGTCTCCTCCGCAGGAGTAGGGAGAGCGGAGGACGGAAACGACCGAAAGCGCGACGACCGTACCCGAACTCACGCCTCCACGGGTATAAAAACCGGGAGAAACCGCGACAAAAGTCACTTCTGTCATCCGCCATGATACCGTCCGTACCCAGCACCCGACGAGAACGCATTTTCAGCGAGAAACCGATTCCCCGGGGTGAAGCGTCTTCGCCTCGACCAAGCATTCTTGGTGATCGGCCATCGCTAGCTTGAAACCTACCACTACATCTCCTACCACCAGGCGCTACCGTAGATTGAAGCACGTGGGGTAAAGCGTCTTTGCCCCCGCCAAGAGTACTTGACAGCTTGTAATTTCACGTACGTCTGCTTCCCCCCACCGGCCAGCACGGGAACGAGGGTCTCGCCCTCAATCGAGCGTACTCAATCGGCCATCCCGTAATTCTTAAAAAGAAACCAAACTACCGAGGCGGACCCGCAGTCCGACTCGCCAATATCCCCCCACCGGCCTAGCTTCCACGCTCCGCCTCAGGATCCGCGCCCACATTCACGAAGCCGCGCTTCTTCCGAAAAACGCGTAAATCACGTACCCAATAACTAGCGCCGCGAAACAATTGTAAGCCGCACCACCGCGATACCGATCCGTTTACGTAGGCTCTGCGCTGCTACCGAACTCTTGTACATATTCCATACGCATTATATTGTTCCGTGTGTTACTAATATCGTCCGCGTCCAATTTAAATGTAATTATTCATCCACTTCATCTCTAATCAAAATAAAGGCTTGCTACGTCAATTATTAAGAAACCACGTAAAAGACTGTTCTTTCTTTCCCCACCGCTCGAACCGCTCGTGAGCTACTCCGCAGCCACAGGCAGGTATTTACAACATTATTAGTATTTAACTGATTCACAACTTTATACTCAGCTCAACATTATACCTTATCTTTTTTAATCATCAATTGGTTACATTTCAATTCAATCTCGATATCAATCTCTGATACGGATTTCTAGTTGGCGCATGTTCTATATATATATCATTACTTTTGTACAGAAAAAAAAACGTAATACTCTCATTTTATAGTGTCAAATTATAAAAATTGTTTTGTATTAAAATTGTATAAAAACTGGATAAAGAATAGTAATAATGTTTTAGTTTCTATAAAAATATTTGTTCTTATAATTGGCGCAAAATATTTAGATATCACTATTTTTGTAGAAAAGTTAATTTGTGTGTGTAAGTATAAACTTAAAAAATTTCAGGAATATATATTACTTAGGTTAAATTTGACATATTTAGTATACATTACTTAGGTTAATATATATTACTTAGGTTGAATTTGACACACTTAGTATATAATACTTGGGTTGAACCATCCATAAGTATTGTTACGATCGCGCTGGACGCACGATGCATTTCGACTCTCGGCTGCGTGGCGTCCTCCTTAGCAACCACGCTGTTTACGCGCTCGTCAGATTTGATCCGGAGCTGTCAACCCGAACGGACGTGCTCCGTTTCTTTGTCCGAAAACATTCTGTATTTCAAGCTTTACATTAAAGAGCTTTGAAAGAGAGAAAACGTCTTTCTTATTTCGTGCGGGAGTGCGTGAGTGAGAGAGCGAAAGGCAGTTTTGCCGGACAAACGCAACATTTTTGAGGGCTCGTCCGAGCCACGAACAATAGACAACGAGCTTTGATCGAAAGGAATGTTATCGAGGACGCCGACTCGAACCAGTCCTAGTGTCACGCCTGCGGAAGAGGAAGCCGGGATGCCTGTCACTAGGAGTAAGGCTCGTGAGCAGGCTTCGGAGCTTGTGTCGGCGGAAGCCGCTACGCTACAAGCCGTTCTCGAGATCCGGCAGTTATCGCCAAGAGCGCGACGAGCAAGCTCAGAGGGAGGCGGAGCTCAAGGCAAAGCTACAGCAACACGAGGATGAGCTCATACGTCTCCAAAGAAACCAAATAAGTCAATCTGTTGTTAGAGCGTGCGAGGATTCGGGCTTGTGTCTCGCGGAAGAGGAGAGCGTGCGCACGGAATGCGGTTTTAAGTTAAAGCCTGATACGTACGATGGGTCGGTCCCATTACGAGAATTCTTTGCGCAATTTAATTTGATCGCGTCTGCAAATCGGTGGAGCGACTCAGTTAAAACTATCGCGCTTGCATCTTGCCTGCGGAGAAAGGCACGTTCTGTGCTCGAGACAGTGCAGAATTTAGATAATCTCGAATTCGCAGAATTAAAATCGAAGCTTGAGTTACGTTTCGGAGAGGGCCATCTGTCTCAGAATTTTTATACGCAATTTACGAACCAAAAACAGAAATTTGGGGAGGATTTGGCCGCGTTTGGTTTGGATCTTGAAAAACTCTCGCGCCTCGCTTACCCCAAATGCCCGTACGCAGTTCTTGATAAAATCGCCTGTGTGCAATTTATTTCTGCGATTTCCGATAGATTTATTAAACGGACTCTCCAACTTGAAAATATAACATCATTAAATTTGGCTGTAGAAAGAGCGAAAACTTCAAAAATTATTCAAGGGGAAAGTTTCAAACGAAGGAAAGGGAATTTTAATAAGAATTTTTGGGAGGGAGGTAAGGAAGGTATGCACGGGGAGGAAGAGACGAATGTGGAGAAAGGAAAAGAAAATGGAAAGGATGAAAAAGTTCGAAAAGAGAATTCGCGTGGCAGCAGGTTTAGCGCCAACCGCGGGGAATGTTGGACTTGCGGGAAGATTGGGCATTTCCGCTCTGATTGTCCTAGCGAAAAGGGAAACACGGCTTAGTCGAACTTTTCGGGGAGAGTTCGGCTAGAAGAAATTATTTCCCGAATGTTAAGCAACCTTTTAATATAAAAGTTAATAGAATTAAGAGGAATTTTGATTATTTCTTGTTTAAAGATAAAGTAGATGGAAAAGAGTGTTCTTTCAAGGTCGATACGGGTTCTGATGTTACAATTATAAATAGTAAATTTGTTATAAAGGAAAACAGAAAAATTTTATCGGAACATTTAAATCTTGGATATCCCATTGGGGAGAAGGTCCCTGTTAAATCTCAAGTCGAAATAAAAGTAGAAATAGGGAAATATGTTGTTCAAGTTCCGATGTTTGTTGCTGAAATAAATGATGATTGTCTTCTCGGGGTAGGTTTCTTAAAAATTGTTAATTTGGAACGAACTTCTGAAAATGTTTTTGGTACTCCTGAATTAACTGAAGTAGCTCGAATTGAAGTTTCTTGTGAAAAAGTCCCAATTTCCTTGAAAGAACTCTTTGAGGAAAATTCTCAGAATTTGAATTATTTAGAGAAAAAAATCTTTGCTAATTTTCTGACAGAATTTGAAGATATATTTTTTGAAAATATTGTTGCGGGAAATTGTAATGTTGTCAAACATGTCATAAATGTGCAAGACTCTTCTCCCATTAAACAGGTACCTCGCCGAATTCCAATTCAAATGAGAGAAGAAGTAGATAAAATTATTGAGGAAATGCGATCTCAAGGAGTAATAGAGGAATCGCAAAGTCCATAGGTTTCTCCAGCAGTTTTAGTAAAAAAGAAGGATGGCTCAATTAGATTTTGTGTGGATTTTCGGAAGCTCAATGCGGTAACTATTAAAGATTCATATCCCCTCCCCAGAATTGATGATATTTTGGATCAACTCTCAGGTAATTCTTGGTTTTCTACCTTAGATCTTAAGAGCGGTTATTGGCAACTTAAAATTCATTCGGAAGACAAAATAAAAACGGCTTTCTCTATCAGCAAGGGGCTTTGGCAATTTACGGTGATGCCCTTTGGTTTATGTAATGCTCCTGCTACGTTTGAGCGCCTCATAAAGGAGGTTTTGCGAGATTTAATTTCAAAAATTTGTTTGGTTTATTTAGACGACGTAATAATTTATGGAAAAAGTTTTGCTGAGATGATGGAAAATCCTAAAAAAATATTTTTACGATTACAAAAAGTAAATTAAAAATTAAATCCAAAAAAATGTGTTCTTTTTTCAAAAAATGTAAAGTATCTGGGGCATGTAATTTCCGCGGAGGAAATTTCTACGGATTCTGAAAAAGTTGCTGTCGTTAGAGAATGGCCCGTTCCTCACACAAAGAAACAATTACGTAGTTTTCTCGGATTTGCTTCGTATTATCGTAAATTTGTGAAAGATTTTTCTTCTATAGCTAAACCTCTTTTTGGGTTAACGGAGAGTCAAACTAAATTTGTTTGGGAAGGGAAATGCCAGGAAGCTTTTGAGAAATTAAAATGTATGTTGACTTCTTCCCCGATACTTTCTTTCCCGAAAGGAGAGAGTAAATTTATTTTAGATACCGATGCCTCCAATATTGGAATTGGCGCGGTTTTATCTCAAAATCAGGAGGGGAAGAAGAAGGTCATTGCGTATTTTAGTCGTGTTTTAAGTAAGGCCGAGCATAATTATTGTGTAACTCGCCATGAACTTTTAGCGATAGTGGATTTAATTAAATGTTTCCGTCATTATCTTTTGGGACGGAAATTTTTGATCCGAACGGATCATGTTTCGTTACGTTGGCTTTTGTTTTTTAGAGATTTGGAAGGACAATTGGCTCGCTGGCTGGAAAGACTCCAGTAGTACGAATTTGTTATTGTTCATCGGAAAGGACGGTGTCACGGTAACGCTGACGGATTGTCCAGACGGTTATGTGAAACGCATGGTTGTGAGTATTGTGCTAAAGTTGAGCGAAGAGATGCTGAAATAAATGGCAAGGCAGTCGCTCGCATCGTTTTCGAAGGGGAAAATTTGGAGGACTGACGTAGAGATCAGACACAAGATTCAAGCATTTCGATTTTTCTTCGAGGCAAGGAGAAAGGAGTTCGCCCACCTCGCACAGAATTTACTTCGAGGGATGTTTCTTCTCGGATTTACTGGTCGTACTGGGATGCCTTAATTTTGAAAGACGGAATTCTCTATAGGAAATGGGAAGCTCCAAACCTTAAATCCAACTTTCTTCAGCTTATTGTTCCTCGTAAACGGATTAAGGAAGTCTTGCAGGAAGCACACGACTCTCCTTCCGGAGGACATTTTGGAATAAATAAGACTTTGGAAAAGATCCGTAAGCGTTTCTTCTGGGCTACCTGCAAACAGGACGTTGAAGAATAGTGCAGAACTTGCAAGATCTGTATTTCTAAGAAGGGTCCCTTAGGTAAAGGAAAATCTCCTCTTCAGATTTATAATGTTGGAGTTCCCTTGGAGAGGGTTCAGATAGATATTCTTGGTCCTCTTCCGGCGACTATGATTGGGAATAGATTTTTGCTCGTCATCGTTGATTGCTTCACAAAATGGGTAGAAGCTTTCCCTCTGAAAAATTTTAAAGCAAAGACAGTAGCTGACGTTTTTGTTAACCAGTTTGTTTCCAGACACGGGGTGCCTGTGGAAGTCCATATGGGTCAAGGGAAAAATTTTGAATTTTGAAGCTTTTCTCGGAATTGATGAGACTTCTCGGAATTAGAAAAACAAGAACTACTCCACTTCATCCTCAATCTGATGGGCAGGTCGAACGTCAACATCAAACAATACCAAATTATTTGGCAAAATTTGTTTCTGAAAACCAGGAAGATTGGGATCGTTGGGTTCCCATGTTTCTTTTAGCTTATAGATCATCGAAGCACGAGTCTACCGGTATGACTCCTGCGGAGTTTTATTTTGCACATGATCTTAGATTACTCTTGGATCTTTTGCGAGGAGGTCCTTCGAAACTTCAGGAAGAGAGGTCGTCTTCGGAAGAAAATTTTGTGGAAAATCTTCAAGCGAAGTTGGAAGAAATTCATTCTTGTGTTAGAAAAAGGATGAATTTAAAATCTTCTCAAATGAAAGCACATTATGATCGACAAACTAGGGAAGTTCTTTTTCAGGAAGGAGAAAGAGTCTGGTTCTACAATCCTCATAGGATTAAAGGTAAAGCTCCAAAGTTGCAAGGCAACTGGGAAGGCCCCTTTTTGGTGGTCAAGAAGTTAAGTGACGTTGTTTATTGCATTCAGAAAACTTCCAGGCATAAAAATAAGGTGGTTCATGCGAATAGGCTGGCTCCGTTTTTGAGGAGAAATTTTTAGAAATGTTGGGACAAATCGGAGTTCGGAAATCCGTCTTGAGAAAGAATTACTTTTTTGGGGGGAGAAAAGGGGAACTTGAATTTTTAACAATTTTAACAATTTATTGCGGGAAATTTTTGTTTTTCTTTTTCAGAAGCAAGGTCTTCCGTCTTGGAGAAGGTATTCCTAAGAGGATTTTTCGAGAATTGTCTGGAAGACGTCGATAGTGTAATCTTTCATAAGAAAAGAATTTAAGAAGACCGTCTCGCTCACGGTTTTCGACCGTGGTTTCCCGTGAGACTTTGGGCAAATGCCGAGACGGGGACAAGGGTGCTCTTATAGGGCGAGAGGGATCGACGGGAAATTACCTCCCCCTTGTTAGAAGAGGAGCGGCGTCGGCAGTGGTTACGAGCAGGAGCGGCGTTGGCAGCGGTTACGAGGAGCAACGCAGAGTGGTTCACGCAGTCTTGGAAACGGAATTCCTGAGGAGTTTTCCCGAAGCTGGGGGGAGAGCCTGATTGGCTGCCTCCGAGAAGGGGACTCGAGGAAAAAGGAATTAAGATCCCGTAGATGCAGAAGAACGGGAATGGAAGTGTGGCCCGGTAACCTGAAGCAGCAGCTCAGGGTAGGGCAGGAAATCACTCTGAAGTCCTGATGTCTGCAGGGAAACGTTTTACCGCTTGAAAACTGCCCTCTTCGATTGTCGGGACAATCTTGGTGGGAGGGGGGGGGGGGGGCAGTGTTACGATCGCGCTGGATGCACGATGCATTTCGACTCTCGGCTGCGCGGCGTCCTCCTTAGCAACCACGCTGTTTACGCGGACGCGCTCGTCAGATTTGATCCGGAGCTGTCAACCCGAACGGACGTGTTCCGTTTCTTTGTCCGAAAACGTTCTGTATATCAAGCTTTACATTAAAGAGCTTTGAAAGAGAGAAAACGTCTTTCTTATTTCGTGCGGGAGTGCGTGAGTGAGAGAGCGAAAGGCCGGACGAACGCAAGAGTATATACCACTTAGGTTGAATTTGATTAAAATTTTTATCTTGAATTTGTAATTTTTTCCTTATATTACTTAGGTTGAACCATCCAATAATTTTTTTGTTTAAAGAAAAAACCAAACACTAGGCGCCTTTTTTTACATTTATAATAACGTTGCAGCAATTATTTTTTGCGTACTGGGTTCTCTCTTATAAGAAAAGATTGATAGAAATGTGAGTGCATAGGAAGACATTTAACCCTCCGTCTGTACACTGATCCCAAAAGGGAACAAGCGAAATTTTTCACTTGTGTAGCCACAAGATTGTTGATAAGCGGAGCTTGACTCCCCTTCCTAAAAAAACTTAGTAACAGTAGGTACTCATACCCGGAAGGACGCTTCGACCCGGCGCTTGTTGTTAACACAGCAGCGTGTAAAGTTTACAAGTGTTCCCAAAAAGACCCAGTATACAGACCGTGTATGTATTTCGTGACGGTAAGAAATATTTGATTTTTGTATTTTTCTTAATTGTTTTATTATTTTTATGATGTTTTTACTTGAGTTACAAGCATAATTTGCTTTTTTAAGTTTATAAAGTTTACAAATCACAATGGCTACTAGGACTTTAGAGCAGATTCGTTATTTTTTTTCGAGAGCGGCAGACTCAGATATATGACATTATAATTTCTTCAATTTTGATTATTTTCCATTATATCTGAATTTTTTTATAATATGTACTATAATTTTTTATAATAAAAAAAGATTTGTGTGAAAAATTGTTATTTTATTATGTTCCCATTACCAGAAAAATACCTTATTTTCAGTCATGCAAATAATTATACTTTTCACAACCGACACATATAAAACAATTTTTTTCTGAAAAGTCGTACCTTAATCTAAAAAACCTCAAAATATTTTTTCTTAATAATAATTTGTTAAGTTATGAATTTTTTTTACAAAATTCCAATTTTTGTCAATCTCGAGATATTTAAAATGTTATTATAAAAAAACTTTTTAATAAATGACCAAAATAACTATTGAAATTTAAAATGTAATTACTCAAAAGTAATTAAGAATTTTTTCAGATTTTTTGCATGTATTTAACATTAAAAAAAAGAGGATAGGACAAAAAGGGGTCAGAGTACAGACCGTGTTAGTGAAAATAAGTGTACAGATGGAGGGTTAATTTAAAAAATTGTTTCACATTATATATAAATAATTATTTAGTGCATAGAATTTCACAAAATATGTTCTACGAAACCACCATTATTTTCTAAACATAATGCGACTTTTTTATCGCGTTTCACGTAACGTATCAGATGTAATATCGCGATATGTTTTTCGTATTTTTTATCTATTAAATCATTGCGACTCGTAGATGTAATGTGTTATATACTTTATCTTGTATAAAACCTCATGCAAAAAATCTAAAGGTGTTAGATTAGGTGATCGTGATGGCTACCTCGTGCAGATCACTATGAATGCCTATCCATTTATTTTGAAATTTACAATTTAAAACTGTATAAGCAAGAGCAAAAGTATGGGTTTGATGGCTGTCTTGTTGGAAAATGATATTTTAATGGATGTTTAATGGAACACCTTTTAATAAATTTAGCAGTGTTTCTTCCAGAAACTCAGAATATGTTTCTGCCATGATGTTATTTTTGAAGATTTATATGATTTGATAATTAATCATCTACAATTCTTTTTTCAGGAAAACGCTCAGCGTACAATATTACAGCCTATTTTCTATTTTTATAGCATTTGCTCGTAGAGCAACATATTTGCCAACTCTTCATTAGTGTAATAAGAACGCTCCACCATTTATTGCGTTTTCGATCTGTTGTCTGTATCGTTTTACTTAAAGAAAAAAACATCAAGCATAGAGACAGACAAAAGACAACCAGATTATCATCATCGGTATACTGATTCTTTTTTGTCGATCTCTGTGTTTGACGGTCATTTCCTTAAGTGAAACGATACAGACAACAGATAGAAAACGCGGTGAACGATGGAACATTATTACGCAAACAAAGAATTGGCAAATAAGTTGCTCATCTATGGCGAATGCCATAAAAATGAAAGGCCGCAATATTGTACGCTGAGCGTTTTTCTGAAAAGCGGCACCCAGCACACGGATTTTTCCATACGCTATTTACTCGCCTTGTCCAGCATGGAATATTACACGCGTCAAGAAGCCCACAAAATGTGCATCATCGCGCTGCAGAAACAATCAATCGAATGAGAGAAGCCATATAAGCAAATCCGCACGCTAGCAGTAGGAGTATTGCATATGATCTTACTATGGACCATACTAAAGTCCATAGAATAATAAAAAATGATTTAAAGTTACATCCTTTCAAAAGGCGTACAACGTAAAAATTGCTCTTTCAAGATTTGCTCCGTCAAGAAAGATTGTGAATGGGTCTTAGATCAGGTAAATTGTATACTTTGTATAATTGTATTTATCATTCTGCTTTCAAAAGCTTGACAAATGTACATACGAAGTCATGGCAAATAATTCTCGTTTGTCGAATGATTTCTGTTGACACGTTTTTATATCGTGTTAGTCATATATCACCGTGTCTTCCTTCACACTATCTTCTAAATAAAATCTGCTTCTAAAACTTAAATAAAATATAAAATTAATAATTCTGAGCAAGTTGCAAAATAAATAAAAAGTCGTGAAAAAATATATACATCCCATAAGCTTCATTTAAGCTTCCAAAAAATTCGCACGGAGCTCGCTGGGAGCTGCTATGTCCGCTTTTGAGAGCTCCTTGAGAGCTTCATTTGAACTCGCAGAGAGTTTATAAGTCATGTTTTAAGAGCTCCCTGCGAGCTTAGAAGTAATTCCCGGGAAGCTTTTATACAAGCTTCCTGAGAGCTTCATCTAAGCTCGCAAGGAGTTAAGAAATTATGTTTTAAGAGCTCCCTGCGAGCTTCAAAATAATTTTCGGGAAATTTCTATATAAGCTTCCCGGGAGCTCTTATGTCCGCTTTTGGGAGCTCCCTGAGAGCTTAGATGAAGCTATCAGAGAGCTTATATCAGAAGTTTCACGGGAATTATTTTGAAGCTCCCAGGGAGTTCGTTTTGCTGAGTTTCCGAGAACCTTACAAAATTCGACAAAACAAGCTCCCAGGGAATTCATTTTACTGAGCTCCCGAGAATTTTACAAAATTCGACAAAACAAGCTCCCAGGGAGTTCGTTTTGCTGAGTTTTCAAGAAGTTTACAAAATTCGACAAAACAAACTCCCAAAGATTGAACATATCGGGTAAATTAATGTACTGCATGTATAGTCATATAGCCGCGAGTAGTTCGCAAAATCGCCACTAGGCGAAGGCACGGCGCTCCTTCTCGTGAGAAAATTTACTCCAAAAGGCTTATAAAAGAAAACCATCACTCACGGCTTACCTAGCAGTTAATACTTCACTAGCAGCAAAATATAGTATATATTGTTTTTGTTACACGAAGAGAGTTCGTGGGCCTTCGCAACTCAGAGAGAGCTTCCGAAAATTGAGAAAATATAAAAATAAAATTTTTTCCGGCAGCTTTTATGTCTGCTTTAGAGAGCTCTCTGAGAGCTTTATTTAAGCTCGCAGGAAGTTCAGAAATAATATTTTAAGAACTCCCTGGGAGCTTAATCGGAGCTTTGTGCTGTATGGGATTGATGTAATCTTACAGGCTGACGATATTGATTACTTTGTGCGGAATATATTGTGAACAGACGAGTGCATTTTCCGAAGTTACGAGTGCATTGATCGTCAAAACGAGCATCATTACGCGGAAGAAAATCTTCATTGCAGAAAAGAAACGCACGTACAAGGCAGATTTCAGGTCAACGTTTGGCTGGGATTGTGGGTTTGATTATCGGACCGTATATATTTCCAGAAAATATTAATATCACGGCAGAAATATATTGTGAATTTTTGGAAGAAACACTACCAATTTTATTGAAAGATGTTCCATTAAATATTCGAAAAAATATTATCTTCCAACAAGACGGTCATCCAGCCTACTTCTGCTCTGGCTCGTGCAGTTTTAAATCGTAAATTTCCAAATAAATGGATAGGAATTCATAGTGATCTGCACGAGTGACCACCGCGATCACCTGCTCTAACATCGTTAGATTTTTTTGCATAGAGTTATATACGAAATAAAGTATATAACACCTACAAACCACAATAATTTAATTTAAAAAATATAGGAAGCATGTTGCGAGCAGTGGTCCGCGGATCACCAGAGGTTCGCGAAAACTAAATTAAGGCCCGCAAAATAAAGTCACATTGATTTTCAATTAAAAGTTCTCTATTATAAAAATATATTCAAATATTATTCTAAGTTTAATGTTAACTAAAAGTTATAATTAAAATTTATTTTCAAATTCTCGGAATGTTTATTTCAAACCTTGGGATTCCTGCACTGGACAAAAAAGTCCTAGTAGTCCCTGGTCAAAGAAAGGTTGGGAACCACTGTTATAAACTGAAGATCGCAATTCAACAATTTTTCACTGGAGACTGAGTCTCACATAGTAAGAAATCTAATAAGTAATACATCGTCTGGCATATACACTGGCGCAAAAAAAAACCGGGACAGAAATTGACCGAATTTTTATGCAATCTTCAAAGTGATGTAACTTTGCAAAAAATTATCTAAACTACTTAAATTTTTTTTTTAATTAAAAGGCAAAGACTCTACTTTAAGAATCCCTAGGCGAAAGTTTAACTTGTTAAGTGAGATCTTTTTATATCGTATAAAAAACAATTTTTTTTTTAAATTAAAAGAAGTAAAAGTTTGTTATCATTTTTCACAAATTTCTCGTTAAAATCTTGCTAATATTAATCCAAATTCTTAAAGCTCATTCTTCTCTAAGCAATTAAAAAAAGACATCAATACGATACGATGTTTTTTGTTGATTATACAAGAGTTTGAAATTTGCACTGCATTTTAGGATATTTTGGCAAATAATTACAGTATTTTTTGGACACCATGAAATGGTATCAATATAATATTGCACATTGATTTTATTCGTGTTTAACTCAATTATACCGCCGTCATTAGAGATCCAATGTGCACCACGTGGAAGTTGACAGTCGGATTTTGCACTTCAGAAATTCATCGGTGGAAATTTGTACTTACTGATTTCAATATAACGGGTAATTATAATCAATTTCACTGAAGTCAACAGAAGGTTACATTCATCTACACCTATAAACATTTCTCAATTCTCAGCATTCTAATATTCAATTCACAATGGAAGTAGAACGAAATAACCAAATTCCTTTTCTAGATATGTTGATTAGAAGGAACGGAGATGGTACTTCAAGTCTATCGAAAACTAACACACACCGATCGGTATCTTCGCGCTACATCTCACCATCACCTTTCGCAAAAGAATTCAGTCATTAGTTCACTGCTATATAGAACCCTCACAATTTCCGAATCAACTTCTTTGAATAGGGAATTAAAACACTTTAATTAAATTCTAACAAAAAATGATTGTTATTGTTTTACAGCGTAGTATTATTGATTGTACACTATAGGTGATGAGCAATGAAAGATATCTAATGAGAGTTGCTTTTTCTGAAAAATAGAGCTTGGATATCGTTTATCGCTCGTGGCCCATCACGTACAGTCACATCAACTCCATTTCACTTATTAACAGAAAATATACATTAAAAAAATTATTAATATTTGCCTTCAAATCGTTTTAATTTGAAATTTTCGAATAATTCACATTCGAACTATAGGAATCGAATCAAATTTCATCAGATTCAATTCGATTCGATTCGATTCGAATCCGAATAGTTCGCACATCTCTACGTTACTGCGCATTCGTCAAATAAACACAAGAAATGAGAACCAATACTTAAAGTATGAAAATAAAGTATAATTTGCAATATTTTAGTACACGAATATATTTCATGTTTTATATTTCTTATTTTCATAAAAATTATATCTTATAATTTTACTTACAGAAAGCCGTAATTTGTGTGAGCTTATTTTTGGCGTATTAACCTGTAGGACTTGGTAAATAGATTAATGCGTCAAAAAAGCGCCCACAATTATTTACATAAAAGTTGAATACATCTTACAGACAGGAGTTAGTGGATGAATAGCAATCTAGTGGATAAAACGGACTAAACCAAGTAGGGAAATTTTCTACCATTTTGTGATTCTCGCAATAGCTATAACAAGTTATTAAGGGTGTATCGGACATACAATCTTAGACAAAAGTGCATGAAATTTGAAATACTTAAATATCTACGCCTAACGCATAGTAAATCTAGATGTAAGAAACTTGAACGATAGTTGGAGTCTTATTTTTACTCTTACAAAGGTATTTTTCACGTATTTGCGATTTTTTTCACTTATGAGTTTAAACTTTTGACAGTAAAAATGCACAATTATCTCAAGTTATATTTTATTTCTTTAAAACGGTGTAGTGAAGACAATTGAAACTTGATAGATATTTTCATCTATCCATATATTAGATGTACAGAAAAATTCAAAACACTGGTACCATTTTCTTCTATATTTTTTTAGCTGTTTTATCCGTCAAAATCTTTTTCCATAAGATAGAAAAGGATACCATGTAAAATCAGTGAAAATTAAAATAGTTATAACTCAGCAAACGTTTAGTGGATGCGTTTTCATTTTTTTGCAGTACATTAGGGGAACTAAAAGAACAATTTCACAAATTTTTAGCAACTTTGTACCATTTGGAACTTCAGTCCGATACATCCTTAATTTATAAGGATCTTTATCAAGCCTATATATACCGCCAAATGCAAACTCGCGGCGGGAACTGTCTAGTAAGATGCGTTTGTTAAGCATCATTTACAAAAATCGCAAAATAATAGAGAACTTTTCTACTCAGTTTTGTCTGTTCTATCTCTATGCAAGCGTTGTCAATAGTTGTTAGACATTGTGTATATGTGAAATATGTAGTTGCAGGTATAACATTATTAAAAAATTACGTTATATTTTTATTTAATAATACATTTTAACAGCTTACTGTATTTATTATTATATTTGACTGTTATTTTTTTACTGTCTAATATAGAAATAAAAATATTTTTAGAAAAAAATATTTAATAAAAATTTTTCAAATAAAAATTATTTCAAATTATTAAGAAGATACAATAATTATGTTCAACAGAAAAAGAGGCTTTACAAGTACCTAAAATTCTTCAATATATACGATTGGTCTTGCTCTTGACCTAAAGACATGAATTTTTAAAAAATCTAAATTTCTATTGTATAAAAGTATTTTACAACAGTTACAAAACTACTTTTTTTGTTGAATATAGTCAATGACTACAACAGGTTTAAAATAAAAAAATAAAAATCATTAAAAATTTTTAATAAATGTCTGTTTAACATTTAGTCTCTAAGAAATAAAGAAATAGCGCTATGAATTTTTCTCTAGTTTATTTAAAAATAAAACTATTATAAAAATTAGAACTTTAAATAATTTTTGTTAAAAATTTTTAACAATTTATTTAAAAACATATCTGAAAAAAATATATTACCTCTGGCCATGGACTCCATAATCTGATCACTGGATCAATACCACTAGTAGCTAACAAGCACATAGATGGATGCGGTTGTAAGCAATTGACGATTCTCTCGTCCCCTCGCAACACACGTACGATATTGGTAGTATTACGATCCCAAATAAAAAAGGAACCATCATCTGATCCAGCCACTATATATTGACCATTGCTTAAAGAGAAAATCAATGTTACAAAATAATTAAGATAAACTTTATATAGATTACAGATTTTAGTAAATACTAGGGATGTTCCAAAAATAATGCTCCACATTTTTTAATAGAAAACTGTTTATTCAACATAAATAAAATTTATACTGAACAAAGATACATGTTTCAGTTATATATGTATGTCAACCTTGTAACAAATCTATCTTGTTTTCAAAGTTCCATCTTTATCTTCATCTTCAAACTTTCAGTTTTCATTTTAAAACATTTATTATTCTGCGAAAACAAGATTTAAAGACAACAAAAGTGTTATTGGATCTGTCTAGAGATGACTATGAAAATAAAATAGGGTTTATAGATTTATTCTGTAATTGTTAATGACAGTCTGATATCATTACATTATTATTATCGCACATAGCTTTTTTGTCATCTATATGTACGCAATGACACAATAATAAAGAAATGTTATTAAGAATTACAGAATAGGGTTACTGGTACAGGAATGACATACTTCGTTCCGCGCAAAGTCATAAAACTAAACGGAAAATTTGTAGAAAAACAACATGTGTAACTGAAACATATATGTACCTTTGCTGAATGCAAATTTTATTTATATTAAATAAACAATTTTCAATAAAAAATGTAGAGCATTATTTTTTGAACAATCTTAGTAATATAAATTTCAAAAGTTAAATTTAAAGTAAAAAAATTTTATTAAAATTTTGTTAAAATTTTGTTGAATATGCCACAAAATTGTAATTACACTTTGCTGAAAAAATTGTCTGCATTTAATAAAAACAATAACATTTTAGCACATAACATTTTAATAAAAATTTAATAAATATATAATAAAATTTTAACAAACAATTATTACTTAATAAATATTACTTAATAAAAAAGTAAAAAAATGTTTATTGAAATTGTAATAAATTTTTTATTAAAATTTTTCTACAAGGAAAAGAACTCTGCACAAAACGTATAACACAAAAGTCTCAATCAAATTGCATAAAAATTGGCTACGTAAAAATTTTTGATACCTTGATTACAAATTTCACGGTTAAAATCTTTGTAGAGATTTTTTTTTGCTAAAAGTGTTGGCCATATTGGTTTTATATACGCTGAAGATATATTAATTTATTCGACATTCATTGTAGAAATTACATGTAGAAATATACCCTATGTTGGTGTGTGCATGCGTATGTTTGTAATAGGGAGGCATGTATGTGTAAAAATTCAAGCTCACTAGTCGGATTTTAAACAGACTTAACATACAGTAATAATAAATAATAGAAACTTTAGTATTAAAAGAACATATTTTGATTTGAGGACTTTCAAAGATCTTAAAAAGAGTTTGGAGAAAGATGGTGCATGCATGCACACACATAGCCACATGTCGATTAATTAATACTCTCTTTAGCGTATGTAAATCTAATGTTACTAGAGTCCGACCGAAACCACTTTTTTTTGTTTTGGCCGAAACCGAATACGAATATTCGGTCTTCTCTGAATTTCGACCAAAACCGAAACCGAAAACAAAAACTTTTGAAA
The DNA here is from genome assembly GCF_013373865.1 of Monomorium pharaonis. Taxonomy (NCBI): domain Eukaryota; kingdom Metazoa; phylum Arthropoda; class Insecta; order Hymenoptera; family Formicidae; genus Monomorium; species Monomorium pharaonis. Next base: position 11,896,016 of record NC_050467.1, read on the forward strand.
AAATTTATAAAATATATATATAATTTAAGAGATTGTTGGAAAAATGTATATTTAATATTTAAGTATTCTGTTATCGAATAAGCTTTTTATCAGTTATTAAATAAGCTTTTATTTAAGAATGTATTAATACTTTATTATTTATTATATTTTATTACAATATAAATGTATTTTTTACAAAAAACAAAAATATCTTTTAAAAAATCAACTTTTTAATAGAAATTATATTAGATACATTGCATAGTATAACAGTAAAGTTATACAGTACAGTTTTATTATTTAACATTATATTAAAACTTAATAATCAGAGTTAAATAATTTTATGTTGTAACATAAAAATAGAAGTTTCTCGTTTTTCCCAATAAATTACTGCGACTATCTGCATAAATCTGCCCAGCAGAGCTAAATACTTGTTCGCTTGCTACAGAAGTCGGCTGAACTGATAAATATTTATTTATTTGTAGCCTTTTGTAGTTGTTTGAATGAAAACGGATAAAAGATAAGAGATGACGCAGCCGCTGACGGCGCTGGCGTCGATGTCAACAGTTCGGCTGACACCGAAATTTACTCTTAATTTCGGCCGAAACCGAAATCAAGCCGAAATCTTGATTTTTGGCCGAAACTAGCCGTAACCAAAACCAAAACCGAAATTTCGGTCGGACTCTAAATATTACCACCTTCGAACACCCTTAGAAAAAAAGTAGTCCATTTGCAAAAATTTTAACCAGACGTCAAAAATTATACATATCCAATTTTTATGCAATTTGATTAAGATTTTCTTTCTTTTCATATAATTTGTACATTAAGGAAAGAATAATAGAAGAGAATGTTAAGGCGAGAAGGATACCAACTATGAAAGACAAGGTAAGGAATTTAATTGGCTACGCTATTTTGAAACCTACGACGTAAGCACAATATACACAATATTGTCGCTTCCAAATTAAAATGCGTTAACTCAGAAGCTGTTTGAAAACAGCGTTAACTCGGAAGCTGATTGAAAAGGGCGTTAACTCGGAAACCGGTTAGAAAAGCCGTTAACTGGGAAGCCGGATGGAAAAAACGTTAACTGAGAAGCTGGTTGAAAAGGCTCGTATTTTTCGCTTCAAGTTTTCGCTTTAAGTTTTAATAGCACTGCTAAAATAATTTTGGTGCTCTACCTATATGTGCATATTCATTTTTGTTTCAATATGTTTATGTTTTAAATCAAGTACCAAAATTATTTCGGCAAAATTATGGCTGCCAACTTAAAATAAAACAAAAAATTTTAGCAGATGAATTAATGCCTTTTTCAACTGGCTTCCGAGTTAACGCCCTTTTCAATCGGTTTCCGAGTTAACGCCTCCTTCAATTAGCTTCCAAGTTAACGTCCTTTTCAAATGGCTTCTGAGTTAACGCCCTTTTATTCGAAAGTGACAATATACTCTTACACTCCCTCCTGTTATTCTTTCCTCCATGGTTTTATTCAATGTCTTTTAATTATAATATAGTTCACTGTTTACAAATTTATTTACTTTCCAAAGAAATTTGCCTCCTTTATGTCGGTTGTAGTATTACAATGACCACAAAATCTCATTGCGTAGTCGATTGTATTACGTCTCCATTCTTGTTCGTACTCTGACAATGGAAGAAACGTCTGTCTTGTTTGTGTGATGTCTTTTCCTATACAGAAAAAAGAACATTTTTGTTTTGAGAACATATTTATTTTTAAATGTTAAATATTCAAATAAAATTATGTAATGTTAAACAGACATAACTTGTTTACACTAAGAACGTTGTATAATTTTATAAAGAAAAATACATTTTCCTTATTCAATAATCATTTTTACGAGTTAAAAGAAAGAGAAAAAATAATCATATTTTTAGATCAATAAGAATTATCAAAAGGCACAGTCATTGTCGCATCAAGTGTACGTGTAGCAAAATGAGAGAATCTTTTAAGCGAAATATCTTTTGAGACATCTTTAAATTATCGGATCTCAATAATGATTAAACCGATCAAGTGAATAGATGCAATCGATGGAAGGATGAATTTGCAGGACCGGCAAGTTCAACGCATTCGCCGGAACCCGGTTTCGCGTTTTGAAAGGCCTCGCGGTCTACGAAAATTCATCAGACATTTTGCAGGACTCCCTGTATAGTAGATTGAATATTCGGGTGTGTGTGGAAAATGCAATCGCATAATCCACTAATCGATGACAACTTGCTGTACACTGACATGAGCGCAAGATTTTCTCTCTTGTCTTTGCATTGAAATATTTCGTTGCAGCGTGTTGCAGACGTTGACATTAAATGTTAACATCAAATGTTGGCACGTCTGCAACACGGGTGCGAAGGACATTAGGTGTTAAAGTAATTATCCAATTAGAAAACACCGATTTTGATTAACTTTTTACAGAATGATGATACCATAAACAGATGCAAGACATTTTTTTAGTAGCGATGATTCAGTTTGAAGGCGTGACAAAAATCATCAAAGTTCATTGTAACTCCATAAAGTTCTTATATCCTGGAAACTATTTCAAATAAAAAATCCAAACGCTTTCAGAAAAATGCACTTTTTACGAGAAATTAAACTATATCAATAGTTTTTTGCAAAAGTCATAAACATATATGCAGATTTTGTACTTTCATTGTCGACGATCAGCGACGAAGAATATTTCCGTATACATTACTTTCTAAAAATAATAGATACTGCGTTACTATCATTTAAAAGTAGATTTGAATTATATGCAAATCACCAGAATATTTTTGGTTTTCTATATATAAATGAGATTGCGAATTTAAATGACGAATATTTATTAAAATGTTGTCAAGATCTTCATTTACATTTGGTAGGAGATTTCGACGGAACTAAAATCTTTGAAGAGATTATATAAGATGTTCCGATCAATAACGCAAGCCAATTCGGCTCTAGATGCGATAAAATACATTATAAAAAACAATCTTTCGGAAGCATAACCAAATTTATTAATTGCGTTACAAATAATGTTAACGCCAGTAACCGTGGCTTCAGCTGAACATAGTTTCTTGCGGTTGAAACTAATAAAAAATTATCTTCGATCATCAATAAGCCAATTTACATCTCTGGCTATTCTTTCAATAGAAAGCGAAGTAGCAAACTTAATCAATTTTGATGACGTAATCATCAGATATTTTGCAGCAAAAAAAAGCGAGAAAAATTATGTAATATTCATTTTACAAAAAATATATGTAACATCCTTTGTACTTATAATAAATAATTCCTTACTGTAAAATTTAAGTATAGAATTTGAATGTGTGAATTCTGGCCCCGCAAAATTTTTGAACCAGGCCTCGCAAAAGGTCACGCCGGCCCTGTGAATTTGTATAAGAAAAATGTTTCTATTTTTTGTATGTGTCCTACAAGATATTGCAAGAAAAAGTTTGATTTGGCAAACTGTCATTTAAGAAATATTATCGTTAACCTTGTAGACTTGTAAAAAGATTGAGTCAAATATATAGTTTGTTTTTTCGATAACATACCCAGTAAACACATTTTATAACGGCAATATAACATGGAAGTTACAAGTAATTTAACATTGTTATTCTTGTGATATGTAGGTGCTATATGACATGGAAATAACCTGTTACGTAATATTTGTTATACGCAAGTGATATAGCTGTTATACATCGTTTTAGCGTTACAGTTATTCAACAAAAATTGTATAATCGTAACATAACACGTTCGTATCGATGTTATTACGGAACGATGCATCGTAGTTGACTCAGAAATCAGACATTATAACATCCTGAATGATAGATCTATTTGATAATAAAAAAAATTATTATAAAAATAATGTTTTCCAAAATAACTGTTTGTCTACAATTACTGCGCACAAAAAATGCACAAAATCGAAATTCATCATGTGGTGAACAAAAACAGAATAATAAACCCAGCAAACACAAAGTTACATGTAACGTGCCTGTTAGTTATAATTTCTCACTCAACAATGTAATTGTAATATAACACACGTGTTATATTACAATTACATTATTGAGTGGGAAATTATAACTAACAGGCACGTTACATGTAACTTTGTGTTTGCTGGGAAATGTATACTATTCAATTTTTCTTAAAATTACGATCTATATAGTTAACCATTTAATTAATCATTTGAACGCTTCAAAGATTAGTGCTAAATAAATCGCAATTTCCATCAAATTATTAAGGTTATGGAAAAAGATAAATTTAACAATGAAATTAATAAGTAAATAAATTAGTGCTATTTATTTTTATAAAAAATAATATAGTTGCGTCAGTTTATAACATATAAGTATATGTAGACAATAACAAGTACTCATATCGATGAGTCAAATTGGCGTAGCAGGTAGAGTACAAGATTCGTCATCCTAAGGTCCCGGGTTCAAACCTAGCAGCGGCAAGTAAGATTAAAATAAAAAATTACATAATTTAAATTTAATTAATTAATAAAAATTTATTCTAAATGTAGTATGTGCTGTTGATAAAAATAATTTAAAAAAAATGAAATTTTTATTTTATTTTATTTTTCTTTGTAACTGTTGTGTAACGGTTAGATAACATGTAATTATAACATGTTATATTGCTGAGTCGGAAAATGTAACTTACATGTAATTTCAGAGTAACGTAACCTGTTATATTCGGTTACATTGCTATTACACTGCTGCTATATTACTGTGTTCACTGGGTATCGTGCAGGTGCTCATATCACTAATCATTTAAGAAACAACCAAAGTAAAGTAATTTGCAGCAATATGAACGCCAAAGCAAACACAGCTTTGTCTCGATAAATGGCGATCGTATTGTTAATGGAGAGACAGACTGTTCAAAAAAATAATAATAAAAATACCAAATAAAGGAGGCTTCATCAATGATCTATCTTAACCTTGACATTTATAATTAAGGCCCTCCTAAATAACTCTCAAAATGTTCCCACATAGAAATGAAACCTCCAATAGACGTCCATTAGATGTCTGCCATGGAAGTTTAAACTTCCAGTGGACGTCCATTAGACGTCCAATATAGAGCCATTAAAAATCCACAGTTCCGCATTGCGTACGTCTATTAGACCTCCATTAGACGTCGTCAAAAAGGTTTATTAGACGTTGTGTGGATTATTAATAGAGGCTTCACGGAACCTCGATGGATGACTGACGGATGTTTTGTGGATCATTAATAGAGGCTTCATGGAGCATCGATGATTGACGAAATAAAAATTTAAAATAAAAATTTCATTCTTTTTAAATTATTTTTATCAACAGTACATATTAAATTTAGGACAAATTTTTATTAATTAATTAAATTTAAATTATATTATTTTATTTTATTCTTACTTGCCGCTGGTAAGTTTTGAACCCGGGACCTTAGGATTACGAACCTTGTACTCTATCTGCTATGCCAATTTGATTCATCTATATGGGTACTTATTATTGTCTACATATACCTATATGTTATATATAAACTGACGCAATTATATTATTTTTTATAAAAGCAATTAAATTTTGCAAAACATATTAAAAATAAATAGCATTAATTTATTTACTTATTAATTTCATTGTTAAATTTATCTTTTTCCATAACCTTAATAATTTGATGGAAATTGCGATCTATTTAGCATTAATACTTTAAATCGTTCAAATGGTTAATTAGATGGTTAACTATAGTATATAGATCATATATTCTAAGAAAAGTTGAATAGTACATTTATTATCCTGTTTTTGTTCAGTACATGATGAATTTAGATTTTGTGCATTTTTTGTGCGTAGTAATTGTAGACAAACCGTTATTTTTAAAAACATTATCTTTATGATAATTTTTTTAAATATCAAATGGATCTCTCATTCAGAATGTTATAATGTTGTCTGATTTCTGAGTCAACTACGACGCGCATAAACGGCTCAAAAATCGGACAGCATTGTGATATCTTTTATGAGACATTAAGCTGATATCATTTAGATGTCATAAGGAGAACATTTTCAAGAAACTTAAATGAAACACTTCAATGAGATATCTCAAAGACCTCTCTTAGTAGTCTCTGATAAATGTTACCATTTTGACATCATTTTCAAGATATCTAAATGTTTTTTTTTTTAATTTCTCTTAAAGTTTCATTCTGACAAGCGTGTTGTTTGGGTAACTTCCACCATGGAAGTAAATGTTCCATAGAACTATGGAAGTTTAGTGAATCCCTAATGGGCGTCTATCTGACTTCTACCATGGAAGTAAATGTTCCATACAGCTATGGAAGTTTAATGGATCCCTAATGGACGTCTATCTAACTTCCACCATGGAAGAAAACATCCAATGGAGCTATGGATGTTTAATGGATCCCTAATGGATGTCTATCTAACTTCCACCATGGAGGTAAACCTCCAATGGAGCCATGGAAGTTTACTGGATCTTTAATGGACGTCTATTTAACTTCCGCCATGGAGGTAAACCTCCAATGGAGCCATGGAAGTTTACTGGATCCCTAATGGACGTCTATCTAACTTTCGCAATGGAGGTAAACCTCCAATGAAGCTAAGGAAGTTTACTAGACCTCTAATAGACGTCCATCTGACTTCCAATATGGACATAGACGTCTCATGGATCTTTGGAGGTTTAATGGACGTCCATTGGACATCCACTAGATGCCAATTTCTATGTGGGTTTTAATCGTCGCTCGTAATTTGTTAAAGAGTTATAATTCTAAAAAGTTTCATAAATAAGATATATATTTATAAAAAAAATTTATGTAAATAATAATAATAATAATAAAATGATCATAATTTATGTAAACTAGTATAAATATAAGCGAGGGCGATGATCCGCCCCTTCCCCTGGATCTCAACCCTAAACTTTCCTATCCTAACTCAATACAATTTTAGTCGCAATTTGGCTACAATTTCAAATGTAAAAGCATAACGTAATTTCACGTAAAGCGTGGTTTACCCCACACTCTTCAGTACTTACGTTCCGCAACAAGGTTAATATGTTTTGTTTCACATGTGTTTTTGACTGTCTACATAAAATGAAGTCCACTCCATACCCTCCAATCTCCAATGCTTACAGCCCATGACGAGGTTCATAATTGTTCTGTTCCATAAGAATTTCCAACTTTCCACGTAAAGCAAGATCCGTCTCACACCTTTCTTTTGTTTACGATGCAAAATGAGATGTGCGATAAGAATTCAAATAGTAAAAATTTGATTATGTTTATGAAACACTTATTGTTAATAACATTGTAACAGATAATAAGCAACGGCTAAAGCCTTTTAAAGATTACTCAGGAGGGTAATTTTGATAATATATAACTTTGAATATATATATCAAAGAAAAGGTTATCAATAAAGTCTCCCTTATTCGGCATTTTAACCAAAAAACTTTGCGACTGTTATAAAATTCTTTCATACGTTTATATATTTAGATCCAACAAAAATTAAAAACCAATCGTATAAAGAATCAATAATTGCAAAGTTACTCTTTCTTTGCTGAATATAGCCGTAGAAAAATATCTTTATTATTAAATTATACTGAGCAACAAAATTAGCGCAACAAAAATTTATACCAAAATTTTACTTAATTTCGAATAATTGTAACATCGCAAAAACTTATCGTACTGGAAAGTTTTTTTTCATTTTAAAGCTTAAAGCCTCTACTTTAAAGAGCATTTGTCGTATTTTGATCTTCTCTTTTTCCCTTTTTGGCATCTCTTCAAAAGTAAGAACGTGTTTGGTCTTCAAAAATTTTCATACTTTGACTTGATCCACGGAATACAATAAATTTTTCTTGTAAACTTTATAAGAATTATTGTGAAATATGAACTTTTTTCTCCAAATTAAAAAAATTGAAGTCTGTACGTTTTTTTGGCAGAGTTATGAAATATCAAAGTTACCTATGCATTTTAGTCCGTTTAAGTTGTCGCTAGCATTAGCATTTCTCGATGCGCACTACGAAGAGGTTGCAGATTTTGCTTTGTGTGTATGTGTGTATGTGTTGGACAAACAAAATGAGAAAATATTGCACGGAAGAAATACATGTATTTTATCTCTTCGTCTCTAAATGACTTTTTGAAGATGCAGGATGCAGAATCTAACTGCATCTTGAGGAATTTCGTGCTATATGCGCTGTAATGCTATCTCCGTGCAATATTTTCTTCCGTCCAACACACACACGCACGCACTCATGCACGCACGCATGCACACACACAATGCGCAAAATCTGGCCAACTTTTTCGTGGTACGCATCGGATAATGCTAATGTTGGTGGTAACAGGCATAAACAGAATAAATGCATAGATAACTTTGATATATCATAACTCCGCCAAAAAAAATCGTACAGACTTCAATTCTTTTCAATTTCTAGGAAAAAGTTCACGTTTTACGATAATTCTTATAAAGTTTACTAGAAAAATTTATTGCCCTCCGTGAAGCGCGTCGAAGTATGAAAATTTCTAAACACCAAACACATTCTTACTTTTGAAGAAATGCTTAAAAAAAAAGAGAGAATCAAAATAAAAATAAAAAAACTTTCCAATACAATCAGTTTTTGCCAAGTTACGATTATTTGAAGTTGAGCAAGATTTTGGTATAAATTCTTGTTACGCCAATTTTGTTACTAACAAGGGAACCTCGCGAACCCGAAAATTCTGATTTTAATGAAACTTGGCATAAATGTAGAAGGGGTAAATACATAAATTTAGAAATTAAAAGTTGGTGCTTATAAACGGTTTAAAGGGTTGAAACCACCCTTCAAAAATGTTGAATTTTTGTCTTTTCTCGATATATCTCGTAAACTAAACAAAGTATTAAAAAATGTTTCATACAAAAGTTTTACAGTATAAATACCTCTATTTAACTATGCTATTTATTTTTTCAAAAAAATTTTTTTTTAAAAACAAATTTTTTTTCTTTGAAAAAAAATTTTTTTTGATTAAAATAAATAGCATAGTTAAATAGAGGTATTTATGCTGTAAAACTTTTGTATGAAACATTTTTTTATATTTTGTTTAGTTTACGAGATATATCGAGAAAATGCAAAAATGTCTTAACTTTCAAGTGTGGTTTCACCCCTTCAAACCGTTTTTGAACCAAAATAAAACATTTCTAAATTAATATATTTACTTCCTCTACATTTATGCCAAGTTTCATTAAAATTAGAAAATTTTTTGTTTGGGCTTATAAACGGTTTGAAAGAGTGAAATTACCCTTTAAAGGTTGAGATATTTTTACCTTTTCTCGCTATATCTCGTAAACTAAACAAAATATTAAAAAATGTTTTATACAAAAGTTTTACAGCCTAAATACCTTCATTTAACTACACTGTTCATTTTTCAAAAAAAATTTTTTTTTTATTAAAATAAATTTTCAATAAAATTGATTTTTATGTATATAGCATTTATAAAATAATTATACTATCTTATACTACGTTCTATTTATATCATGTATGTGTATATTATGTATGTTATATGTTATCTATGTTATAATACTATACATTTATATTATCTGCATCCCTATATGTATTAGTTTTCATCTAACAGTTGCGCAATATTAGAGTAGTCACGTTGCTTTCACACAGTTCATTCTGTCTACGTCACATATTTCACATTCAAGTTTTATATTTGTCATATCACGGTATATATCAAATATGAAATGGAAATCACGTATTAAAGTTTGATATCTTTATTAATGATGTTACGCGTCATTTTCACATCTGTATTAAGTCTAACGTGTGCTTGATCAGTACATCAGTATCACATCTAACGTGTGCTTGATTTTTCTGTTAGATTATTTAATTAAGCGAAGCATAATGTTACACGTAAATGTTGCGAATGTTCTTAATATGTTAATTATTTTATTTCGAATTATACATATTCCACCTATAAATGAAAGAGAAATACAATTACGTGATGTGATAGAGGATATTATAACAAATGATATTATAACAGTGAATGTGACTTATCATTTGATGTACACACTGATACTGCTTTAGAATTTTAAAATTATTGGGAAGTGGATTTACCTGACATAGAATATGTAACAAATGTTGAAGAAGAATTTTTTTAAAATGATAATTGTGGTAGGGACTTCACCTTTCTGAAGCGACGTTGCACTCCTAAAAGAGAGTGTCGGCCTTTTATCACTTCTCCAATATTCGACGGCTTTCCTTTTATAGCTACTATTTAAAATTTCGTCTTCTGGTTCACAATTATATTTATTATCAGGTTCATAATCAACATTATCATTTTCTAAAAATTCTTCCACTTTATCTGTTACATATTCTATGTCAGGTAAATCCACTTCCAAATAATTTTGAAATTCTAAAGCAAAATGAGTGTGTACATCAAATGATAAGTCATTCACTGCATTTGTTATAATATCCTTTATCACATCACGTAATTGTATTTCTCTTTCATTTATAGGCGTATGTGTAATTTGAAATAAAATAATTAACATATTAAGAACATTTGCAACATTTATGTGTAACATTATGCTTCGCTTAATTAAAAACAATCTAACAAGAAAAATCAAGCACATGTTAGATGTGATACTGATGTACTGATCAAACACACGTTAGACTTGACACTGATGTGAAAATGACGCGTAACACCATTAATAAAGATACCAAACTTTTATTAATACGTGATTTCATATATGATACATACCGTGACATAACGAATATAAAACTTGAATGTGAAATATGTGACGTAGAGAGAATGAACACTGTGTGAAAGTAACGTGACTACTAATATTGCGCAACTGTTAGATAAAAACTAATACATACAAGGATGCAGATAATATAAATGTATAGTATTATAACGTAGATAATATATAACATATATAATATACACATATATGATATAAATAAAACGTAGTATAAGATAGTATAATTACTTTATAAATGCTATATACATAAAAGTCAATTTTATTGAAAATTTATCTTAATTTAAAAAAAAATTTTTTTTTTCGAAAAATAAACAGCGTAGTTAAATAGAGGTATTTATGCTGTAAAACTTTTGTATAAAACATTTTTTTATATTTTGTTTAGTTTACGAGATATATGGAGAAAAGGTAAAAATATCTCAACCTTTGAAGGGTAGTTTCACTCCTTCAAACCGTTTATAAGACCAAACAGAAAATTTTCTGATTTTAATGAAACTTGGATAAATGTAGAGGGGGGTAAATAAATTAATTTAGAAATGTTTTATTTTGGTTCAAAAACGGCTTGAAGGGGTGAAAGCACGCTTCAAAGTTGAGACATTTTTGCATTTTCTCGATATATCTCGCAAACTAAACAAAATATTAAAAAATGTTTCATACAAAAGTTTTACGGCATAAATACCTCTATTCAACTATCATATTTATTTTTTCCAAAAAAATTTTTTTTCCAAAAAAAAAAATTTGTCTTTGAAAAAAAATTTTTTTTTTAAATAAATAACATAGTTAAATAGAGGTATTTATACTGTAAAACTTTTGTATGAAACATTTTTTAATATTTTGTTTAGTTTACAAGATATATCCAGAAAAGGCAAAAACTCAAAATTTTTGAAGGGTGGTTTCAACCCTTTAAACCGTTTATAAGCACCAACTTTTAATTTCTAAATTCATGTATTCACCCCCTCTACATTTATGCCAAGTTTCATTAAAATCAGAATTTTTGGGTTCGCAAGGTTCCCTTGTAAGTATATATAATTTTAAAAATATTTAAAATTTTTGTTCTTTTATTTTAAAATTGTAAAAATACATTTTTCAATTTTTCAACTTCGTCTTTGTAGCTTTCTAGGATTTAAATCTAATTTACGTTAAAATAATTTAATTATCAATAACAAAAAACGATTCTGTTAGTATATATTGCGTATAGCACATATATTGAGATTAATCAAATATTACATCAATAATTAAACAATTATTAAACAATAAAATAATTACAATAAAATGTAATATTATAAAAAAATTGTTACAAAACAATATATAATAAAAAAACATGCTAAGTTCAAAAAATCTCAAAGAATAACTCTTGTATAGCTATATTTTAAATTGTATTTTAAAATATAGTATTACAAATTACATCACATTACAACAAAATTACTTTTTTAAATAAAATAAAAAATTTATTACAATAATTATTTAGATTAGGAGACACTATGCCAATAACCTTGACTTGGACATATACAAATAAAAGTTCTGACTCAACTTTTCCTTATAAGGTAGGACTCGTATAGTTTTTGAGATATACTCATATAAAAAAGTACTGATCCACATGTGGAACAAAACAATTGACATAGTTTTGGGTCGTAAGCATCGGAAAGGAGGATAGAAATGGATTTCGCTTCGTGTAAAAAGTCGAAAACTCATGTGAAACAAATATAGATCAAACTATAATTTCTTTTTGTTAATAACTTTTTTAACTCATTAATGCTTAAAGACACGCAATTTTTTGTTTATTTTTGAGTTTTATTCTCAATAGAAAAAATTGGAGGTTTTGACCGAAACATGTATTTTACTATTTAGATATATTCTTTTGATTTTTTTCTTAAAAAACTATATTTTTATGCCTCAAAAAATCAATATAGCGGATTTTAAGTATAAAAATTATCGAAAAATTGAAAAATTTTTTGGGATATTTTTTTTGTTGAAAAAATATTAAGATCCATTTCTAACCGCGTCCAAAGGTGGATAAAATAGTTAAAATTTAACAAAAATTTTTTTTTTAATTCTAATTTGTTGTAACCTTTCTAAAATGGCAAAAATTGCAAGAAATTAGTAAAATATGGATTTTTTCTTAATAACTTTAAGAAAATCAAGCATCGTCAAGCTTTTTTCCTTCATAGTATGAATTTTGGATGAATCCAACATCACTGTTCATGTTTTATCAAAATTTACAGTCTTAATAATGGCGAATCCATTATGACGGTTAGAGAACTAAAAAATTAATTTTTTGTAATTATTAGTAGTAAAAGTTTTAAAATCATGAGTATTGTACGTTTTTTAAATGTTTTTGATACCGCAAAATAGCGAATCTAATATGGTAAATAAAATATCAAAAATGTCAGAATTTCCAAATAATATTTTATAATGATTATAACTTCAAAACCTTATTTTATTTTCTCAAAAATAATGCATCCAATGAAGAAAGTAAAAAGAATACTTTCTTCAAGAAATTTTTTGTATAATACGATATCTTTTTCATTTGGAAATTCTGACATTTTTTATATTTCATTCGCCATATTCAATCCGTCACTTTAAGGTAATCAAAACATAAAAAATGTACAAAACTTACGGTTTCAAAACTTTTGTTGCTAATAATCACGAAAAAATTAAATATTTTTTCAGTTCTATAAACGCTATATTGGATCTGCCATTATTATAATCGTAAATAATAATAAAACATAATCAGTGATGTTAGATTCATCCAAAATTCATACTATGAAAAAAAAGCTCGAGAATGCTTGATTTTCATAAAATTATTAAGAAAAAATCCACATTTCACTAAATTTCTTGCAATTTTCGCCATTTTGGAAAAGTTACAATAAATTGAGGTTTAAAAAATTTCTCGTTGAACTTCAACTATTTTATCCACCCTTAAACGCGGTTAGAAATAGATCCTAATACTTTTTCTGTTCAAAAAAAATATCAAAAAAATTCCAATTTTTCGGTACTTTTCCATTTAAAACCCACCATATTGATTTTCTGAAGCATAAAAATACAATTTTGACTTCGGAAATTAAAAGAGCACACCCAAAAATAATAAGATATATGGTTTTGATCAAAACATTTCCCATTTTTCCTACTGAGAAAGAAAATAAAAAATGAACAAAAAATTGCGTGTCTTTCGGCGTTAATGGGTTTAAGAAACAATGCTAAACTAATTAAAATTTTTTTATAAAATTACTGATGTGACTAGATCAATGCGATTATTATCTTTTAACTTTTATCTCCTGTAGTCTTAGACACGATATAAGACTTGTAACGAGTCGTTCCTCCAACGCCGCTAAGACAGTGACAAGGACAGGGCCGTTACCCCCTACCTCGTGCGGTCCCCTCTGCTCTTCTCTGCTCCCCTCACCACCAGGTGGAGGGTATATAAGCCCTCTACTAGCGATAAGAAATCAGAGCTTCCCCGGCCTGCGTAGTGAGCAGACCGTACCAGGGCATATAATCTCTTATGTATTTTTTGTGATCAGCGTTTGTGGCGCCGCCGCTGCAAGCGAACCAGCCGAATCGAACTAAAATGCAATATGGCCGTCTAAAATCAACATGGCCGTAGTAATGAGTTCCATAAGTTCGGGACAAGCAAAGCTAAGCAAAGCTTATGAGCAAGCACGAGCAAACGAGCGGTTATTTCCTATGTAGACCAATTTGATTATTTCATTGTGATGCGCAAACTTGTGGTCAAGCGAAGGAGGTTATTTCCTATATTTCCCTCCAGAACAATTTGAAACTGATGGTATATAATCGCAATTCCGCTTACAGAAACAGCTTTTTTCTCGCTGCGATTTAATTTGTAGTGTATAAAGACTGTTTTTTTTTAGACACCAGTAGCTGTTCCAATTTGTACACCAGCCTTCGACACCATATAAAATAAAGATGCTGTCAGAGGAGTTAGATGAGGGAGCTACAATTATAACCAAGAAAAAGCAATCTGTGATCATATTACTTAGCTTCGACAAACGATGACCTAAGTTCAACTAATTGTAGGCTCTTTCTTACGTCCACGTGGAATCAGCTGCTTCTTCGCAACTTGCAACAGGCTAAGGCTGCGTTCCGATATTAATTGTCAGTATTGAAAATCTACAGTATATGTGACGTAAACTATAGATTTTCAGTACTGGCACTGAATATCGGAACGCAGCCTATGTTGCGAAGCAGCTGATTCCACATGAACGTAAGAAAGAGGCTACAATCAGTTGAACTTTGGTCATCGTTTGTCGAAGCTAATGGGTGTCAAGAATCACTTGAATGCAAACTACTTTCCAGTATGTTGTAGCGTAAGAAAGCAAGAAAATTGTATTGGAGGAGAAACGTAATTTAGAGAATAAGGTGCTCTGTCACATAGAATGTAATTTTATTAAAAACATGTAATGGTTCCATAAAATAAATAAGTTAAAAAAATTTATTAAATATTAATTTAAATGTGTATGTATGGCGTGTGTGTACGTGCGGGTCAATGGGTGGGAAGGGGAGTGAGGTGAAAGGGGAAAGAACGGCCATATTGCATTTTAGTTCGGTTCGGCTGGTTCGCTTGCAGCGGCGGCGCCACAAACCCTGTTCACGAAAAAAGCATGGGAGATTACAGCCCCTAGACCGTACCTCCTGGTGAAGTGAACTAGGGTTCCTAGTGCGCATATTGAGCGCCATAACCTAGAAACCCGATCCTATCTCGGCACGTGAGTACCTGCCTGGCCGCGCATTGAGTGGCAACATACTGACCGCACCCGAGTTCTCGGCCGCGCGTCGTCCCGTCCCACCCCGCAGCCCCGCACTGAGGGGAAACCGACACCACGATCTGTCACCCACGCGGGATGATAAGCGATAGCGTCGACCGATGAGCTGATGCGCCAATCAGCTGAGACCGGATAAGCGTACCCATAGAACTTATACTAATGGAAGAAGAAAAGAACCCGTAAAAGTTTGTCCAAAAAGTGAGACAGAAAACTATAGTTCTGTCTCATTTTAAAAAAGGTAAAAAAAACGTGCCAAGTGTATAGTTTTCCTTTAAGGAAAAAATTACAAAATCCAAGAATATTTTTGATAAATTTAACCTAAGTGATATTTTTTTATAACGAAAAAAATTACAAATCCAAAATAAAACTTTTGATCACATTCAACCTAAGTAATATACATTCCTAAAATAGTATAACTTTGATTATTAAAGTAACAATTATTTTAAATAAAAATTATTTACGCAGAAATTAATTTTTCTACAAAAACAATGATATGTAAATATTTTGCGCCAATTAAGAGTAAACACAAAATGAGTGTTAAGTTTCTTCTCTACAAAAATAATGATATGAAGAAATATGCGCCAATCTATAAAAATAGATGTTTATTTTTTGGCTTATGGTTGGCATTCATAGTTTAATTTTTCATTAGGCCTGTATCAGAGTAAAGATTGATATTTTTTGTAGAAAAATTAATTTGTGTATGTGAATACAATAATTTTTATTTAAAATAATTGTTACTTTAATAATCAAAGTTAAAAAATTTTAGAAATGTATATTACTTAGGTTGAATGTGATCAAAAGTTTTATCTTGGATTTGTGATTTTTTTCGTTATAAAAAAAATCACTTAAGTTGAATTTATTAAAAGTATTCTTGGATTTTGTGATTTTTTCCTTAAAGAAAAACCACATACTTGGCGCGCTTTTTTTACTTTTTTTAAAAAGGTAATTTTTGGGGATATCATGCATTTTGTAGTATTTATAAATTATATATCACTTAGATTGAATTTAATATGATCGAAAATATTATCTTGGATTTTGTAATTTTTTTTATATATTACTAATAAAGAATAAAAATTAGTATTATTAAAAACATTTATTTAAAGTTTTATTCAAGCTAATTAATAATTTTAAATATTGATTAACAATTACAGCAATATTTACCGATCCACAATTCTATATCACACAATATCTCTTCTATCTCATGGACACCAGTGTAAAATCTGAGTTATGTCACTCTCTGATTAATTAATTTTACATTGATGTTGATGATTAAATAGGTATGACATAGAGTTAGGCAGTGGTTAATTATTAAGACTGTTGTAAGGATAAGGACCATTTTTTGTCATCAAGATACCGGCAATTATATAATTACTAGTAAACCAAAGAATAAAAATTAGTATTATTAAAAACGTTTATTTAAAGTTTTATTTAAGCTAATTAATAGTTGTGAATATTGATTGACAATTACAGCAACATTTAACTAATCCACAATTCTAAATTACACAACATCTCATCTATCTTATCGACACCAGTGTAAAATCTGAGTTATGTTACTCTCTGATTAATTAATTTTACATTGATGTTGATGATTTAATAGATAAGGTGATGCAAAGTTGTGCATTGGTTAAATATTGGAAATGTAAGGAATCTATCTCATCGACACCAATGTAAAATCTAAGTTATATTGCTCTCTAATTAATTAAGAGGTTAGTGGCAGTCAGTAACTTTGAAAAAATCGATTTTTCAATTTTGTTATTTCCTAAAAGTAGGACATTTCAAGAATATTCCCTGAAAGTTTCAAGCTAATCTGATGAAAAGGAACGGAGTTATAGAGCTGTAACGATTGCTCTGTTCGGAGCAGGTAGCCCAGCGCACCGCCGGCAGCTGCTCTCTGCTTTTGTTAAGAATACTGGTATGTGTGTATATCTGCGGAGGGGTCATATACTATACATACAAGTACTATATAAGTTTATACTTGTGTTAGAATATCTTTGAATCAGCTGTGATACAAAATCCTAGTCGAGATTTACAAAGACCTTCAGTATAGCTTCGAGCAGAGCAGATCAGTTATTTTTTACAAGTACACGATGCCACGTAATACCATAGGAATTAGTTGTGACTAACACGCATAATTATGCGGAAAAAGAAGACGCCGATTGCATACAGCTCAGCAACAAGCGCGCGCGTGAGAACACTCGAGAGGGAAAAATGCTTCGTCGCCAACAACAAATTGATATTTTAGAAGCGACTCTATCAGAAGAAGGTGCTCTGTGTGACCCTGGAATAGACGACTCAGTGTAAGTTAAGAAAAAAAATTTTTAACTCAATCAAATTAGAACTTGAAACTTTAAATGCGTTTTTTTCGAAACAACATTTTTCAAATCGGTGAGCAAGATTGCTGAAAAACAGCTCAACGTATAGCTCTGAAATTTTAAAGACTTCTTTTGTACATAATTACGAGGTCCCTGATCGAAGGATTTTTTATTTCTTTTTATACTTTTTTTTATTGTCAAAACAAATGTTTCTTTTTTAGGTAAAAATTTAGTTTTTACTTTCAATGTCCGCCATTTTATTTCCAATTAATTTTTTCCAAAATGCTTCGATCAGGGACCCGCCAAACTAATATATTTTCTACATTTATTCGTATTTTTGTTTACAGATGATCCAGTCCTGAGAAATCTTGCTCACCGCAAACCATCTTTTTTAAAAGGCCGTCTACACCATCGGCTGTTATGCCCAAACAATTTTGCGTAAAAATTTTTGTACACATTCTTTAAAATTTACTCTATAATATATTAAAATTTTTTTCATTAAAAATATAAATAAGTCTCCAAAAAAATCGCAAAGAAGTGCATTTTTTTGGCCTGCTGACTGCCACTAACCCCTTAATTTTATAAAAAATTTTATCAGAGTACACGAAGATAGTCTTCCGGGGTCTTTTCATAAAAATGTCGTATATCAGATAAAATGCAATAACTGTGATGCATCTTATGTGGGTCAGACGGGTAGACAACTTCACACAAGAATATTTGAGCATAAAAATAACATTAAAAAAAGGACAAAATTCTGTTTTAGTTGATCATAAAGTGGAATTCGGACATGAATTCGATTGGGAGAACGTAAAAATATTAGATAAAAAAAGGTTCTTATTTAAAAGATTAGTTTCAGAAATGCTATTTATTAAGAGACAAAAAAATAGCTTTTTGCAGCCAGACACTGAGGGCCTCTCGAATATTTATTGTAATATTATTGATAGATTAAAAAAAATCTGAGAAGTCTCACCGTCTTGAGTATATTGATCTTTGTTTTGGTCCGTCTGAAAACGGCGGATATACGATCTGACCTCTCAGTGCTATCTTGTCTATCGGTGGGAACGGTGGCATAATTTTGTAATTGTGAATATGAGTTCTTGGATCTGATTAAATCATATTACCTCAGCATGAATATGTAAGTGTTAATAATAAATGTTCACAGTTTTAAATTTAATGTTAAAGACTTTCAATTTATTTGCATTTCACGTAGATACGGAATATCATGACACATTAGCCTTGTGTATTGGACTCCCATGCACTACAACAACGAATAACCATATTATTCGGTTATAAAAAAATTTTGTCCAATGTGCGGATTACTTTAAGAAACTCAAGAATTTCATATTCTCAACTCCACTACGTTTAAACAGTAGATAATTATAATATGATCAAAATATGTAGAAAGAATTAATTGACATTTTTGTGTATTTATTCTATGTATATAGTTTAATTTATTTAACTCATATTATTGTAGTGTTATAGTTTGCCCATATGGTATATTACGATTGATTCATCATTGATAATGATCTTAAAAAAAGACCGAAACGTCTGAAAATTGATCCAATAAAGGATATGACCATTGTAAGTTGTTTAGTCATCTTTTGTTTGTTTGTTGCGCGCTGACTCCCGCAGCAGATTCTCTATAGCCAATTTAATTTGATGTAATTAAATAAAAAGCCTTTAAGGTAATTATTAATTCATTAATTAATTTTACATTAATGTTGATGATTAAATAGATGAGGTATGACGTAGAGTTGTGCGTTAGTTAAATATTGATAACGTTGTAAAGATAAGAATCATCTTTTGTCACCAAGATACCGGCATTATATATTTTACTAGTATACCAAAGAATAAAAATTAGTATTATTAAAAACGTTTATTCAAAGTTTTATTCAAGTTAATTAATAGTTGTAAATATTAATTGACAATTGCAGCAATATTTAACCGATTCACAATTCTATATCACACAACATCTCATCTATCTCATCGACACCAGTGTAATGCAAGATCTACAATGTCAGCAGGAGTAATGGAGTAGGAGTAAGAAAGATTATCGTCGCAACCCTAATCCTATACAGTACAAACAATTCGGTATTCTACACAAGAGGTGTAATACACCCCAGCCTTTTAAAATAACACAGGCACACAAAAAAAAAGTGGTTGGTCCGGCGGACTAGACTAGTCAATCCTTATGTATTTCGACCCGAAGGTCAGAATTGCAAAATTAGCTCGCATTTCCTAATCTAAAAAAAAATTTTTTTGAGGTTAGGAAAAAATGAGCTAATTCAGCAATTTTCACCTTGAATTTGGATTCAGCGGGTCAAAATACATAAGGATAGACTAGTCTGGTCCGCCGGATCAACATTAAAAGAAAATTTTTTTTTGAGGTTAGGAAAAAATAAGCCAATTCAGCAATTCTGACCTTGTATTTGGATTCAGCGGATCAAAATACATAAGAATTGACTAGTCTGACCCACCGGACCAATATTTAAAAAAAAATTTTTTTTGAGGTTAGAAAATGCGAGCTAACTTTGCAATTCTGACTTCAGATTCGGATTCAGCGGGTCGAAATACATAAGGATTGACTAGTCTAGTCCGCCGGACCAACCACTTTTTTTTTTGTGTGCCTGTGTAATTATTACTCGTATATTATCAAACATTTTGTAAAAAAAGATTTAGAACATTCATTAAATTTGTAAAAATAATGTCTAAAAGTTATTTTCAAGCAATTTAAAATTTAAAACAGTAAAAAAATTCATGAATATAACCAAAAAACTAATCTAAAACTAAAGCCAAAAATCAGTGGGGTTTATTCTACCCCACAGTGTAGGATTACGGTTAAGGTACAATTTATAGACGTTACAGTGTAAAAATATACTCTCGCTGGTGAACTGCTGTGTTAGATTTATTTTTAATCTTCGGCGTGATGAGCATATCACACCGTTCAGGCGTCGTCTGGGATGGGTCTCGGTGGAGAACAGAAGGTTGTTTTTTCTTGGATGTCAAATTTATCGTATTCTTTACATGACTTCTCCTTCTTATCTACATGAACTTTTTATCCCCTCTGACCCAACATTAAGAAGATCCGAGCGTTCTTTGCACCCTTCATCACAGACCTTCCACATTCCTTCCCATAGAACTGCTACCTACAAAAACTCCTTCAGGCTATCTTCTATTTATTTCTGGCATTCCCTTCCCGATCATATTACTTCTGCACCCTCCTTGGCTACTTTCAAGAATCTTCTTCGGTCGTTCTTGATCGCTTCTGAGTTTGCTTGAGCTGCTATTTGTGCTTACTCTTATACCTGCAATCTGCTTACTGATTACTTTGTGGCCAAGTTAGACTTGACCTTACTTCATCAATTAGTTACTGAATTGTCTATACTTGCTTTACTTGTGCTTCACTGCTTGAAGGCTTCCTGCTTGTCTTACTACATTATACTGCGTGCATTTGTGCCTTGCCCTACTTTTTATGTTTCTTGCAGTCCAAGTCTCATATCTACTTTGTAAACGAAGCTATACTATAAACTATTGTTTTTGTGTTTTTACTTGCTAAGTCTGCTCTCTTTGCCACTTTGTACTCCTAGTTTATACTTATTTTAATTATACTTTTATTTTTACTCTACCTGTATGCCATTAGACCAGTACTATTGTTATGTTAAATTGTTACGAACATTAACTATATCGGCGTTCAGATTGCTGGATTCTGCTAACTGTACAACGTAGATTCTCATTATATTACTTGTAATTGTTTCATCTATCAGTTTGGAGCTTGCGTTTGCTTACTTTATTTTATTTTATACTATTAGCTTAGATTAGTTCATAAGTTTACTATAACATTCAGTGTTGATTATTGTCAAAATTATATTTCTATTTATACTCCTTTGCCCTACAGCCATGCTCGGGCATAATAAATACAATCAATCAATCAATCAATCAATCAATCAATCAATCAATCAATCAATCAATCAATCAATCAATCAATCAATCAATCAATCACTCTCTCTCTCTCTCTCTCTCTCTCTCTCTCTCTCTCTCTCTCTCTCTCTCTCTCTCTCTCTCTCTCTCTCTCTCTCAGTATATTTTCCATGCGGGTCATACATGTCGCGACAGGTAGACATTTATAGTGACGTGTATATTAATTAAAGTTACGTACGTGAGTGGGCGCCCGTATCGATAGGATCGGCATCAGCCGATACCTACTAATATGGTCGATGAATATGCGGAATATAGATGTGCCGCATGTAAGAAGGAAATAAAAAGTCAGGTCGTGACATGTAAGTCATGTGTCAAACTTTTCTTCCATCCTGGATGTGCAAGTAAACATAAGGTGTATGACAGAAATCGAGAATATGTGTCTTGTCCTGGCCCATATGAGAAGTTCACAGTAGACAGTGAAAAAGATATAGATGTGAAAAAAACACCAATACAGACGGGAAGCGGAAGAGAAAGACTAAGTTCTACGGGATCGACGGGAAGTGGCGGAAGCAGAGCGATAGGAGTCAACGTGGGCATGGATACGAAAATTGATTGGCTAGTAAGAACTATGAGAGAGATGAAAGATGAAATGGCATGCAAACGAGAAATAAAAATGCTGATTAAAGAAACAGTGCAAGAGGAAATAAAAGCTATTAAACAAGAAATGGAAGACCTACGAAAAATAATACGAGGAGGAATGCAGGCGTCAGCGGAAAATGTGCGCGGCAGTTACAGTGAGGCAATAAAGAAAAAGAAGGAAAACATCATAATCATCAAACCGAAGACTCAGCAAGAAAGTGAGACCACTAAAAAAATAATAAAAGAAAAAGTTGATATTAAGAATATGCCAATGGGGATTACAAAGGTACGAAAAGGAAGAGAAGGAACAGTAATTCTAGGATGTGAGACCGGAGAAGAAATAGATAAATTAAAAGATGTAGTGCAGTCTAAACTAGGTGACAATTATAATGTTACAGAATCAGTACAAAAGAAGCCGAAAATAAAAATTGTTAATATTAGCGAGGAAGAAATAGAGTTGGATGACGATGAGCTAATAGATACAATAAAGAAACAGAATAGTATTGGTGAATCTCGTATAAGCATAGTTAAGAAAATCCCGAAAAGAAAAAATATGGATGATAGTCAATCTAGAAGGAAAGGAAAAGAAGGTAGATCTTTAATAATTGAAGTAGATGAAGTAACACATGAATTGATGTTAAAAAAAGAAAAGTTGAATATAGGCTGGAGAAAATGTCCTGTGTTCAATCACTTTAGCATAAAGAGATGTTTCAAGTGCTGGGGATTCTACCACATTGCAAAAAACTGTACGAGAGATGAAACGTGTCATAAATGTACAGGAAAGCATAAAGCAAGTGAATGTAGAGAGAAGCAGAACAAATGTGTAAATTGTATGTTTAAAATAAAAACATATAATTTAAAAATAAAAGACGATCATGATGCTCTGGATCCGGAATGCCCGACATACAAGAGGGCTATCGAAGAGGAAAAGAGGAGAGGTGGATGGGAAGCCAAAAAATAGCAATTACAGAAAGAAGAGAATCAGATAATATATACAAACGCGCAAAGTTTAATGGCACATAAGGACGAGATACAGCATCAGATTATGAAGAAATTAAATCCGGCAATTATTGCATTGTCGGAGTCGAGACTGATTGCGGAAATTGAAGACAGTGAAATAAGTGTACCGGGATACAGTGTGGTTAGATGCGACGCGGAAAATAGAAATACAGGGGGGGTTGCTCTGTATGTAAGAGACGATATCAAGTATGAGATAGTAGTATTGAAAAAATTAGAAAGGATTGTGTGGTGCGTTGCAATAGAAGTAAAAGAGAAATTGTTTAAAGGAGTGTTAATGGTAGTATATCATTCACCGAGTGCGTCACATGGAGAGTTTATAGGATTCTTAGAGGAGATAGTAGAAGAATTAACGATAAAAGAAGAGTGTATAATATTAGGAGACTTCAATATAGATTGTATGACAGACTCTTATTATACAAATAAACTACTAACGACTATGCAAAGTCTAGGTATGAAGCAGTATGTGGATAAACCAACGAGAGTTACCGAAAATAGTAAAACAATTATAGATCTAGTTTTTGCGAATAAAGATATAAATGTAGAAGTCAAGTACGAACCTAAGATAACGGATCATGCGTGGATAAAAGTTGTGATAAATACGAACAAGATTGTAAATAAATATAAAGAATTCAGTGGCAGGGATTATAGTAGATATAATGCGGATGAGTTTATTAAGCTAGTGGAGAGTAATTTAGAAAAAGGATATGATTTAGATATTAATGAGTTAGATATTAATGTAAAGGCAAAGAATTTAATTAATAGTATTGTAGATGCGCTAGACATCTCAGCACCTAAGAAAATTTTTAGAATACCAAAAATATGGGAAGGGAAAAAATGGTATTCAAAGGAAATAGAAGAGCTAGCGACTAGAAGAGATGAGGCTTATAGAAAAGCACTGTACGATAGCACGGAACAAAACTGGCAACAATTTAAAATAGAAAGAAATGCAGTAGTTAGTTTAATTAGAACAAAGAAAAAAGAATATTATGAAAACATGATTGATCATAATAGTAACAATCCCACAACTATGTGGAAATCATTAAAAGAAATTATTAGAGGAGGACCAATAGGCGCGAAATTTGTAGGAAACATAGATTTTGAAATATTAGACAATAATATAGAGTGTGATATAGCTGATAAATTTAACTTATATTATATACAAAGTATTAAAGACATAATAAAATCTATAGATAAAAATTATACAACAAGCACAAATAAGAGAACTATTTATTGTATTGAAAAGATGGGAGAGCTAGAAAAATTTGAATCAATTACGACAGAACAAGTAAGAAAAATCATTAGGGAATTACCAAAAAAGAAAGGTACAGAAGAAGGAATAACTAGCGATATATTAAAAACGGTATTTTGTGTCATAGAAGAGAAACATTGTGATATAATAAATAAGTCATTGAGTGAGGGTTGTTTCTTGAAAGAGTGGAAAACATCCACGATAATTCCAATACCAAAAGTAGAGAAACCTAAGAGGGCAAGTGATTATAGGCCTATTAATATATTACCAATATATGAAAAAGTATTAGAGATAATAGTTAAAAAGCAAATTGAGGTCTACCTAGAAAGTAATAATATTATAACGGAACATCAGTCGGGCTTTAGGAAAAATTACTCGTGTGAAACAGCAATTCAAACAGTTATAGATGAATGGAAATTGATTATTAGTGAGAGACAAATAGTAGGAGTTATTTTTGTAGATCTTAAACGGGCTTTCGAGACAATTGATAGAGGAAGATTATTAGAGAAATTATACCAGTATGGTATTACAGGAACAGTTCTAGAATGGTTTAGGTCGTACTTAAAAGATAGAATGCAACAAGTTCAATTTAATGATAAATGGTCTAAGATACTGACTACGGAATACGGAGTGCCACAGGGTTCGGTATTGGGCCCATTGTTGTTTATAATATATATGAATGATATTGTTAACGTTTGCTCGGATGTGTGTAATATAAAAATGTTTGCGGACGATACGTTAATATATGTAACAGGTGAGAGTAGTGCGGAGATAGAGAGGAAATTGAATATTGCATTTAACGTAGTGGAGGAATGGATGAATATTAATAAACTGAAGATGAATGCGGGGAAAACAAAATATATGTTAGTTAGAGGTATAAGGAAAGAATTGAGAGGCAATACTATTGTGAGATGTTTGGATGGAAATGAGATTGAGCGCGTAGAAATAATAAAGTACTTGGGCATAATTATTGATGATAGACTTAGATTCAGCGGTCACTGTGATTACATGCTAAAGAAAATAGGGAAGAAAATAAGTTTTTTAAATAGAATAGGGAACTTTATCTCGGCTTACACTAGATGTACGATATACAAGACAATTATAGCACCTCACTTTGAGTATTGTGCAACGCTACTAATAGATATGGGGGATACACAGTTAAGTAGGCTCCAAATAGCGCAAAATAGAGCTATGAGAGTCATATTGCAATGTGACAAACGTACCAAAGTTAAATGTATGCACCAAGCGTTGCAATTTATGACCATAAGACAAAGGCTGTATTACAATATGTGCATATTTATTTTTAAGATCTTAAATAATATGATGCCGGAGCAATTTAGTAATAGACTTAGAATAGTAGAGGGAGAACGCGAAACTAGGCAGACAGGGGATATTGTTATTGAATTCCGAAAAACAAGAAGCGCGCAAAAAAGTTTATTTTATGAGGGTGTGTTAATGTACAACGCATTACCACACGAAGTTAAACATTGTAATCGTTTAGAAATGTTTAAACGAATGCTAAAAGAATTTGTTTTTAATGATGTAGCATAAAATTGTATATATATGTATTGAAAATAGCTGAGAAAGCTAATAAAAGATCAATCAATCAATCAATCAATCTCTCTCTCTCTCTCTCTCTCTCTCTCTCTCTCTCTCTCTTCTCCCTTGAGGTTTTACCATCGACACGACTATTGATAATAATAAAGCACAATTCACGAATCTGTCTCGTTATCTCACTGCTGTGCGTCACTTACAGCAAATAATCTCATGCTGTACGTCACTTACAGCAAACCACTATCATGCCTCCCAAAATTTATCACAACATAGACTTCTCGTATTAAAAAATTACAACTAAAATTATTGTTTGTAAAAGACATATATCAGACGGTATAACAATAAACTACTTCACGAAACTATCGCGAGCTGGCGCGTGGCGCGAGCGAGCCATTGGCGACCCACGTGACTTAAAAAGCTTCCCAGATGCGCACAATGTAAAACGGATAATCAGATTACTGTTTTAGTTAAAGTTAGGATAAATTTATAGAATTTGATTGATGGTATTCGTTTTACGCTGTGCGCATTTGGGACTCATACACGATGCTACAGTGATTATGCAAACGCTACATGATAGCAGATACGCGAGATGGATTTTCGTCCTTCATGTCGGCCTCCGCAGAGAAACTTAAGGTTGACGATAACGACGACATATCTTACTCGTAAAATAAAATTTTGACGTTGCAGACTTTGAATCGCAATACCTCCACTCATAAAGCATGTAAAATAAAAACAGTTTTCTCATATAAATCAACTCTAAGCTCTTGATTGAGCTTAGTTAGAACTCGATCGGTTTAGCCGTTTTTGAGATCCGATAATCTCGAGTGCTTGCAAGTCGCATACACGCATAAAGAACACGGTCGGTCTCACGCTGCGCGTTCACTTGGCGCGAGCCACTACCATGTCTCTTGATGTAATAATTACATTATAACCCTGAGGGAATCAATAAATTCTATTCTATTAAACAAACACAAATAATTCTTTAAATTTACAATCACCAGCATATACTGCACGCCAACTACTGAAATATATTATAACCGGAACAAGTGCGGCGATAGAATTATTTTGTTAAAGATGATCCGAAAGAGAACGTTCTAAGAAATATTGTCCTTGTCCTTTTCAAGTTGAAATGCGCATGTGTAGTAAAGAGTAGTGGAAACGGTACAGCCCCGTAAAAAGTTTATAAACGCGTAATAGTATGTTTCAATAATAGTGGCATGCATATTAACATTATACGCGATTGTTCGATAACAAAAAAACAAAAGATAAACAAGAAATGCAAGAACTCGTAAGAAGTTCAGCCAAAATAGGGTTATATATATGTAAGAATTTAACTTTTTGCCTGATTGTACTAAAAAGGGACAAAAATAACTCTTAGAACCCTCTTTGTCGGATTGCGATACTAGCGCACTCGTTCCAGTTGTATTATGTTTCAGTAGCGCCAACAAATTTAGTCTTACGCAGTTTTTTCGCCGAAATGTGTATATATTATATGTACATATATTAACCAATTTAATATCTTTTGATGCTAATATTTATAAGATGTTCAATCGAGCTGGTAATAATAAATTTTCTATTAGATGTTTAAATTAACGCGCGGTCTTAAAAATGCATTATCCCATTTGTTTACACATTGTGACATGATGTTTGCGGGCTACGTCCGTCATAAAGGCCACGAGGACCTGACCGCGCGGATCCTACATCCTTCCGTCTCGGGAGTAGACGCGTTAGTCTGTGTGTCGTCCGATGTGCCGTTTTGACATCTAATTAAATTCTTTCAAGCGCCGCGTTGCACATGCGGCAAAGATCAACGACTCAGAGATTTAGAATTTTTGTGTGACACTGACGCTTCGTCCCGTCAGAAGACGCAGGAAGAAGGACCGAAACACCAAGGAAGAACAAACTGCTGCCGGGAAATCGCCAAGACCCCTTGAGAGCGGAAGCATGCAGGTCATGCCCCTTTTCCTTTGTCGTATGATTATATTACACAGGCACACAAAAAAAAGTGGTTGGTCCGGCGGACTAGTCAATCCTTATGTATTTCGACCCGCTGAATTCGAATCCAAGGTCAGAATTGCAAAGTTAGCTCGCATTTCCTAACCTTAAAAAAAATTTTCTTTTAAATCTTGGTCCGGCGAACCAGACTAGTCTATTTTTATGTATTTTGACCCGCTAAATTTAATTCAAGGTCAGAATTGCTGAATTAGCTCATTTTTTCCTAACCTCAAAAAACACCTTGTAAAAGCAGTTTGGATCACAAATGTATAATCCGGAATGTGCAGGCTTGCGTAACCACATTACCCGGGAAAAATTCAATGCGTATGACAAATTTGAGTTTCTGTAAATAGCGTAGAAAATTCACTCCCTTTTTTTATTATATCTCTTTTATTCTCGAAGATTCTGTGCAATGGCTTTCTCTTACGTTTATTTCCCTTCACAGAAACATCACGTTTGAGCGTCCAGCAAAAATCAGCCATCATATTCACATTCCACTTGCCTTGATATCGATACTACATCTCCTTGATGTCCTGATGAAATCTTTCTCCATATTCTTCACTATAATCACCTAGATTTTCTGGGAAGTAGTCAATATGAGAATCTAAAAAATGCAACTTAAGATTCATTAGGCAACCTAGTTTTCTAGTTTTCCATCATTTCCGCTATCCTTTCTCTGTAATCTTCACTTTTGCAATTTTCTAGAAAATTTTCTCCGGGTAATGTGGTTACGCAAGCCTGCACGTTTCGGATTATACATTTGTGATCCAAACTGCTTTTACAAGGTGTTTTGTGAGGTTAGAAAAAAATAAGCCAATTCAGCAATTCTGACCTTGAATTTGGATTTAGCGGGTCAAAATATATAAAAATAGACTAGTCTGGTTCGCCGGACCAAGATTTTAAAGAAATATTTTTTTGAGGTTCGGAAAAAATGAGCCAATGCAGCAATTCTGACATTGAATTTGGATTCAGTGGGTCAAAATACATAAAGGTAGATTATTCTGGTCCGCCGGACCAACATTAAAAAAAAATTTTTTTTAAGGTTAGGAAATGCGAGCTAACTTTGCAATTCTGATTTTGGATTCGGATTCAGCGGGTCGAAATACATAAGGATTGACTAGTTTAGTCCGCCGGACCAACCACTTTTTTTGTGTGCCTGTGTTATTATTGATTGTAAGAATATCAATATTGCCGAATAAATTGCAGAGTCTGAGGAGACAACTTCTGCTGGCGCATAAATGGTATGACATCCAAATTCCATGCAAAT
The DNA here is from genome assembly GCF_013373865.1 of Monomorium pharaonis. Lineage (NCBI taxonomy): Eukaryota > Metazoa > Arthropoda > Insecta > Hymenoptera > Formicidae > Monomorium > Monomorium pharaonis. The sequence goes on from NC_050467.1 coordinate 11,925,389, forward strand.
CCCGACAAGAAAAGCAGAAACGAGAAGAGACATTTCCCGCCGATCCACGAGATGAGAGTCGAGAAACAACTTCTCGGAGAACGGGGATGCGACCGCTTGAGAAGAAAGGAGTCGTCGCCGGCGAAATTGAGAAGAATCTCGTCACGAAGAACAAGCAAATGCAAGTCTCGCGCCTAAAATCTACAAATGCGTAGCGACTGCATGCGTAACACGTCGCACGCAAATCAGGCTGCAAAATTGCAACCAATAGGGGTGCGATGCACCTAGGCAAAATGAGGTGCGTCGCAGCGTAACTCCCGCAAGATCAATCCTCACTTTGGCTGCGAGCAGCGAGCGATGCCGGAACAATTTTGTAAGATGACGCAGGAGCCGAGAGCACGACCGGAGGCAAGTATAAAGCCGAGTTAGTGAGACAAGCGTCACATCTATTATAAAATCGCCAATTTCGCGATCGAGCGAAGCCGCAAGTCTAACATCATTATTCTTTCGCAAACTCTTAAGGGGGATTACACGTACCTAGCGGATAAAAAATCGATTTTTTTTACATTTTCTTGAAGCTTCAAGTTTCGAGAACATATCCTGAAAATTTCATGTCAATATCTGCAAAAATGTCGGAATTACAGAGTTGAGTAAAACGGGATCGAGCGTTCGAGTGCTCAAATTCTACTACCTGACGCAGCCAGACGCCCGAAGGTTACAGCTCGCATGAACACGGCATTCTTTTGTGTGTCCTTGTTTTGTTATGTGAAAGGAACCTCATATGGCCCCGGAATTGCCGATTAGAGGTAAAGTGCAAAATTCGGCTGTTATCAATAATAAAGAACTAAACTTGAAACTTTAACCCTCTGCCTACACACCTTATTTTTCTCTCGATTCCTACACACAGGGATTACGCTAACCCCAAAATTTCGTTGACTTATATTTCCAAATGTATTTAATCAATTTTAATTTCTTTTTTTTTAATCAAAAAAAAATCTCAGAATTATGATGGTTTTGGCTGAAAAGTCAAAGATATTAAAAGAAAACAGATTTTTTTGAAAAGAATGAGAAAGAAACAACAAATTTTTGTAAAAATTTGCTTTTTCTTCAAACGCCCATATTTATTGGAAAAAAATAGATAAAGTAATTAAAATGGTGATCAATGGAAAAAGGAAGTTTTACTTTAAGAATCTATCGTCAGTTTTTTGATTCTGTTAAAAAAATATATTTATTTTGCAATGTGAATTTAGTAAAAAATGAATGCAGTTCAAACACAATAGTAAAAGAAAATAGTAATATTTATTTAAAAAACAATTATTAATACACAAAAACATAATTATTAATACAAAAAATATTTATTACAAAAGATTTGTTATAAAAAAAATTTTTTATTTGTAATGCTACAATTGCAGCATACTTTCGCAAAGTTATCGCGACGTTGGTAATATATATAAGTACTGTATGCGTAAATATGTAATGAACAAAAACATTTTTACTTACCCTTCAAATTTGGAACTTTTCCATTTTTTGTTACGTTCCCTACACACGGTGACTGTAACCCCAACAAGTGGACATAATTTGCCCACGTTCAAAATGGCCACGTTCGGAATGGCCACATAAAATACTGCACGGAGTTCAATTTGCCCACGTTCGAAACGACCACGTCCGAAATGGCCATGTCCGAAATGACCACGTTCGGAATAGCCACGTTCGAAATGGTCACGTTTAGAATTACCATGTTCGTAATGGCCACGTTCGGAATGGCCACGTCCGAAACGGCCACGTCCGAAATAGCCACGTTCGGAATGGTCACGTTTAAAATTACCATGTTCGTAATGACCACGTTCAGAATGGCCACGTTTAAAATTACCACGTTCGTAATGGCCACGTTCAAATTGACCACGTTCAAAACGGCCATGTTTGGAATAATTTTTTTCTTGTTTGCGTGGAAAGTTGCAAACCCATGTGGTGCAGAGAATGCTTTGCGCGCGCGCTCGCACGCACGCACGTACGCACGCACGCCCGCCTATTTTTAAATTTCAATTTTAACTCGCCATTTTATAACAAACGACAAAATCGACAATCGACGATCGTCACCAACAAACCACTACTATTAGCTTAAAAACACCATTTTGTTTTTTTTTGTTTCGGATGGCTTGTTCAGGCGACAGAGTGGTCACTGCAAAATGCGTTTTTTCAAACCTTGATGTATGCTAGCGGCCATATTTTTTCTTTCCGTCACTATTTTTTTTATAAAAAAATTTTTTTTTATTGTTAAAACATTAGTCAATAATCACATAAAATTTTATTTAATTTCCACTACTCTTTTAGCAGAAATAAAATGTCAAAATTAAGCCTGTTTTTCGGTCGTCTAGGTAGGTGTAACCCCTTAAGGCTTAATTTCGAGTCTTTTACAACACCGTCGCCTGATCTTGCCTGCCGCGTGTTAATGGTTGCGTTCAGCGGAGAATGTAGCGATGGAACTGATGTAAGATTTTCTGCTGAATGCCACGGCTTATGTTCTTACAACTTACATGTTTGCTGAGCGGTTGCCATTGTTTCCATCATATTAAAAGTACGCTCTATTTGAAACGTGTTGCAAGAGCATTGTTTACAGGTTATAAATATGCATTATGGTTGGCGCCATCTGAATAATAGCATCATCTTATGATAAAAGTGCGTTCAACAAAAATCACAAACTGGTGGGAGCGCAGCATAAAGTGCTCACTGAACAATTTTTTCCGCTGAACGCAGCCAATACATTTCTTCGTTCGCGTTCTCATTGCTCGTGTGCCTATACCGCAACCAGGTCATCGTCATTAACTAGTGTCATTTTCGTGGAATTTCGTAGTAGGCTATGTCCGATTACACGGGTGATTACGAACTTAAACCCGCGCGAACTGTGTATCCTGGCCGTCCTTGACAACCGTTCTCGCGCTCGGAACTTTGACGACGATCCAATCACGTCTGTGAAATAGCAGAGGTTGCGTGCGAATATTCATCGACATCGTATTACGACTATTATAATTAATTTTTTCCCGGCTTCGTTGTAATTCAAATGACGATCGGCTCGCTATACGCAACTCGAGATATTACCGTTCAACCGTACGTTCGAGGTCACATTTAATAATTGTAAGCGTTCGAAACTGGAAATATAATTGTTAATTTATTGCTGTCAAATTGTGTAGTAGATAGTTCTCTTGTCTTTCATACTCCAATCGCCACCCACACCAAACCTCTCCTTCTACCATTTTCGGGGTTGAGCAGTCGGCTATCGAGACCGTCTAAGTTCGTGCCGAGTTAGAATATAATATTCCTCGAATTTGAAAAACAATTACAAGATCATTCCAAAAGAGAATGCCTGGCGCTTATTAGAGAATTCGGCAAATCGCTTTCCGTTTCGTTTAAACGATACTTAGGGTGAAATAACAGCACGAACAAGAGACGAAGTTGCCCGTTGCTGGTGAGCACAGTCGCAACATATATCAGTTATTGCAAGAAGTATTTTCATGTCTCGATGGTCGAATTGGTTAGAACGTCTTCACAGAAAAATAGGAAATCCAGGTTCAAACCCCGTCCAAAAGTGTTATTTTTCGCAATAATTTCTTTACCGTTTACCTGGGATTTGATTAAGGTAACGTCTTATAGATGGTTGTTAGCATCAAAAGATATTAAATTGTAAGTGTAATTTATTTTGTAATATAATGTATTCCGGCAAAAAAATTATGTTATAAGACTAACAAATTTGTCGGCGCGCAATCCCGGTAAATGTAAATTTAAAGAACTATACACGTAAACATAGTGTTAACTCGTACAAGCAATAATAAATATACATATTTCTGATTGTAAAAATCAATCAAACCAGTAATAATAAATTTTCTATTAGATGTTTGAAGAACAAATAATGTGTACAAACATCAAAATAAATGCTGTTAAAAGATTTCAGAATACTTAAATGCAAACTTGGAATTTTTTAAATAAATTATACTATTTTTATAAAAAAAAAAATAATATTACCAACATCGATAGCCTCTTTTATGTCCATCTTCAATGCTCTACATGCTGAATTAGATGCATATTCTGGAAATTTTTGTTGAAAACTCGTGAGCATTTTATCAGCTTCAATTGATCGATTTAAATCAAACAGGCAACGTACCAATCTGTAAATAATAGATTATATTAATAAATTTCAGTACACATTTATCTAACCCAATAAAATAAAAAAATTATAAAAAATTAAATTTTGAAAAAATTAGTGTTAAGTTAGTTGAAATCAATACAAAGAAGCAAATTTTCGTATAATTAGAATCGTAAAAATGTAAAAAATTTAATATATGACTTAAATAATAGGTTACATTCATAAATTTTAATAAAAGCCATTTGATAGTAAATACAAAAAATAAATTTTTATATAATTGGAATTAGAAATTTGCATAACGTAAAAAAAACCATTTTATAATAAACATATATATGGGGCGTTTTTTGTGAAAACGCCCTCCCGCACATTTTATTTTTTGAAATAAATAAATGTTTAAGTGCTGAAAATTTTCGTTGATCCTTCTACTTTTGAATGTCGCGTGGCAAATTTGGAAACCCAAAATGGCGGCCAAAACAAAGAAGCCATTATTTATAATATAACATTTATTTGACTCTAAAAAGGGCCGATTCAGATGTGTCTTGATTTTAGGCAATGTTGTTAACCCTTAAAATACACTCTAGGTTAAAATAACTTGAAAAGAAATTTATAAAATAAAATTAAAATTTATTGATATTTATTTTGAAACAATTGGATTAACCATAATCTTGAATGTTTAAAAAATACACTTAATTTTAAGTTCAAAATAATTTATTTTTTCGTCGCAGTAACCATTGAAAGTGGTTTTGAGTCATTTTGACCCAGTGTCATTTGAAAGTGGTTTGAGTCATTTTGTGTATTATATCTATGTCTCATACAGGAAGTGTGTATTTTAAGAGTTAAAAGTAGCATAATTTTTCTAATCTGTAACTTACAAGATGTAGTATTTGATATTCCATAAAATGAAAAAATATTTTGTTTTTAACAACTCTGCTTTGAGGTTACGTAACGTATATACTTATTACTTGTATCAATATGACTATTATTTTACTTTATTTTTATCATTAGAGTACCTTTTGATAAGTAGTTTAGTGACAGAATCAATCACAAATCCGTGATTTTATAGAATATGTGATAACCTCAAAGTAAAGTTTAAAAAAAAAATACTTTTTCATTTTATGGAATATAAAATCTTATAGGCTATATCTTATAGACTACAGATATAAACTATATCTTATAGACTACAGATTAGAAAAATTATGCTACTTTTAACTCTTAAAATACACACTTCCTGTATAAAACATAGATATAATACATACTGGGTTAAAACACTCCAAAGCCATTTTCAATGGTTATTGCGACAAAAAAATTATTTTTAACTAAAAATTAAGTATATTTTTAAAATTTTCAAAATTAAGGTTAATTCAATGGTTTCTAAATGGATATCAATAAATTTTAATTTTAATTTTATATATTTCTTTTCAGGTTATTTTAACTCGGAGTGTATTTTAAGGGTTAACAAAAAAGTCCGGCCGAAATTTCGGTTTCGGTTTCGGTTACGGCTAGTTTCGGCCAAAAATCAAGATTTCGGCTTGATTTCGGTTTCGGCCAAAATTAAGAGTAAATTTCGGTGTCAGCCAAAATTCGGTGTCGCCAGCACCGCTAGCGGTTGCACCATCTCTTATCTCTTATCCGTTTTCATTCAAACAATTACAAAAGACAGCAAATAAATATTTATCAGCTCCGCCGACTTCTGTAGCAAGCGAACAACTATTTAGCTCTGCTGGGTTTATGCAGATTTATGCAGATAGACGCAATAATTTATTGGGAAAAAATGCCGAGAAACTTTTATTTTTATGTTACAACATAAAATTATTTAACTTTGATTATTAAGTTTTAATATAATGTTAAATAATAAAACCGTGATGTATAACTTTACTGTTATATTATGCAATGTATCTAATATAATAATTTCTATTAAAAAGTTGACTTTTTAAAAGATGTTTTTGTTTTTTCTAAAAAATACATTTATATTGTAATAAAATATAATAAATAATAAAGTATTAATACATTCTTAAATAAAAGCTTATTTAATAACTGATAAAAAGCTTATTCGATAACAGAATACTTAAATATTAAATATACATTTTTCCAACAATCTCTTAAGTTATATATATAATATTTTATAAATTTTTTCAAAAGTTTTGGTTTTCGGTTTCGGTTTCGGTCGAAATTCAGAGAAGACTAAATATTCGTTTTCGGTTTCGACCGAAACAAAAAAAAGTGGTTTCGGTCGGACTCTAGTTAACAACACTGCCTAAAATCAGGACACATCTGAATCGGCCCTTTTTAGGGTCAAATAATGTGCAAATGTTATTTTATATTATAAATAATGGCTTCTTTCTTTGTTTCGGCCGCCATTTTGGGTTCGTCATTTTGCATTTCCAAATTTGCCACAAGACATTTAAAAGTAGAAGAATCAACAAAAATTTTCAGCACTTAAACATTTATTTGTAATTATTAAGTAATTACATCTCAAAAAATAAAATGTGCAGGGAGGGGGTGTTTTTACAAAGAACACCCCATATACTTTTAATTGTAATTTTTTCATAATTTTTTAACACAAATTAAACAAGAAAATAAATAATATAAAGTAAGATCGTCTTGATATTTCAAAATAATAAAATATTGCATTATTTGAAATAGCCGAAAACGGTCTGAAAATGAGTCTTCTTGAACGCTCTGTGACATCACACTGCTATACTTGAACTATTTTTATGCAGTAAAACATTTATTTATCTTTAAAATAAACAAAAAACACAAAAACATGTTTTGTACCTTTATATAAAAGTATAACAATTAAAACATTACATAAGTTGTTCTTTTATGTGCCACAAGCTGAAAACGTAAGAAAAAAAGTATTATAAAAACATATTTTTTGTTTTAATTATAATATTTATAAAAGATATCAAATAACAAATATATTCTTTAAAATTATCTGAAATTATAGTAATGTCACCGTTAGAGTGCTAAAACGTTCCTCTGAATGATAAAATTACTATTAAAAATATGTAAAATAAATAATTTTTTTAAATAAATCATCGACATAAAGAATGGACTGAGCATCACGATAGACGCAGTGCACGTTATAGAAAGAGAGATTATAGAAGAAACCTATATTTGTCTCTTTTCTAGTATTTTATTGGTTATCCTGTTCCCTCTCCAGAATTCTTGTAGTAACGTAGCATTGAATTCGGCACTTAATCAATTCGTGATAACCGTATTTTAGAATAGCTATCAAAACTTGCTCTGCCACGTTACAAAAATTCGTTTATTTATTCTGCAAAGACAAGTGAATTTTGAAATGTGTCTTGTGTAAAACAACTCATAAAAGTGAAAAAAAATGAATAATTGCATAAATACGCACAGTTTGCAATTTTATTTCAATGTTCCTGCAAAAAAGAGATAAACATAAGCTTCTTCTGTGTAGTACCTCTCTTTCTACAGCGCGCACCGGTCTGTCTATCGCAATGCTCAGTCCATTCTTTATGTCAATAAAATAAATATACTATTTCTAGTAAAGAAATCCGTCTGTAAAAAATTTTAATTACAAACTTATAATTAAACATTTATATTTCGAGATTTTAAGAATCGTTGATCATGATTTTCAAATAAAAAATACAAATTGCAAAATAACATATCCAATATGGCGGACAAAAAATTCTAAATTCTAATTCTAAATTTAATGACTATTTTAGGAGTTTATTTGGAAGTTTATCGGGCTGTTGGTTAGGAATTCATAGTAAAAAATAACACATATAACTTAAATAATAATAGAGTAAGTTCTGATAACAATAAAATCTGATAAATTCAGCGTCCTTAAAAAATTCTAGATGACTAGTCTCATAGAAATTGGCTAAATTCTAAAAATTACTTCCGCCATATTGAATTCGCTATTTTTAATTTCGAAAATCTGATACCGGATTCGTAATCAGCAATCCCAAAAATCCCAATACATCAACTTCTACAAAAAACCAATTAATGGAAAAATTTGTGACACAAAGGATTAAAACATATATTGAAAAAAATTGAAGAAAAATCGCACGAAACACTAAGATTGCGTTTCACTTAAAGTTGGTAACACGCTCATGATACTATTTCATATTTCTTGTTCAGCAAATGTTCAATAAGAATAAAGATGCTTGCAAACTTTAAGTGAAATGCAGCGTAAGATAGTTTAAAACTATTGCAATGTGACGTCATGCACTTGTAACCCAATCAAAATTGTTTTCTGGAAACAGAAAATTTTACGTACAATTAAATTTCATTTTAATTTTTTAATACTTATTAATAAAAATTAAAAATTTTGTTATAAACAAATTTATAATAATACATATTTAAATTATTAAAAAGAAAAAATATAATTTTTTTTCACTCGTAAACTCCAATTGTAAAGATATAAAGGATATATAATTTATTCCATCACTCTTAGAAATTTTCTCAGAATTATTTATGTAATTTTTCAAAATTTCTATACAAAAAATTCAAAATTTGTTACTTTCTATATAATTTTATATAACATTTTAAAAATTTTCTTAGATTTCTTATATTAATTAGAATACCTTTAAAAAATAATTTTAAGAATCTTTTTTAAAATTCTTTATATATGCATAAATTTTAAGATATTCTAAAATTGTTTTATAATTACTAAACCCTCCGCACGGATTCCCACCTTGACACGGTCGAGGGGCAATGGCTGCCGAGGACACCCGGGTGTACCTGGGGACAGCCAGCTAAAAAAAAACGCCAAGTCAAGGTGTAAGCAACCGTGCCGAAAGCTGCATGACGCGGGGGAAACCGCGTCGTTAACGGTATCTCCTGAATACCGAGTGATCTCCAGAAGTATAAAGCTATACTCCGGGCAATTACCACGTAAAAGTGGTTGCACTTTGAGTTCTACTCACGCTCTTCCCAATTGATCAACCATACTTTGGACGTGAAAAATTGCTTCTATATTTGAAAATACATTGAACTGCGATTTATTTTTAAATTTAAGCATTTAAGAGCAAAAAAGCAGAGTTGCTCTAATAAAGCTGTCCCTTATTTCTGATTCCCACAACAGAATTCCAAGATTTAACCATCTAGAATACCTATTTCAAACGTGATCTATCGACTGGTAACGTTAGTTTCTTTTATACCACTTTTGCAATACAAAACGGTCTCTTGTCAGGTGAATGCACTGTAAAATTAGTCACAGAGGCGGCATCCAAGGTGTGGAGACCAGAAAAAAGGGACGACTTAGAGCGACTTTGCTTTCTCGTTTTTAAATGCCCAAATTTGAAAATAAGTCGCAGTTTAGTGTATTTTCAAGCACACCACAGAAGTAATTTTTGACGTTCGAAGTATGGTTTGTTGGTTGGGAAGGGTGTGGGTAAAATTCAAAATGCAGCCATCTTCACGGGTGAATGCTCAATCTTTTTCATTAAACTAAATTATGTACGAACGCAAAAAGTTGCACTAATAAATGAAAGGATAAGATATAAGAAATGAGTAAAAAAAGTGTGAAAGAGTGGAAGGCTAATTCATTCTGATTCGTTTGCTTCTTTTATTTTGTATTGCACCTCTACTATGTAGTGTTCGCACAATTTTCACCATTTGTACAGAAAATCGACCTCCCGTCCCCAGCACTTTGGAGAAAGCTATTTGGATAATAAATACTTTCTTTGATAGGCTCATTACAATGTCACAAATCAAATTTAATTGCAATCTGACCATTTTTTGCTATTTTTCATAATTTTCATAAATATATAATAATATATAAATTCATAAATATAAAATTTAGTCAAATTTTTCGAACTTGAACCTCATGCGCAGCCTGAAGATATTGTCCGATTACAAAAATTTTTTTATTGTAATTGTCTTAAAACGTAGCAACTTTTTCGCATTATTACGTTTCAATTTAAGCACTTTTTGAAAATTCGATCCATCCTAATGGGCTATCAAGACTCTCAAATCCTACAAGCCACAGGGATCAGATGGCATCTATCCGATACTGCTTCAGCAAAGAGTAAACGAGCTGTTAGGTCCGCTGACAAAAACTTTCAAGGCTCAATTGCACTAAAGCATCCCAAAAATCTAAACAGGCACAAGGATGTTTTTCATCTCAAAGACAGGACGTAATGACCACATCCTTGCTAAGGCCTATTAGTCTCACATCTAATTTCTCACATTTCTTCTAAAGACCTTAAAAAACTGGTTAACATATATCTAAAGACTATCCCCCTCTTGACGAAGCCTTTGGCGGCAGTAAACCTACAAAAAAGAGAGATCCACAGAAATCGCCATACACCACTTGGCTAGTTGCATAGAAAGTCAACTGGCGGCCGGGGGATGCGGTTTATTTTTATTGCAAAATCACAACAATCTGCACTGACAACAGAGTAGTCCTACCAGCGCTGGCTAAGCTCTACATTAAAACCTCAGTGTTCTGGGACTGTATAACGGCGCTCAAGAGACTAAGTATATTAAACAAGGTAACCCTGGCATGTGTGCCAAAACATCAAAGTACAAGAGGCAATGAGGTGGCAAATTGCCTGGCTAAGAAGGGCTCAAAGAAAGGCACCTTGGAATGAGCAATCGGACTTTCCTTTGCTACTGGTAAAGCTACCATCAGAAAGCTGATGAACAAAGAATATCTATCTAGATGGAACAAATGATCGGTCAAAACTCTTGATGGAAGGGCCAACGGACAATAGAGCAATAGAACTAACAGCAATAAACACACAGCGGCTTGGGACCACAATAGGACTTCTCACGGGGCACGGTGACTCTGAAGGCTTACCCAAAGATAGCAGACGACGATGTATATCGCCTATGCAGACAAAGCGGGGAAAACAGTGCACATCCTATGCCACTGCCCTGCTCTGATTTGTAAAAGATACTCGATCTGGAGATGGGCCTTTGTGGAATCCTTAGAAAAGTCAGACTAGGGGACCTAGTATACCTGGTCTCTGACGGTTGGTCAAGAGGTTGGGATTAAAAACCTAAGTGTAAAATACACAGAAATGTGATAATGGATCTTAGATCTAAAGAATCCTAGGAGCCAAACTGGCCCCACCCTCTAAACATATACTACTACTATAATTTCTAAAAAAAAACTTATAAAATCTAGAACTGTGCGATATTTTTATAAATTTTAAAAAATTTTAAAATATAAAATTTTTAAAAATAAAAATTAACAATAGTAAATTAGAAAATTAAGAAACAATAAAATTGTTAAACATAAAATAAAATTCGTTTATATCAATTAATAGTGGTAATAATTTATGTAAATAATTTGTGTTAATTAATAACTTTTACTGTCTCCAGTTTCATTTTTTGTCAGTTTTGAAACAGAGTGCTTACGTGAAATACGTAATTTTACAAATTAAATAGACCAGTAATTTAACTACTTCGTCGGCAGGCGAAATTTCACTGTTCGTGCCCTTGTGAGCAAGAAAAAAAAATAATCGCAATTCAACGATATTTTGTATCTAAAAGCTTTCGGGGTTGCTGATTACGAATCAAACATCAAAATTTTAAAATTCAAAATGGCGGATCTAATATGGCGGACCGAAAATATTTTAATTTAATTTATTTGGATAAAATTTATAATACAGGGGTTTTTGAATTGCTAAATTTGGCTTCATTTTGGGTCCGCCATTTTGAATATTAAAGTTTTGACTTTGGATTCGTACTCAGCAACCCAAAAAAACCTCTAGATACCAGCTTTCATAACAATGGGAACATTTTGATTATTTTGGGTCCGCCATTTTAAATTTTAGAGTTTTGACTTTAGATTCGTACTCAGCGACTCAAAAAACCCATAGATACCAGCTTTCATAATAATTGGAAAATTTTGATTATTTTGGGTCCGCCATTTTGAATTTTTGAGTTTGGACCTTGGATTCATATTCAGCGACACAAAAAATCTTTGGATATTAATTTTCATGCAAATCGATCCAGTCAATTAAAAAATAAACGATGTACGCCTATGGCGTCAATGCCCCCTGGGGCACACATATTTTCCGCGCCATATGGTGTCAATGCCGATGAAGTGGTTAATAATACTGATGCTTTAAAGTATAAGATTTTCTTTCTCCAAAAAAATATAAAAAATTTATTGCAAAAAATAATGATTTTGCCGGGATTGCAACGTGCAATTTACGTGAGCTAGAGGTACAAAAAATTTATACAAATTATTATTTTTAGGTTATAATTTATTATTATTAGGTTACACTAAAATCTATTGTTGACTAATATAAGCAAATTTCATTTTTATGTTTGATTATAAGCATTTTTTCAACAAAATAATTTTTTTGTTAATTTATTTTTTGTTACATGTGTGTCAAAAACGGTCCTTTTGATGGCCCTTTATCGGCCTCTGTTACTAATTGTACAATTTTCTTTCACAAGTAACTGATTCCCCCACCGATCAACCGTGTGAAAAAGTCGTTCGAAAATCATTCCCGCACAAATATTTCATTAAAATCCCGTACGACTAATTACTTCCCCTTCATTTTGACATTTAAGTCGTACCATAGACACGTCATCTCTCGACACGCATATGGTTTATAACACTTAAAAACTTTTGCATAAATTACCGATATTCTATTGCCATCTATGGCAACTTTGACGCTTTCGAACATACCTTACCCTAGATAAATAACCTGTCAATTCGTGTTGCACAGACATCACGCGTCATTGTATCAAGGCCGCGTTAAAGTCAAGCAGTGCAACTTTGCAGTAATGAACATTAATGAATACAACAACTCGATGCATTTGTCAAAAAACAAGCATAATTTTAATGTAAAAAATCAAAAGTTTTGACGATAACCTCTTGATCATACACATTTATTATAGCTACAAAGGTAAATTTTCATGTATTAGTAAAATAATTTATTTACATAAAATTACATAAAAATAAATTTTTTTATTGCGGAGGGGGGGCTTCGCCGCAGATCTCCCGTCCTCCGCCCTAAACCACTTCTCGCCTCCGTCATTTTTTATGCAATTGTACAAAAAAATAGAATGTGTTACTTGTGCGGATCGGCTATTTCTATTCGTGCGGGTAAACATACTCGTTGGAAATAGATACGTTCCGCATACAAATATCTCAAAATTTCTAAAAAAATTTTTTTAATTTTCACAATTTCTGTATAATTTCATAACTTTTCAACAAATTTTTTAAATTTTTAAAAATTAGAATACCTTTCAGAAATATTAACAAATAACACTACCCAACTAACACTCACCGATTTGAATAAAACTTAAAATACTGATTAAACATTGTTGTGAGTGTAATGCACTCACACAAGAAATGTCGCAAGCGATATAAGGTGTCAAATGACACCTCGCGCGCGGACATCGCTCAGCCTATATACCGGGCGTCGCACCGGGCAATGCATCCGGTTGCTTAAGAGACAACACCCAAAATCTCCTGATTTTGGGGTAGAATCCGCATAGCCAGCAATTGCTGGCTAAGCAAGAGCATTGACCAAAGGTCAGTGACCGGGAAGTACCCTCCCCGGTTATACCAAAAATCGGTGTATATTATCACCGAGGTACAGACAACGAGCGGGCTTGCTACACATTATACAGCGACGAACGTATGTCGCTCGACACGATACTTGTACGGGTATTTCAATACGAATCAGTAACTCAGTAGATTCAGTGTAACTTAGTAAAAGAATATATACCGTATTCAAAACCACTACTGGCTCATCTCTTACGAGACCTGACCCGAGAAGTAACGACAGCGATCCCAATTACCTGTGTCCCTCTTTCTAATAAGGGGCACAACACCAAAAAATATTAAACGTGTTTTTTTTTTGTTTCAGCTATATACGCATTTTAAGGGTAAAACTCACCCCTCAATCCCTAAGGGTGGAAACAGCTATGGCTAATTATTTCAGAAACGATACATTTTCTGAAAAAGGTGCTCAGGACCAAAGTTGTAGGGTTAAAAGTGATGCATTTGATGGTGACGTTGACCTTAAGATCGACTTGCAAGGTCAGTTCAAGATCACCTCATGTTTTTTAAAGGAAATAGCCTACTTTTAACCCCAAAAATTGATAGAGCGTAAAATTTTACGTTTAAAACGTGGGTGGTCCGATTGATTCAAAAGGATCATTTAATAATTTTTGGGAGAATCTTGTATTTATCGAAAACGATGCATATTATGAAAAAAATGATACAACCAAAGTTGTACAGTTCAAAGTAATATATTTGATAATGACCTTAAAGTCGACCTTGGGATTGATTTTCAAGATAAAAATGTGCAAAATAAACGTTTTTTGACGTTTTCAGATAAAACAATCAGGAGTTTGAAAGTGTTGATTGATCTAATCAATTAAGGCAAGATCAGTCAGTGATTTGACCAATAAAGGAAATAAAAGTTAATTATCTGTTCAAATAAGGCGAGATGTGATCAAAATCCAGCCAGTGAAGGCAAAATGTAATCGAGATCCAGCCAGTGAAAGCAAGATATGATCAAGAACCAACCAATAAAAACAACATATAACCGAAATCTGGCCAGTAAAGGCAAAATGCAATCGAGATCCAACCAGTAAAAGCAAGATTTCATAATCTATAGCTGCGTTCCGAAATTCATTGTTAGTACTAAAAGTCTAGTTCATGTTACGTATACTATACATTTTCAATACTGGCAGTAAAATTTCGGAACGCAGCCTATAAGTATAAATTCCACAATAATTGGCATTATTCTTTATATTCACAGCAATATGAGTAAAAGCTTCATTTTCTATCGCAAAAAAATGTTCCATACACAGAAAGTTAGTACACCACGCACATTTTATTACTGTAATGTCATTGCAGATTTTGCAGACTGTACCGCAATTCTTTAAACAAAAATCAACAAGTGTTTCACATCTATCTGGTTTTTCTTCGATATACCCATTTTTTTCACTAGGCGTATTTAATCATGTTTTTGAATCGGGATAATAAGAATTGATTATGGATTAATAATTAAATTTTAAGAATGTTATTCCTCAAATGTAGATTAATATCATAGTTATATAAGAAAATTAAGACTAAAAATTGTTTCAGAAAATTTTTTCATGGTTTAAATACGTAGACATCCAATGGTTTAAGAAAAGCGGGGAGAATTAATAAAATCCCGAATGAAGTATGGAAGTTGCGGGGGAGAGAGGCTGGAAGAGTGGGTGTAAGAATTTTTTTAAGTAGGGTGCGGAAAGAAGAAAAGTGGTTAGAGAAGGAGTGTAGTAGTGCCTATAATAAAGAAAAGGGATGAACTGAAGGTAGAGGACTATAGAAGGATAACTTTGATGCCCTCACTTTATACGGTGTACGCAATGATCTTAGCTGAGAGGTTGAAGGAGGACATAGAAAAGAGGATAATTGCAGATAATCAAGCAGGTTTTAGAAATAATAGAGGTACAATGGATAACATTTTTGTACTTAATTATCTGATAAATAGATGTATAGATAGAAAAGGAGGGAAAATGATGGCGTTATTTGTAAACCTGAAGGCGGCATTTGATTCGGTAGATAGGGGGATATTGATTAAAGCGATGAGAGAGAGAGAGTAAGAGTGGGTTTGATAAAAAGAATGAAAACCTTAAGAGAGACAAAAAGCAAAGTTAGAATAGAAAAAATAAGAGAAGAGTTTTGGACAGGGAGGGGAGTGAGACAAGGGTGTCCGTTAAGTCCGCTATTTTTCAACATTTTGATAACAGACTTGGAGGCAATGAGAAGATTTAAGTGAGTAGATGTGAGGTTAGAAAGAGAGGTGCTCGCTAGCATACACGGACAATCTGGTTGTAACAGAGGAGAAAGATCAGATAAGGAGTATGTTAGAAAGGCTGGAAACATACTTAGATGAAAAGAACTTAGTGTTAAACGCAGGGAAATCAAGAGTAATAAAATTTAAAAAAAGGAGGTAAGGAAAATAGAAAAAGTTAGTAATGGAAAGAGAGAAGAATAGAAGAAGTAAAGGAGTACAGCTATCATGTTGCAAAAAAACGGGGGACAAAATTCTCAGATAAGGGATAAAGTGAGGAGAGCGTCGGCAGTGATGGGTTAAGTTTGGAAGATTAGAAAGAGAAGGTATGGAAAGGATTGGGGGAAAGGCTATGGCTGTTCAACAGACTAGTATAGACGGTTATGGGTTATTGAGTTGATATAGGGCTGGAAAGAAAGAAATAGTATAGAGAGGTTAGAGGAAAGGTATTTAAGGTGGATGTTAGGATTGGATTAAAGTACGTCGGAGTATATGATAAGATACAGAAGAATAAATTAAGAGGTAGAGCAGGAAAAAAAGCGTAGGCATACAAAGAGGTTGAATGAGGGAAAGGATAATAGGTTGGCAAGAAAATGCTTAGAAGAGATAAGAATGAAAGATAGGATAAGAAAGGTGGGCATAGGATCGGAAAAAAAAGAAGGGATAACTTTGAGCATAGAGGGTAGAAACTGCAGAAGATAGATGGGGAAAAAAGTGTAGAGGATTTTGAGGTTATTTTTAGTAAGAATACACAGTTGCAGAAAAAAAAAAGAAAAAGAATTAAAGAGTAGGAATATAACAAATGGTATAAATGTGTGAAGAAAAAAGAGGTGCCAGAGAATTTTAAAAAAAGATGAAAAGAGAGTAAGTGAAATAAACTCATAAGGTTAGGTTAAGTAACGGAATGAGAGAGAATAGATATTGAAAAAACGAAGACAAGAAAATGTGCAGATTATGTGGAAGGAATGTAGAGATTGGAAGAAAGGCAATGAAAGTTGGCAGAAGATAGTGAAGAGGATTTTAGGGGCGAAAGGAGAGTTGACTGAGAGAATTGAAAAGAGAAAGAAAAGAGGATAAAAAAGGAATAAAGAGAACGTGGGAGGGGTAAAAGAAAAGATTGAATGAGTAAGGCAGAAGAAACGGAAGTCCCCAAAATAAGGGTAGGTTGTGCGTGCGTGCGTGTGTGTGCGTGCGTGCGTGCGTGCGTGCGTGCGTGTGTGTGTGTGTGTGTGTGCACGCGCGCGCGCGTGCGTGTTTTAATTAATTTATTGTTAGTCATTTTTTAGTCATTTTGCGATTTTTGTTTTAACTTATGTTATTTAAAAAATCTTAAATATTTGTATGATACAATTGACATAGCTTGTTTATTAGGGAGCCGTCTACATTAAAGGGTAAAAAAATCGATTTTTTTTTCTTGCTTAAATCGATAGTATTTCATCCGTAGAACATGCTCCTGAAGTCCCAAGTATAGATTCAAATTGTATCAGGCCAAAATGAGCACGTGCAGTGCGCACGTCCTGAGCGCTCCGAACGGGACGGCAAGTAAAAATCCCTAACGGTTTTTGAAAATGTACATTGCCTGCTCGGAAAGAATTACTTGAGAGGTGTTTAGGTGGGTATACACAAAATGCCAATGAAAGTTTTAATGCGACGATTTGACAACTGGCCCCAAAACACTTCCATTGCGGCCGCAAAATCATTGAAATTGCTGCCTACATAGCTGCTAGAATTTTTAATAAAGGCTATTTGTCGGTTCTAAGAATCACGTCATGCATGGAAATAATTATTGGACCAGTATGTAGAAATGTTGCGGATAGAATGAACGAAAATCGCACGATTAGCCAAAATCGTCATAGCAAATCTGTTGCGCAGGAAACGCGTACTTACGACAAACAATGGCTGTTGGAGAAGAATAAATTGTATGAGGACACTGAGGACATTTATATGGAGCAGGGATAGTAGATTAATCGAAAAGTACGGATAAACAATCATTAGCAAGCTTTTATCAACCTTTTTCTTTGATTGGAAATTTTAAACGCGTTTTTCTCGAAACCACTTTTTTCAAAACTGCGTACACGATTTAAAAAAAACTAATCAACGGATCCACTTCTATTTTTCTTAAATTAAAGGTTATTAAATTATTATCTGTGTGAACCTAAAATATAAATTAAGTCATGTAAAAAAAAGTTATTTAAAAAGTCAAAAATTTTTCACAAAAAATCAATTTTTTTTTCAAAATGCCATTTTTATAAATTTTTTATAATAAATGTATGGCTTTCTTAGGTTCACTTAAAAGCTATACTCTGTGACGTGACAGCCGCAGGCTGCTGTCCGTCACAAGGCCCTGAAGGCCCTTATGCAATAACATCCCGCGGGCCCTGCGTCCTCCCGCTCGGGAGCGGACGCAAAAGCGTATTCTCTTGTACTTGGTGTATGTGGCGTCCCACGTGCTGTCCATCTAATTACTTGTTAAGATTTTTGGCGAGCGTTATACCGCGGGTGCGGCGGAGATCGGTGGCTATGAAGATCTCGTTGTAGTTGTCGGACGTCTCGTCTCAACGGAAAATCTTCCCGGAGATTACAGAGGAACGGGCAACGAGGGAGTCAAAGAAGACCCTTTTAAGCGGGGGTCCGTAGGTAATGCCGCCCTTATCTTGCCTACCGTTTGTGCCATGTAAGAATTCCGATACTGCCGCTGAATCACGCTTTCAGGACCCAGCGACGGCGCGCGATGCCGACATCCCGACGGGACGATTGCAGACCCGATGCCGCGGGAAGTCCGGCGAAAGAATCACGACAACTCAAGATACGCCGACGCCCCGTCGAGGAGGAAATGACGCCCCGATGGCGGAGGATACGCCGGGCGAGGAGAAAAGAGTCGGGCGCGCAAGGAAGCGCCAGGATTCCCGTGCCCGGGGCCCATAATCATCGACCGCCGTGCGTGGATCGATCAGCCGGCGACAGCGTGGGCACCGCGCTCTGCGCGAAAATCGATTTTCGCGAAATCAACCAATAAGGGCCGGGAACGCCGGAGGCAAGGTGGGGCGCGCCGCCGAGCGGCCCCCGCGAGATCCAGGATCCCTCACTCGTGCTGCGGAAGTAGAGTTAAAAACTGTGCGTGCGTCCCACAATCCCGAGCCGAGCTGTGAGGAAGGACGCAGGGACGAGAGCCATCCCGACCCGGAGGAGGCCAGCAGGAGAGAGGCGAAGTGGTGAGACGAGCGTCACACTAACTGTAAAGCCACCGATTTCGCGGGTTGGGCGAGCCGCGAGGAAATCGCGTACTTATCGCAAAATCTTTCGGCGTATTTATGAGAATCCCGAACTCGCGGATTCAACGGAGCATCGTCGTCTCGCCCGATCGCGCCCGTCCGCGTGATTTCGCTACGCGCTGTGTATTTCATGATAGTTTCGCGTTGCGTGTGCGTCCCGATCCGCAGCCGAGTCACTTGTCGTTTCGTCCGGTCGTCGTGTCGCGGGTTACTCCCGCGCGGTATCTTGTCGCGTCGTGGAAAATTTTAGTTGTTACTGTTGTATAATTTGGTCGATCGCACTGCTACTGCGAGCCCTTCGGTGAATGTACTCTGATTATTATCGACGCAATCGTCTCATACCGCCGGACTGGCGAATAACTAATAATTGTCGCGCTTATCTTTCGCGAGAATCGTTGGAGCACGGGAGAACACGAGTCCGTCGCGTGTCGCGCGGGCTCGGAGTTGCGATCCGTCCCGTTCGCCCTTGGCGAGGTCATCCTGGCGGGAGTCGGCGTCCTCCAGCGACGCCGGGTTAAGCGTAAGACAAGTCGGAGAGTTCCCGCGTACGCATCATAACCCGCTCGTTCAATATACCGTTCTCGCACCATTTGATACCCAGCGGACGCCAGCTGGTAACGCGCGCGAGCCACCACCGCTCCGCAGAGTCGTCATCTACTGTAATTCTTACGGTCAAATACAACTGTTACTTTTTCTGTTACATTTGTGTCGTGTACGTAATTCTCTCGCCTTCCCGATTCCATCCGCCCGCACCGAACCTCCCCCTCTGCCATTTGAGGGCTGAGCAGCTGGATCTCGGAGCCGCTAACGCCCCGGTCGCCTAGCGTGCGCCCGTCTTTCCCGAGATTCAAGTATTGTAACATTTGTTTGCGAGTTGGTTCACACAGAGTGGTACGCTTAACGTACCTGGCGCCCAACTTAGTGTGACGTCGGGAAACCTCGCGAAGATAGTCGCCCCGACACCCGGGCGGCTCAGGGCCGCGACCAGGGACGGAGGCGAAGTTGGCCGTCGCTCGCGAGCGGCGGTTACAACTCATAAACTTTACAAAAAACTTTGGTTTTTTTCTTTCAGTCGATTCTACTGTATGTTATCGTGTACGCAGTGTGGAAGGAATTTTTTAAGGCAGTTGTGCATTTTTGCTTACAACTTATAATTAAATAAATAAAATTTTATAATAAAAATTGTTTTGAGTACCTAAAGACGTGCACAATAAGTGAAAAAAAATCGCAAAAAGATGCATTGCTTAGTTTCATTAGAAAAAAATCATAAATTAGTGCTTAATTTTAGCCTCCTAATGTAGACGGCCTCCTTAAGTTTTTCGCAAACTTTATTGTTTTGCAAAACTGATACTTATATATTGATTTTTTTTTAATTGACTTTACCTAAAATGAGCTTTTACATGTTCTGGGTCCAAAAGTAACGTTGTCTTACAGTCTCGTAAAGCAGCATAAATATCGCCATCCCTAGAAATATCACAATTACGTGTATTTATATATATGTGTAAAACAATCTTATAATTATTTATCTTATACATACTATTATCAAAAAAGAGAAATAGTTACCAAGCGCGTTTCATATAAGCAGCTGCTCGATTCGCAAACAATACAGCTGCCGTTGGACAATATGAAATTGCTTTATTATACAAATTAATTGCTAGTGAATATTTCTGGTGCTCGAACCCCTCGTTTGCCTATTAATCGAAAAAAAAGATTATATTAAATATATGCACGCACTAGAGTTGCAAAATAAATTAATTATTAATTAATAATTGAATAATTAAATTTAAATTCTTTAATTAAATTTCATTTAATTGAGAATTAAGATTTAATTTTTATTTACAACAAAATATAATTGAAAACTAAAATTTCAATTTCAATTGCAACAAAATTTAATTAAGAATTAAAATTTAAATTTTAATTACAATAAAATTTAAATTTTAATTACAATAAAATTTAATTGAAAATTAAAATTTACTTTTCAACTACAACAAAATTTAATTGAGAAATACAATTCAATTCTCAATTAAATTTTATTCAATTAAAAATGAAAATGTAATTTTCAATTACAACAAAATTTAATAGGGAATTTTAGTTTAATTCTGAATTAAATTTTATTTAATTAAAAATTAAGAATTAAAATTTAATTTTTAATTTAAATAAATATAATTAAGAATTAAAACTTAATTCTCAATTACAATAAACTTATTTAAGAATTAAAATTTAATTATCAATTAAAATAAATAAATTGATTATTAAAATGTAATTCTTAATTAAATAAAATTCAGTTGATTAAATTCTAATTCTCAATAAAATTATATCTCTCAGAAAATTAAATTTTAATTTTTAATGTAATTAGATTAAATAAAGAATTAGATTATAATTTTCTTTTCCGGGTAGCCAATGACAGTGTCTAAATGGTACGCTCAGGGGTTTTTCGTGTCTAAATGTAAAAAAAAGTCAACTGCCGGATCTACATGTTTCGGCTAGCTGATGATGTACGTATAACACGCTTAAGGCGATGCTGGACTGCCTCTCAAACTTGATCGAGGTCGATAATGTAGAGTCATTCATGCACATCATTAATGAGGTTTCGTATATATCTCTTTTATAAATTTGGAAATTCTTTTCCAGAATTAAAGTACACATATTGTTGTGTTTCTTCGATCACCTTTGACCTAACTTGTGTGCTCGTATGAAATATATTCGACTCGTTAAATAACTCAATAAATGAAATAACTATTTCAATAAATTAATGAATAGAAGATCAAGCGTGTGAGTGAAAGAAATGAATGAATAAGAATGAATGTATTTGAATGTTTGAAAAGATTGATAGATCAACGTTGCTAGGAAACAGAGAACAAGGAATAGAGAAAGGTTTTGCTGCTAGATTAATCATGATCAATCTTCAGATCTTTCATTGCCCCTACAGCATGAAATATTGCTGCAACGTTGCAGAAATATTGCAATAGTGCATAATATAACCAATATTGCAGAAATATTGTAGCAATATTACAAATATAATATTCCCTAGCAAATGTTGCACAATATTGCAGCAATATTACAAATGTAATATTTCTTAGCAGATGTTGTGCAATATTGTAGCAATATTACAAATGTAATATTTCCTAACAGATATTGCACAATATTATGGCAATATTATATTGCAACCTTGCAAAATTTATTTCCGTATAATCCGTATTTCTTAATCTAGAACTAACAATAAGTAATATTTTACATAGTTTTAAGGGACAAATAAAAAAATAGAGCAGGTTATTTTTATTTTAAATTTTTATGTAAGATTAGAGCTAAAAGATACATAGATGTGCAACAAATTCTGTAATCACGACAGCGTTGCGTCCCATACTAGATTGAGTGAAGCAAGTCCAGAAGATGTTCACTCTGACTTATATATATAATACATCAATTAAACATGTGTGAACCATACATGCATGTGTAATTCTAGCGTATAAATTGATCAGGATGGGCATTTTCTGGACTTGCTTCATTTTAATGCTTACTTAAATCTAGAATGGAACGATATTCGATATCCGTTGGTGTATGTTAATTTAATTAATTACTTTTTTAATTAATAATTTTTTTAATTATTGTACCGTAACGGTATGACAATAAATTCATTTTCCGTTTTTCGTATAATACACATCTTACATATTATTTGATTAATAGTATAATACTGCAGTAATTGATTATCTTCTATAACTGTAAAAATAGACAGTATTGCTGAAGAACATGGCGTTTCATACATACTACCGATAATGTTACACTTTTTTCCTATAATATAAATATTATTTGTTCGTGTCATTACTATTATGTTTAAAACTCTTACAATAAGTTTATTATCTAGCATTACAATATTATTACTTGTATCGTTACAGTTAATGTAATATTTGTCACTGTGAATTATTTTATATTGTATTACGGTATTGTGTAGAAAGTCTGGTAAAAGGGGTCCGTCATGATGTTCATCTTTTAATTGGCATGTATTAGGAACTATTATTGATTCTTGAAACATTCTCAATTGCCGTTCCTTATATCGTCATGCTACTTGCTGCAACGGTTTTTCGGGTTTTCTAATCAATTTCTTTAAACTGCCTAAAAAATTTTCAAATCGAAAAGCACTAAAATTATCTAATGCTCCATTTCGTCTTACTTCATTACCTAAATGAAGTAAATTGTGCACATTGTGGGAAATAAATTGTTTGCCATATAGAACTTGAAAACTTTCCACGAAGTAG